>NW_024426774.1:69710093-69722290 GCF_017311325.1 Ursus maritimus
GGGGGGGGGGGGGGGGGGGGGGGGGCATTGTCCATGAGGCTGGAACCCAGGAAAGCAGTGGGCCAGGAAACCTCTTCAAGGCGACCAAATAATTGATTGTATTAATTTCCTATGGCTGTTGTAACAAATCACCACAAACTAGGAGGCTTAAAACATAAATCTATTGTCTCACAGGTCTGAAAGCCAGGAGTCCGAAACCAAGGTGGTATTTGGGCTAGTTTCCTCTGAAGGATCTCGGGGAGGAAGGCTCTAGAAGGGCTCTCTAAACTGCAGGAATGCTGGAGGTGTGGAGTCACACCTCGGCCTCCAGCTGGCCCTGAACTCCAGATCTGAGGCACTTGGGCAGCCTTGTCCTTGAGTCTCCGAGAAAGGGGGTCTCAATCCTATAGTGAGCCCTCCAGAACATTAATGGTCGTTCTTCAATAAAAGACTTCCATGGTCCAATGCACTTGGAAATACTGGATTAAATAAAGCTAACAGGAATTTGCAGACCCTTTGTTTGCTCCCGGGCCTGCGCACTCTCTAAGAGGGCACGGAGTGTGCTCCCAGGTGGAGCTGGTGTTCCCCAGGGGAGACCATCCACGGCAGTGGTCCCAAAGCCACATCTTTTCATCTGCACTGTTTACTTCCTTGGTTCTGTCTGACAGACATCCCTCCTGGAATGAATGACATCCCTCTTGAAATTTACAGTCTACCTCAGGTGTGCTGGGCAGGGAGGTTCACCTTAAGGCCAGACCCTTAAAGGGAAACCAGGCCCGGTGGGGGAGAGGGTGTCATGGCCACAGCCGTGGCCAGAGAGGCCCTCCCACCCCCACCCCAGGGAAAGGTGGAACTCAAGCTGCTTGAGGCTGACTACTCAGCCTGCTAGTGGCCCCACCGGTGGGGGCTCCTTCATTACACCCGCCCTCAGGTGTCACACCTGTCAGGCCCCTCCCTATGTGTGCTTGCTAAGGTCTTCTCTCTCAGCCCAAACTGGGCCAGCCATAAAACATGCCTCCTGGGGCGCCTGGGTGGCTTCGGCTCAGGTCATGATCCCAAGGTCCTAGGATGGGGCCCCGCATCAAGCCCCATCAAGCCCCACATCAGGCTCCTTGTTCCGAGGGGAATCTGCTTCTCCCTCTGCCTCTGCCTGCCGCTCCCCTGCTTGTGCTCTCTCTCTCTCGCTTTCTCCCTGTCAAATAAATAATAAATAAAATCTTTTTTTTAAAAATGAGCCTCTTGGCTCCAGGCTCCCCTCTACACACCTTCCCTCCTTCATGGCTTCTTCCTCCCAATGCTCCTGGCGCCCAGCAACTCTGCTATAGGGAGCCTCACTTCAGGGGCCCTGCACCTTTCTGGGAGGTGTTTTCTTGTTTAAACTTAGCTGTGGCCCGAGGGATTTTAGGAGTTGCAGCTGGAAGAGAGGAGGCTTGCTCGCCCTCCCGAAACTCCTTCTCACTGGTGGCCTCTACTGCGGTTCTCCTCAACGCAGGTGTACATGAGGCTCTCTGACCACCTCCAGCTCCGTGAGGCTCTGGTGGCGAGCGTCAGCATTTTATGAAAGCTCCCCAGGTGACTCTAATGCACTGCCAGGTGCAAACCACAGCTCCAAAGCCTGGCTCCTGGAAGGGCCACCCCCAGGTGCTGGTTAGAAACACAGACACTCAGCCGGCCCCCAGCTGCTGAATCAAAGTCTGGATTCCAACAAGGTCCCCTGGTGGTTCATATTCCCATTCCCAACACCTGTGTCAGCATCCTGTTTGGGGGGGTGGTGGCAGGGGTGCAGGACCATGCCCTAATCCCCACTCTGCCCCTCACCTGCAGAGTCACCCAGGGCAACTCACTGCCCCTTTCTCCGCACCTGGGTTTCTGTATCTGTGACATGCACAGGTTGGACAGTCGCCCCTGCCACCACCGGTTACTGAGGCCAACGCTGCGCAGCCACAGCTGGACACTTCTGTGCTCCGCTGCGGAGACTCTTCATTGAGCCACGGAGCTCAGGCTTGCCTCACTCATTGTCCCCACAGAGCGGACTCCCTGCGGTGAGACGCTGAGCTGCACAGTGACCACCAGCGGCGGAGCCCCAGGCAGCCCTCTGGGGCCCTGGAGCCCCTCTCTGTGGTAGAGTCCCAGGCAGCCAGCCTGGCACACAGCCTCAGGCTACATCTCTGTCTCTAACTTCCTATTTTTCTACTGAAAGTCTTTGCTTCCCAGCAAATATCTTCCAAAGGACAAACAGCATTGTTTTCATGGTTAAAAGGAGCTTTTGTGGCAGCTTAAGGTGTGTGGGTTGCAAATGGATGTGGGGGTGTGCTCCAGGCCTACCATTAGTGCTGTTGGAAAGGATGGAAAAGAGGGGCATCTGCTAATAATCCCCTAATGGTGTGCTGATGCTGAGCCATAAGCTACAACGTCAGACGGCTCTGCACAAAGATCGCCATAGAAAGATCCCAGGAGCCCTGGCTCGGGTAAAGACACCACCCCAGCACCCCCCAACAAGTCGGATATGCTTAGAGTAACCCAAATCCTGAGACTGTTGTGGAAAGAGTCATGACAGCTGCCTTTCTGCCATCCTACATCTGACACCCCCTCCTTAGGATGGAGGGTCCCACTTCATAAGTCTTTAGAGGAGCAGGCTGGCTTCCCATTCTAGAAGCTGAAAAGGCCACCCACTTTCTTCCAACTCCCTTGTGGTTAGGGGTGTGGACAGTGACCCAGGTTCCACACGTTGGGCATTGGGGCAGGAAGGGACATTTATTCCCAAGTAAGTGACTTACAAGAGCAGACACAGAGGCCACCCCATTGGGTCCACCATGGTGGCTGAGGTGGACAATGAGATAACAATCTGTAGTAACAGGTCACCTCAGTCTCTGGTGTCCATGTTCAGCCTGGGCAGTGGTCACGCTGCCTGTAGGTCTGAAGCCATGGGGTCCTCACCTCTTCATTCCCAGGGAATGATTTCAGCCCCTGGCTACCTTGTCTTCTATTGGCTCCCACCTGATCTCTGAGCTGCCTGCTTCAAATTTTAGGTAAATCTGTGAGTACCCCCCTACCCAAAAATTTTTTTCACTAGTTTCTTTTTCTGCTTACATCTATTATTACTAAGAATCTGACTGAATCACATATTAACTGAGAAAGCACCAGGAAAATGTTAGTTGTCCATATTTGAGGTCTCCAGGCAGAAAATCCTCATAGATACCCCACCCCTAACCTGGCCCAGGCGGCTCCCACAACAAACTCCCCGGCCCCTCAGGGTCTGCAGGGCCAAATCCCACAGATCTGCCTGCAGCCCGCAGCACCCTGGCAGGCCAGGTAAGCCCAGAATGAAATATGTTCCTCAAACTTATTTTTCTTTCACAGAGCCAAGGACATAAAATTGGAAATAAATACACCAGCCAGAGGGTGAAATGGGGTTTACTCTGTTTCATGGCCACTGTAATTATTAATAAATAGGGTGTGATTGCTGTTGGGGCATGACTTGCAGGGAGCTGTGGAACACATTTTCCTACCTTTCTGCAAGTCTGGAAAAGAGGGAACGACAAAGATTCAAGTACTCACTGTCCCAGAGAGGGTGAGTGGTTTGCCAAGGTCTCACAGAGCAGAGCCGGAGCTAGGAGCCAGGCCTGCAGTCTCCAGCCCCAGCCCACCCTGAGGGATCTGGACACAGACTGCGCCTAGAGGCAAGGCTTGAGCCAGTTTAACAGCAACATAAAAACTATATGGGATTGAGTTGCATCTGAGTTACTCTGCTGCATCCCTAAAGACCCCCATCAAGATGGGTTTCACATTTCTTTCTCTTTTTCCTTTTTAAAGATTTTATTTATTTATTTGACAGAGAGCGAGCAAAAGTAGGGGGAGCACAGGCAGAAGGAGAGGGAGAAGCAGGCTCCTTGCTGAGCGGGGAGCCTGATGTGGGACTCGATCCCAGGACCCAGGGATCATAACCTGAGCCGAAAGCAGATGCTTAACGACTGAGCCACCCAGGAGCCCCATGACGGGTTTCACGTTCCCACCTGCAGAGCGCTCACCATCTTCAAATAAACCAGCCAGGCCCTTGGAGGCTGTGCTGGTCGGTCCGGGGCCTGAGTGCCCTCCAGGTGCACAGCAGGAGCGGGGGAAGCCCAGGCCACTTCTCGCAACTTACTCTAGAGATTTATTTCCACTCACACGCTACAGGATGCACACCTGAGGCATTCACTGTGGCCTTGTTTCCAGGAGCAGGAAACCCAGCCAACAGCCCATGTGCCCGTCAACAGGGCATGGGGACACACCCTGGGGCTTGCTCACTGTGGGTACTTCTGCCACTGAAAAAACACATGAGCAGGCTCTCTATGACGGATGTGGAAGGAGCCCCAAAATATATCGTGAGGTGAAAACACCAAGCTGCAGAACTAGGTATAGGAACTACCATTTGTGCAGAAGAGGGAGAACACAGATCTAGGACTATATCTGTGCCTCCGGAGCATACTGCAGACTTGCAACATCAGTGGCTTCTGGAGAGGTGGATTGGGTGGTTGGGAGACAGGAGTGGGAGGGAGAATTTTCACAGAATGTCCTTTTGTTCCTTTGGAATCTGGAACTATGACAATGTATTACCTATTAAAAATAAATAAAGTCAGGGCGCCTGGGTGGCTCAGTCGGTAACGCGTCTGCCTTCGGCTCAGGTCAGGATCCCAGGGTCCTGGGATGGAGCCCCACATTGGGCTCCCTGCTCAGCGGGGAGTCTGCTTCTCCCTCTCTCTCTGCCCCTCCCCCCAACTCATTCTCTCTTTCTCTCTCAAATAAGTGAGTAAAATCTTTAAAAAGAAAAATAGGGTCCCTGGGTGGCTCAGTCAAGTGTCTGCCTTTGGCTCAGGTTATGATCTCAGGGTCCTGGGATTGAGCCTCACAACAGGCTCTCTGCTCAGCAAGGAATCTGCTTCTCCCTCTGCCTCGCCCCTTCCCCACTGCTTGTGTTTTCTCTCTCTCTCTCTTGCAAACAAATAAATTTTTAAAAATAAAAAAAATAAATAAAAATTAAAAAATAATAAATTCATATGATGGTTTGTGGTTGCATAGGATGTTTTAAAGATATAAAGATAAGGACTGAAAGAAACGGATTTCAGATGGTCAGTTTTCAGCCATCAGTGAGGGGGACACTTGGGGAACTGGAGATCTCCCAAATCCGGAGGTGATGGTCTTGTTTGTGAAGGGAGGGGAAAGAGGGTGGGTCATTCCCAGAGCCTGGGGGGCCCCCTCGAGGGTGGGCCAGTCTGCAGATCTCCCTGGCCCAGGTAGGATGAAGGGCCCCAACAGCCCTGCAGGGTGTAGGAGGCAGTGCAGGCGTGACTCTCCTGTTTGCCCAGCTGCACAGGCTTGGGCGCTGCCACTCAGGGCCCAGGATCACCAGGAAGACGTGTTGTCGGAAAGGGTCTCCCTGCGGGATGGCCACACCCAGTATCCCACCATGAGGGTTATATCCTCTTGGGTTATGGGGTTGCTCTGTTCCAAGCTCCAGTTCCAAAATATACATCTCGTGGCTGAGGATCAAGGGACATCCCAAATACCATCCCTAATAGCAGTTTACCAAACCTTCTCACCTGGACAGGAGGCACGCAGGTGACGTGATAGCCTCGACAGTAGGTTGAGTAATGGCCCCCCAAAAAAAGATTTGTCCGCCAGGAACCTCAGAAGAGGATTCTGAAAAATGGTCTCTAAAAGTATAATTAAGGTAAGGATCACAGGAGGAGATCATTCTGGATTAGGGTGGACCCTAAATCCAGTGACAGGTGCCCTGATAAGGGAAGAGGTCAAGAGATGGAGAAAGCCACAGCAGGATGCAGGCAGAAAGTGAGGCACCCACAAACTAAGGGATGTCAGGGATTGCCGGAGCCACTAGAACCTAGGGACATGCATGGATCTGGTCTCCCTCAGAGCCGCTGGAAGGGACCAACCCCACCAACACCTTGATTTTACTTGTGACCTCCAGAATGATGAGAATATAAATTTCTGTTGTTGAAGCCGCCCAGTTTGTGGTGTTTTGTTATGAGCCCTAGGAAACAGACACAACCTTTGAGCTTTGTTGGGGAAGAAGAGGGGGCTCGGGGCACAGAGGGTGACCCTCAAGGACTTTGCAAACTAAGTGCTGGCCCAGCGGCAGCCTGATCTCAGGAAGGAGGAACAGCGTGGCCTGTTTGAAGACCCACGTCCAGGAAGTCTGGGTCCCCTTGCGCTCTGGGACGACTGGTCCCCAGTTCCCTGGGGCAGGAGCATCCCCCGCAGTGGGTGTTTTTCTCTAATGGGGAAGGTGTGCCTGTCCTGTCGCTAGGAAACAGGGAGCTGGGCCTGCGGGCTCCCAGCCTGGAGCGAAGGCAGATGGTGGCAAGATTAAATAGTGCCTTTCATTTCAACATAGGAAATGTTTTCAATTCTCCTCTCTTGTGTCTCTAAAAAAAGGCAAGTGGCGGAAACGTCCCGCTGGAAATTTATTAACAAAAGCCCAGGCAGCCCAAAAAAAGCAGACTTTTTTCTTTTCACATGTCTTTCCAAACAGCCTGCAGGCATTTTGAGAGTGGGAGCTCTGCCCTTTTGACATGACCCACCAGACACTGCGCTGAGCCTCATTCAGTCCTCACCGATGCTTGACAAGGGTAGTTCTATTGCTAGCCCATTTCACAGATGGGGAGACAGAGGCCTACAGAACGGAACTAACCAGTTGGTAAGTTGTGAAGCTGGGACAGTGCGGTCGTTCATATGTGCGCCTTAGTGGTGATGTTTGTCAAAGTACTTGGAATGACAAGAAGAATTCAAATACAGACTCTCATTGTTATTAATGTAATGAGAACAAAACCGCTCTGTCTTCTCTGCAAATTCATTTGGGGCAAGGAACTAAGTGGATCAGGAGAGATGAGATGCAGAGGTTACCCTGCAGGTCAAAGTGTGTGGGCTGGATCAGCCTCTCCGCCTCTGTGCCTATGGCGGCACAACTTTAGGCTCTGCAAGACCCAGTCTCTCAGGCTCCTCAGCCTAAGGCAGTAGCTAGCCAGGGCCGGTGTTCCCCCAGCACAGTCTCCCTACTGTGGTGCACCTGTGGTGAACAGAGGGGAAGGAGGAGATTTTAGGCCCCCCAGAATACATGGAATCAAGTGCCCAGATTGCAGCTGGCTAACAAAGAGAGGGAAACAAAGAGAGGAAGAAAGGGGTACTAGAATTTAGATCCATAATGGATGAATGGGGTAGAGGGAGGGGGAGCTAGGCAGACATGTCCCTCATCCTCTATTCTTTTCCCAACCTTACCTCCCTCTGTCCTAAAATAAACACTGCTCACCGACTGAGTTGTTCCTACACCAATAGTGATCCCTTCAGTGTCTACACCTTCACTCCCATCAAAGTCATTTCATATCCACCGAATCCCCTGGAGCTCAACCCAGTGCTGAGAGATGGGTAGAACAGACACTTACCACCCCCTCCCCATTCTGTGCATGGAGAAAGTGAGGTGCGGACCCATCTCTCCACCTCACCTTCCATTTCCCTTTCCTCTAATGCTAACACTTAAAACTCTGCCTCCTTTCCACTCCTATCACCAAGATCTTATTTCAGGTTCTCGCCAGGCCAAGGCTCATGGCTCTGCCTTCAGTCTCTCCCCAGACTAAGGCACCCTACATGCTGCCCCTCGATTATGCTTCCTAAAGCTCTGCTTTCATCCTGGTCAGATGTCATACCACTCACCGTTGCTCCTTACTGACAACCCATCAGAACAGAATGCCACTGCCTGGCTTCCAGGGTCCCCTTTGATTAGTTATCATCTAACTACTTGTCTTATTACTTCTATCTGAAACTACAAGCAATCTGTGTTCCAGCCACACCGTGCTCCTCTCTGATTAATAAATTCATGATGTCCATTTCCCGCCTCAGTGCCTTTGCTTATGCTCCTACCCGGCCTGCCTTCCCTCCACTATGGACAATTCTCCAGTAGTCATTCTTTAGGATACAGAGCGAATCATCAAACCCGAGATCGTTCCCGTCCTTGAATTCATGCTTACAGGGCGCTACACTTCAGCACTTGGTATTCAGCCTTCATCATGACCCCCAAGATCCTCACCTGGTGTTCGTGCCCCTGTGTAGTCTTCCTCAGTAAGTGGAGCCGACCCGTATAACCAATAGGAGGTGGCAGAATCCCAAGGCTCATAAAAGACATTTTATGATCTCTTGGATCGCCTGCTCTGGCAGAATTTAGCCACCACGTCAGGGTCAAAAGGACACTTACACAGCCCTATGAAAAGGTCCACGTGGTGAAGAACTGGGGCTACTAAGCCACAACCATACTAATGGCAGGCAGGCATCTTCCTGCCCCCGTCAAGCCTTCAGATGACTCCAGCCTTGTCGTCATGAGAAGCCCAGAGACAGACCCCTCAGCTAAATGCCTTCCAAATACCTGACCTACTAAGTTATACATTTGTCTGAAGCTGCAAAATTTGGGGGTCATTTTTTACAGTAGTAGACAACTAATACAAATGTCTGTCAGATGGGGAAATACCTTCTTAAATCTATTAAAATTCAGGGACTATGATTTTTTCCCTCTTCCTTGCATTTCCCATGATTCCTGTCACAAAGATGGACACTTTAGAACATGCACACTGTGTCCTTGCTTGCTCATTCGTTCAACAAATATTTATTGAGTACCAGTGTGCCGGGCACCGTGTCTACCGAAAAGGACAAAATAGATCAGGTCTCTGCCTGGAAGAGCTTATGATCCAGTCATTAAATCATCACAATATATAATTGCCACGTACATGCTTTGAATACAAAATAAAGGTAGAAGAGCCAAGGGACCTCATTACATTGGGGGTGGGGAGTGGTCAAGGAAGGCTTCAGGGCAAGTGACAAAAGGGTAAGTAGCAATCACTTAGGCAATGGGAAAGGAAGTGAGGAAAGGCATTCCAGGTATGTGAATGTCATTGGGGCTGACCAACTTTGGCAGGAAGCAGAGCGAGCCGGGGGACACTGGCATTAGATAAGGTCTGTGAGGAAGCCCGGGCCAGATTGTCAGGAGTCAGTCTTATGAGCCATGTTAGAGGTAGTTTTGATTTTATCCTCAGTGCATGGGGAAGTCACTGGAGGGGCTCTATGCATGTCCCTGGCAGGAAGCTAAGAGGATAATGCTTTGGAGATGGAGAAGTATAGGGCTGTAATGATGTGGCCAGTGGGGGGCTCCCGCCATCATCCTTGGTGGGAGAAGACAGTGGCTTGGGCTGAGTTAGTAGCAGTGGAAATAAGGACAACTGGACAGTAGCAAAAGATGTTTTGGAAGCAGAATGGACAGGAATTGGAGGTGGACGGAACAGGGGAGAGAGGCAGGTGTCAAGACTCACAGGTTGATCGGTTGCAGGTTCAGAACCTTCAGCAGACATTCCACAGAGGCTGCCTGGGCCAGGCCCTTTCCTACCTAGAGTGAGAGGGGACCTCTTCCTCTGGCCCATGACCCCACCTCCACTTCCCAGCAGCTCTCACCAGGACCCAGCAGCCCTGTTAGCTTCTGCCCAGCAGCTGTGCCAGACCTGTGTGTCCCACAAGGCAGGGAACAATATTCATTTTTGTTCATGGCTGTATGGCCAGGGCCTGGCCCAGGGTCTGGTGCAGAATAAGTGCTCAATCAATATCGGATGAAGGAACATATACCAAATAAATGGGTCAATAAGCACATAACAGCCCTCCCGTACCCCCCATGTCTGTCCCTTTGATCTTGCTCTGGATATCAAATCCAGCCCCAAGGAGCTCCTGTTAGGGCCTGAGCCCTGCAGACTGGCCCAGGGCAGGTGGGAGAATTAAGGAGCCAGAAAAGGCACAAGCCCCAGTCTCTTGGTCTTACCTGCTGCCCCTTTCAGCCCTAGCCGCCTTGCTTGGGTCCTGGCCCTGGCCCCAGTGCTCTGTCACGGCATCTCAGAGGTCCTGGCTCATACCCCGAGACCCACTTCATATCGACTCTGGACAGCCCTCTGCCAAACAGGAGGCAGAGCTTCCAGAGCTCGGGTTCTAATACCTGACTGTGTATCTGCGTCAGCTGGGAGCTTGGTGCAAGTGCAGCTTCCCCGGGGCCCTCCCCCAGGGAATGTGACCCAGTAGGTCTCGAGGCCCCAAAACCGCATGCTGAACAAGCACTCCACATGTTGTAGGGGGCTCCTGGAGGGCCCTCTGAGAAGCTCTGTTGCAGAACGTTGGGCCTGGGTCGCGTCGGGATCGCACGGGGCCAACCTGAGCGTCCTCACAACCTTGGCAACAGGTTGAGTAAGAATCAGGCCTTGCCCAAGGGTCAGGGTCTTCACGGCGATTAGAAAACATGCCTGGGCCAGGCCTGGGTGTGCTGACACGACGGGACCTCTCACATCGTATCAAACATTAAAACACACTCACACCCCACTTTAAATGTCTCTCTTTGCTCTAGGAAATTGGAAAGGACTTTTATCCATGTTAGCTTTCTAAAATATCCATATTGCTCTTATGGTCATATATATACATTATATAATAACATAACCACATATTTATTAGGCATTTATATAACAGTAGAGTTCAATTGTAGGTGCCCACTGACATTTCCTGGGTATTTAATTAACATTTGCTAATTTCAATTTAGAAATTTCTTTTTAAGATTTTTAAGTAATCTCAGGGCACCTGGGAGGCTTAGTCGGTTAAGCATCTGCCTTTGGCTCAGGTCGAGTTACCCTCTGATCTTGGGATGGATTCCCGTATGGGGCTCCCTGCTCACTGGGGAGTCTGCTTCTCCCTTTCCTTCTGCTCCTCCCCCGCTTGTTTGCGCTCTATCTAAAATACAATACAATACAATACAATATTTTTAAGTAATCTCTATACCCAATGTGGGGCTCAAACTCAGAACTCCGAGATCAAGAGTTGCAGACTCTTCCAACTGAGCCAGCCAGGCGCCCCTCAATTTAGAAATTTTTGTCTCTTGGAGCCATACATTTTAAATTCGGGTTTCAAATATTTTCTATAGGCCCTAAAAAAACCAGCAGGCCCAGAGCAAGGTGCCCATAAAGAAGCACTGTGTCACCTGAGGCAGCTTTTCCAAAGCCACTGCGGGGTGGGAGGGAGGTGTCTGGGTTAGCGCAGGGCAGGGGGAGCCTCCAAGTTGCCACACAAGCCCCCAGGCGTCATCTCGACACTGGCGGGGCGGTGAGCAAAGTAGTGCTGGGCTTAGTGTGGCGGATGTCCACCTGCCACCTGGGTACTAAATATAGCCCATGCACAAAGCCCTCTCTGCCTGGGCACCTGCAGAGTCGGCTTAATTGGCTAGAATTGCCACAGACAGAAGCTCTGTTAAATCGAATTGAAAACAGCCTTTGCCCCATCATTCTAGGATGCCGAGGTTCACAATTAGACAATGGATTTTTCCTGCCAGCAACAAACATTGCTGCCCGTCACTGATAAATCCTTTAGGCTGATCACCCCTGGTGCTGAGGTCAGGCCGGGTGTTGATGTCAGGGAGTGCTTACTTTCCCCACTGCCAGGACAGAGGAGGACATTCTCCCTCCAGTGTTCTGTTCCCTAGTGCTATGAACTAAATGTTTGTGTCCCCCTAAAATTCATATGCGGAAGCCCTCACGGTTTTCTGGAAATGGGGCTTCTATGGAAGAGAGCAAGATTAAACGTGTTCATAAGGTTGGGGCCCTGATCAGAGAGGACTACTATCCTCTTAAGAGACACCAGAGAGATCCCTCCCTGTGCTCACAGGAAGGGGTCATGTGAGCCCCCAGTGAGCTCGCAGCAGCTTACAAGCCAAGAAAAGAGGTCTCCAAATGAATCCTACCTTGCTGGTACCTTGATCTTTGACTTCCCAGGCTCTAGAGCAGTGAGAAATTTCTGTTGTTCAAGCCACTCAGCCTGTGGTATTTCGTTATGGCAGCGTAAGCTAATTAACTTAGTGCCTTGCTTCTCCAGTCTGGGAACCATCAGCACCCAGACTGTAGGCCCACCCCACCGGAGCCTGCATTGCAACAGGAAGGCCAGGTGGTTCAGGCACTCTAATTAGAATAAGGTGTTGAGCCCCTGGGCTAGCATTTACTCCTCGGTATGAATGAGGGATTCTCCAAGGAGAATACTTTGGGGTGGGAAAAGAGAACACTTCAAAATTAAACAAGTTGTGGACCTCTCAGAATTGCCAAAAGTTAGGTCTTACACAACTCCATTCATGGGTAGCCTGCTGGAGGCAGTGGGGTGGCGGGGCG
>NW_024426774.1:69722299-69765968 GCF_017311325.1 Ursus maritimus
CCGGGGTCCTGGGATCGAGCCCCGCATGGGGCTCTCTGCTCAGCAAGGGAGTCTGCTTCTCCCTCTGCCTGCTGCTCCCCCCTGCTTGTGTCAAATAAATAAATAAATAAATAAATAAATAAATAATCTTTAGAGAGAGAGAGTGTGTGCACACCAGTGGGGGGAGGGGCAGAGGGAGAGGGAGAAAGAGAATCTCAAGGGGACTCTGGGCTGAGTGCGGAGCAGACATGGGGCCCAGGACCCTGAGATCATGACCTGAGCTGAAATCAAGGGCTGGTTGCTTAACCCACTCAGCTACACAGGCGCCCAGGGGTGGGGGGGGGGGGTCTTTAAATATCCTTCAATTGACTGGATACGATTTTTCCCAAAGGGGGGGAAGGGAGTGGTAAGTTTTAGAGTGTGCATCCACCATGGTTGAAGAAATGACAACAGACTTAGACTGTTTGCCCTATCACCTCCCCTCCCCTGGGTGACTGTTAGTGGGGGGGGACACACGACAACACGACATTCAGTCCTACGTATAGACTCTACTCAACCGCTAGTGGCTGCCAGCAGCGCTGCACTGAGGATTTTAAGGCCTCTTCTGAGATGAGTGGAAAACAGAACCCTGGTGGATTAGCAATGCCTGCCAAGGCCACGCAGTGGGAGGGACAACCAGGTGTTCGTTGATTTCACTCTAATGCCAAAGGCATGGTTGATACACAAAGTCATTACCCGAGCGATTAGACCTGGCTCTTCTGTGCTGATACTATCCTTTATTTGTTTGTCATTTATTTGTATAAATAAGATTTTTGAATTTAACTACTCGTAAGGGAAAAATAAGCAGGATTAGAAAAAAATTCAGAGAAGAGGAGTAAGTAGGGGGAATTCACCCTCCGAGATCGTACCATAATTCACTGGCTCCGTTTTCTCTTTGTAGTTGTTTTTACAAGTTAACACCTCTGAAATTAAGGGGTGTCATTGAGGCAGTAGTCGTCACCTGTCCACGCACAGCAAGAACACTGGCTGAGACTGTCAGAGACTTGGAAGAAAATCCTGCATCAATAGTGGAGTATTCTTTAAAGAAATGCTGTATCATCAAATTTAACACTCTTGAAGACGGAGGACAATATTTGTTGGAAAACAAGGACATCCATGCTCAGAATCAAAATAGGAATATGAAGACATTTTAGAACTACCTGAGCCAATTTATTGTGCGTAGATTTTCTTTCTTACGTATGTCCAAGTGTGAGATACAATAAACTTCTTTGTCTACATAAGTCTTAAAAGTGCTCTTTCAGGAAGTATACATTAAAATTGTAAGTATAAATTTTAAATTTTAAGCATTGTGTTATGATTTAACTGGCAGTTATCGGTTTCATGTCTTTCTTGGTGGTACCTAAAATAGGAGTGGACTTTACAATCAATGGCATCTTGGATTAAATAAAAAGTAGGTTATTGTAGAGCAACAATTCAAACATTGCACTACAAGAGTGCAACAGATTCATTCAGTCAGTCAGTCAACAAGTATTTATGACGTACTTGGTATATGCCAGGCACTCTCAGAAGCAGAAGAGTGTCGTAAAAGAAAATAACAAGCCTCTGCCCTCATGGGGACATACCTGCTAACAAGAATAGGTATACAATAAATAAACACACAAATACTGTTTATAATACTTCAGGGTTGGTAAGGACAGGGTAAGAGGACAGAAGGTGGGGGTGCGGGTTAGGGTTTCTATTTGATATAGAGTTTTCAGAGAAGACCTTCCAAGAAGGTGGCATTTGAGTGGAGACCTGAGGAGGTGAAGGAGAGAGCCATGGGTAAAGCTGGGGGAAGGGCATTGTATGTAGAGGAAAGAGCATGTGCTAAGGCCCTGAGGTATGAGTCCTCTTGGCATATTCAAGGAACAGAAGGGGGACCAGTGTGGCTGGAGCTCAGGACAAAATGGGTACGGGAAGGGGATAAAGGTGTGAGGGGAAGAGCAGGTTAAGTAGGCCTTGGGGACTTTCCTGGGACTTTGAGAGCCACTGGAGTATTTTGAGCAGAGGAGGATTTGAACTAACTTAAATTTTTACATCTAAGGCAAGTGGAATCAGGGCTGCTACAGAAAGACCAGTTAGGCAGCTACTGTCATAACTCAGGTAAGAGACAGTGGGGCAGGGATGGAGGTGGTGGGAGCCAACTGGATTCTGGGTATATCTGAGGGCAGAGCTGACAGGAACGAATGTGAAGAGAGGAATTAAGACTTGAATATTTTTGAGTTGAGCTTTGGAATGAATGGAGCTACTGTTTTTGGGGTGGGGAACTTTGTGGGAGAAGCAAGTTCTGGAGAAGATCAGGAGCCTGGATTCAGAAATGTTAAGTCTGAATGCAGATTAAGCCTCTAAGTGGAGACTCAGAAGACAGGAGTCTAGAGTTGAGAGAGAGGTCTGGGCCAGAGAAGTAAGTACTATGTACCATCTAAGCACAGCAGGGCTTTGTAGTGAAGCTGGTGAGACCTGTCTGAGAGAGAGAAGGGAGAGGTACCAGGATAGAGCAGATGGTGGGTGCCATGAGACAGAAGAGGGAGTGGAGGAATGCTGAGCCAGGCTGAGAAGGAGTGGCCAGAGACAGGGGTGAGTACCAGAGGAGACAAAGCTCTCTCCAACCATGTCTCCAGACTGTGCCTGTGGCAGAGCCATGGACCAGAGCAGAAGTCCCCGGGAAAGATACCAGTACTTAGAGGAATTCAGGGTTCAGTAAAGATGGCATTTCAGACCAACGGGGTTGCCGTCGGAGGAAAAAAGTGTTGGATGGGATAGATTTCAATGTGTCCAATATCTAAGTGTATAAATAAATAAACTTTTAAAACATATACTGGAAGAAACCATAAAGAAAAGGTATTTTTTAAAGATTTTATTTATTTATAGAGATAGAATGAGTGGTGGGGGAGGGGCACAGGGAGAAGGAGAAAGAGAATCTCAAGCAGACTCTGTGCAGAGCCTGACAGAGCCCAACACGGGACTGATCCCATGACCCTGAGATCATGACCTGAGCTAAAATCAAGAGCCTGTTGCTTAAGCAACTGAGCCACCCAGGTGCCTATGAAAAGATTTTTAAAACAATCCTTTGTTGGTATAAAGCAAAAAAGAGTGATAAATGTGCCTACATAATAATAAAAACTATCTGTGTGACAAAAATGATCTCCCAAAAGCCCAAAGACAGTGTCAAATTGAGAAAAATATTTACTATTCATTTCAACTTGATTTTCCTCATATCAAATTCCATAATGATGACAACATTTAAAATATTTAAAACAATCAATAAAAACATGGGTAAAAATTGTGCACTGGCCACTCAAGGAAAGGGAAATGCAACGGGCTTCTAAGTCTCTCTGAAAGATGTTCAGACTCACCCACAATAAGAGAAATGCAAATTAAAATTATGTAAGAGAACAGTTTCACCAATTGAATTATTTTAAAAAATCAAAATTTGATAAGACACTGTATTAAGGAGGGTAAGGGCCTCTCACTGCCTCCCGGTAGGAATATATATAAATTGGTAAGAGCGCTATGGAGAGCAACAGGGGCAACATTCATTAAAATTATGAATGTACCGGCCTTTGGACACAGCATTTCTTTTTTTTTTTTTAATTTTATTTATTTATTTGACAGAGAGAGAGAGAGAGCAAGAGACCACAAGCAGGGGGAGCGGCAGAGGGAGAGGGAGAAGGAGGCCCCCTGCTGAGCAGGGAGCCTGATGTGCGGCTCGATAGCAGGACACTGGGATCATGACCTGAGCCGAAGGCAGACATTTAACAGACTGAGCCACCCAGGTGCCCTGGACACAGCATTTCTTGTTTTAGGAATATACCTGCCCATGTAGGAAATGATGTATATACAGGGTTATTCGTGTATGATTGATTTTGTCTTTAATGCATTTATTTTTGAAAAATCTCACACTTAGAGAAAAATTGCAAGTATGGTTCAAGGAGCAATTTTTTTTTCCTGAACTGAGAGTAAATTGCTGACTTCACAACCCCCCCCCCCCGCCCCGCCACCGGGTAAATACCTTAGTGTGTATTTCTTTCAAATAATTCTCCTTCATAAACACATTCTTCATAACCACAATACAGCCATGAAATTAGGAAATGAACAATTAAGGAAAACATTGAATAAACCCTGTGGTGGTTGGAATTAGAATTATCAGTGTGAGCGCATGGTTTTCCGAATACAGAGAGACAGGAACAAGTGTGGACACGAACAGGCGTGTGCGTTCTCTAGCTCTGTCCCGACAGCCCCTGGAGGCGGTGACATCCCAATGGCAGTGAGCACACCTAGGGCCCAGAACTAGCTTCGGGACAGCCTTTTCCTTATTCCCTCCCTGGAAGGAGTGCTCCTTGGAGAAATGGCTAATTCCCATGTAGAACAAGCCAAGGACAAGGTGAGCCCAGAACCGTCCTTCAAGACTATGATAACGTTTTGAAGCTACGAACGTGTTTGCTCAGCTCGTCGGCAACGTTGCTGTAGTAAGATCATTAAAGCCACTCACCATAAATCCCGTACTCACTATGTGTTAGACACTTTCAGGTACTATTTTGATTCACCCTTACAGTAACTCTGAGAAGTAGATTATCCTCACTCGTATATGAGGAAAACAAAGGCTTCCCAGTAACTTGACCTAGTGTCCTTGAACTCGGCTTGGGGTCCCCAAGGGTCTCACCCTGACTTCCTTTTCTGGCCCTGCACCCTGTTGTCAGGGGACCCCAGTAGCTTTGTCTGTACCACGTGACTCTGCGCTCCAGCCTCCATGGGTTGACCAGGAATCTAATGCTGGAACCAAGTAGGTCACACAAAGTGTTGAGGGACATGCAGACATGGCTTGAGACTCAAGAATGAGAGACACCGGGACAAGCGATCGCTGAGGCTGAGGCAGTTCAGGGGCAGCACTTGGGAGCAAGAGCCACTGAGGGCTCCTGCTAAGTTGTGCCTGTCAGTCCTGTGTGTGACCCTGACTGCAGATGGAGCTAGCCCAAATCCTTTCTATCGCTAGCACCAAAACAGTCTTAGATCATAAGCCAGAATCACATATGGTAGAGGTGGGATTTGAACATTAGACTCCGAAGCCTGGTTGGTGCTTCCTTCCTTCCCTTCTGCCTTCCTGCCTGCCTGCCTGCCTGCCTGCCTTCCTTCCTCCCTCCCTCCCTCCCATCCTCCCTCCCTCTCTTCCTTTGTGAGAGAGAGAGAATCCTAAGCAGGCTCCACGCTCAGCAGCACTGAGTCCAACTCAGGGCTCAATCTCATGACCTGAGATCACGACCTGGGCCGAAATCAAGAGTCAGACACTCAATGACTGAGCCACCCAGGCACCCCAAAGTCTGGTTCTTTTACACTATTCTGCACCATTGCTTCTGGGAACCAGTTAGTCACGCTGACAATTATACATACCCACAGCTATTCTAACAAAGCGTTTAATGGGATCATTCCAGGCAACAATCCATCCAGCCATCCTGCAGGAAGACCATGCAGAGAGGGTGAGCCCCTGAGGTGACACAGAAAGACCCAACCATCCTGGTGGCCCAGCTGGGATGTTGCTGCCAAGAAGCCAGCCATGAAAGTGTAGGCATTGTGAATATTTCAACCCCAGCTCCCATCTGGCTGCAGCCACCTGAGAGAGCCCCAGGCAAGACCAGCAGAGGAACCACCCAGCTAAGCCCCGGGTACCTTGCAGAATTGTGAGAAATAATAAAATGGTGGTTGTTTTTAGCAACTAGGTTTGGGGATGGTTTGTTACGCAGAGCAGATAACCAAAACAGATGGCTTCTTTGGGAGAGTGGCCTGTAAGATGAACAGCCAGAGACTGAGTGGGAATGGGGATGGGCTGGCCCTGGGGGAAGGCAAGCCGAGGCAGAGGGATCAGGACGGAGCTTGGAGCATTTGCAGAGCTACGAGAGACCCACATGGCACAGCGGCACCGTGATGGGGAGGGTGGACCAGTGGAGGTGAGAGCGAGGCCCTGCAGGTCTCTGAAGGAGCCTGGCCTGGAATCCAACTGCAGTGGGCACCACTGAAGGATCTGAGCAGGGGGCGGCATGATTAGATGGGGAGCTTTCGATGTCTCTCTGGCTGTTGTGTGGGCTGCTGTGTGTCAAACATTAGACTCAGGGTTAGAGGCAGGGAAGACAGGTTGGAGAGCCGTGGACTTGTGCCTTTGAGAGGCTTGAATGGGGGTGGTGGGCTTGAAGGGGAGGGAAGTAAAGGAGCTCAATGCATAGTTTGGGGGAGAATAGACAGGGCTTGGTGATGGATTGGATGTGGGGTATGAATGAGAAGGAAGTGCCAAAAATGACTCCCCGGTTCTTGAGTTAACAACTGGGTGGAGGCTGGTGCCATTGACTGTGATGGGGAAGCCATGGGAAGACAAGACTTGGGCTGGGGGGATCTAGAGCTCACTTTGGCACACATTACGTTGGCGATGTCAGGGAGACATCAAGTAGAGATGTGAGTCGGCAGTTGCACATGCAAGTTTACATTTTAGAAAACTGATCTGGGCTAGGGATATACATTTGGGAGTCGCCCGCTCAAAGATGATATTTAAAGCCATGTGAAGCAATGACTTTGCCTACAGAGGAAGGAGGGAGAAAAAAGGCTCCAAGGGACACTAATGTTAGGTGGAAAGTAGGATACCTTGGAAAATAACCTGACTTACGAGTCAGGACATCCCTTGAGAGCATGGGAAGCAAGTTCGAGATGTTTCCACATAATAGCTGCTTGGATATTTGAAGACGGGGCAGTGTCCCCTAGGGGACACCTCCAGATGACACCTTCCACACCCTCTGTGTCTTTCCTCATAAGGCAACATTTCAAGTCCTTCCCCATATGGGTCCTTCTCCTCTCAAAGTCCCTGTAACGGAGTGTAACTGTCCGGGTGAGACTGCCCAGCCCAGGTGAGACTAGCTAAACAGCATGACAGATACCAAACAAGCAGTGACATGGGGACAGCTGAGGACAGATGGACCACTCACCGTTGTTGCTGAGAGATTTTTCATTGCCTTTCCCATCTGTGGAAAAGGGCTGACGATTTCAGAGAAAGCCCCATAAACAACTGCATGAGCTCAGGCACTCTGTTACTGCCTGACAGCCTCGGTGGCAGAGAACTAGATTGTTTCTCAGGGCAAAAAATAAAAAATAAAATAAATAGTGTAAAACTTCTAACAAGATGCGAGCGTCAGAGGCTGCTTGCCTGCTTTATGGGGATAGCTCAAGATGGATTGTTTGGGGAAAGCCAAAACCTATAAATACAAGAGCAGAAAAGTTCTCCATCTTTTGCTCATTTACTCCACAAACTTCTTCATTGCTGAGACGCCAAGGCCCAGATAAATATGCAAGCTATGCCGTTGTTTCCTTCCACGCCCCGCCTGGGGTAGGAGGCCTGCAGTTTCCATTCGTGCCATTCCGATTCACCGTAGGAGTTTTCGGCTTTGGTTACTACACGTTGTGCCCAGAAATCTCGAGAGCAGTAAACATGCATATGATCACATGCGGTCCCACGTGCAGGCGTGGGACACATACACACATGCACACACACACACACACACACACACACACACACACACACACCGTGCACCATACCCCCACCCCTCTGAGATGCGGAGTTTGAAACCTGTGTTCAGTATTATTTTGGCAAGAAAGTGTTCTTCACTCTTCACCTTTCCTTTCTCCTTTCATGGCTAGCCAGTGTGGATAACATCTTTTGCAGGGACAGACTTGGTCAGAATAACGATGGGGAGGTTCACCGGCAAGGCCATCAGGGTTATTGAGAACAAGGTTGGTTTGCTTTATAGATGCTCCAGTCTGAAGAGGGAGGGACACTAGGGAGACAAGGGACCCCCCCATGTGAGTATCTGGGTGTTTTATTTTATTATTTTAAAGTTGTATCTATTTAAGTAATCTCTCCACCCGAGCTGGGGCTGGAACTGATGACCCCGAGATCTAGAGTCGCATGTTCTGCAGACTGAGCGAGCCAGGCGCCCCCATCTGGGCGTTTTAAAGAAGGGCTTGGCCCTTCCTGGGGGCTCTAGGTAGAGAGTATGTGAGGATAATCCTTCTAGAGCAGTGATTCTCCAAGTGTGATCCCCCCACCCAGCTGCAACAGCACCACCTGCAAACGTGTGAGAAATGCAAATTCTCAGGCCCCACCCCAGACCTCCTGAATCAGCCTCTGGGGGTGGAGCCCAGCCATCTGTGGTTCACACGCCCCACAGGGGATTCGGATTCACTGCTCAGGCTGGAGAAACTTCTCTGGAGGATGACTTTCTTTCCAGTAATGAACTATAGCTTCATACTCGGTTAAGTATTATGTGCACATAATTTCCCATTTGGAAAATGTAACACAAACTACAGAATATTTGGGAGGGGAGGCAAGAAGGGAGACAATGGCACATTAGAATCCCAGAGGTAGAGTTTTATGTGCACCAAAGGGAGGCAAGGACTAATAGAGGTTGTGAAACCCTGATTCAGAGAAAAGGAATATGGTCTTTCTGAGGCAGGCCGTGGGGGCTGGGTCCCGGAGTCCAGGCAGCAGGGGAATAAGAGAAGGCCAGGCACTCGTGCCCGCCCCCCAAGGCCAGGCCTGGAGCAGACTTCTCTTAGGTGAAGTTCTGTTTTTACCCAGCAGACCTTATGGGCAAGTAGTGTGTGCATGTGTACTCACCCACGTGTGTACATAGGGTGCGGGAAGCAGCTGCCACACACACCCCACCAGCGTCTGGCTCTCAGCCCTCGAGCAGTCTGGTCTGCAATATACCAGAGACCCCAGAATGCAAACAGGGTTGATCTCTAGTTTCCAGGGACCCCTGGAGTGATTCCTGAGCCAAAGTCAACCGCCCCACCTCAGACATTCAGATCCTGTTGGCTTGGAGTGACGCTGAGAAATCTGCATTTTAAGCAAGCCCCCTTGGACGAGGGTCAGTTAAGGATCACTGTTTTTTTTTTTAAGATTTCATTTATTTGCTTGAGAGAGAGTAAGTGAGAGAGAGCACAAGCTGGGGAGGAGGGGCAGTGGGAGAGGGAGAAGCAGACTCCCTGTTGAGCAGGAAGCCTGATGCAGGACTCCACCCCAGGACCCTGGGATCACGATCCGGCGCCCCAAGCATCACTTTTAATTTCGGCTTAGGTCATGATCTCAGTGTTGGGAGATTGAGACCCACGTCGGGCTCCATGCTCAGCGCTGAGTCTGCTTGTCCCTCTCCCTCCCCCCACTCGAGCTCTCTCTCTCTTTCTCTCTCTAAAATAAACGAATAAAAGTCTTTTAAAAAAATAAATAAGCAAGCCCCTTCCCACCAAGTAATTCTGAGGCAGGAGCTTTGTGGACCGCACCTAGGGTATTAACAGATGCTTTCCTTTTGGGTAATGGTGCTTGGGGGAAGGCAGGGTGACACTGAGGAGCCAAGAAGGAAATACGCTTGGACATCAGCATGTCTGACAGGTCCCGTCCCCCAGTGTGAACCAGTTACTAAGAGGCAATGGGACAGAAGGATGGCCTAGTAAGGCATGTCGTCGCTGGACACAGAGGTATTCATTCGGGCAGTAAATGTCAGGCTCTTGGTTGACCATTGGGGTGTCTGAGGGTTGCCTAGCCAGTCTGATCATCAGAGGCATGCTACCTGTTCTTTCTAGAAGGGAGGCATCACACGGCCACAGCAGCCGTTCTCTGGGTTGAGAAAGAAGCTCGGGGCCGTCTGTAGAACAAACAAGCCTCTGAACGCCCACCGAGGGTGGGAGAGGCGTGTGTGCAGCGTCGAGTTTATAGTCGGGTCACTGTGAAGGCGGTTCGAAGAGTTGGGTCAAGCCTCGCCCAGACACCTGCAGGGTTCTCCAAGAGAGCCTTCTGTGACGGCGGGAACGTTCTGTACTGCCGCCTGATGAGGCAGCCACCAGCCACACGTGGCCATGGAGAACCTGAGATAGGGCGAGTGCGGCCGAGGAACTGATGCTTAAACTTGACTTCATTGTAATCTATTTAGATTTAGCTTTAATGACCTCACATGGCCGTGACGGCTGCATCGATGGTCAACCGCAGCGGGAATCTCACCTTATAAACTACATCTCAGTGCTGGGATGGAGGCAGCTCGCCCAGCACCCTCCCTGCGGCAAATGGCTCCTCCTTCCCACCCAGGGGCTGTCTATCTAGACACTGTGTAAGCCGGAGGCTGTGGAGGTAAAGCCTCCTGTCTCCTTCCAGCTCTTTCTCTGCTCTGAGATGACGATGTCTCCCAGTTATTTCCCAGCAGCCACTCCTGTTCCAGAGCTGTCAGCCTTGCCTGGTTCAAGGTCCAGGGGCTCATCCGAGGCCGGAAGACAAGCTCTGCTCTTTAGTTCTGGAAAGCATGTGCAGGGGTGGGGGTGGGGAGCAGTCTCATGACCCTTGCTTGGAACACAGGCGAGCTTCGTAACTGCTTCCCTCACGCTGGTCTCCCCATTTCCCACTTAAAGATAAAAAGGGAGATTGAACATAAAATGAAACAGCTATTCTAGACGATGACATTTTTAAAAGGCAAGTGCATCATAGACACTGTAAACATCCAGCTGTGGGAAAAAATATGAACCCTCAGCTAGCCACACAAGGCTGCCCCACACGGTCAAGCAGAATCTCCGGGAATAAAAATCCCTCACACAGGCAGAAAATGGCTTCAATTACTTGAGACAGATTCGGCACATCTCCACCAAGGTTGGCAAAAGACTTTCATCTTCGGCTTCCACCCAGGCTGCCCCTGGCCAGAAAGAGGCCGGCAGCACGGGGCCCCGCACTCCAGAGCTGCCTGAGGCCAGGGCACACAGCAGGGTGTAGGCACTGATCCAGGGGAGGAATGGGGGGCCACTGGGTAGGGTTGAGGGTGTGACCTCGGAGGTCACAGAACCCAGAGGGGAGAAAAAAAGGGGCTCTAACTCCGGTGCTCAGTACCAAGAAGATCTGGAAGGTCAGCTTAGGAGCTGATCAGATAGTGACTCTGGCCTCTGGATCCCTTGAAAGTGGGTCCCAGAGGGAGGCAAAGGCTGTGGCTGTTCTCAGCTGGAGTGGTCCTGGCCCCCGGGCGGGACATAGTGCCTGGCCATGCCACTCAGCAACAGCTAGCTTCTCAGTTGCTCTGAGAACTGCCCACTCTTCCCAGGGGGTGGGGTCTGGATATTCTCCTTAGAACATTAGAAAAGACCTCCATTCTCTGGGCAGAAGACGTCCTGGATGGGCCAGGGGTCACATATGAGAAGGCCTTGGGGAGGAGCAAGATGCTGAGAACGCAGGGACAAGTGTCTCTTCCTTCCCAATGTCACCAACCAGCCCCACTGTCTAGAAGGGACAGCAGTCCCATGGGGCAGCTCCAGAGGTAAGAGTAGCCTGCTTACTATAGCCCAGGATAGTGACCGCGTGGCTATGGCCCTTAAAGTCAGGAGTAGAGTTTCTGATGGCTTAAGGATAAAGAGCAGCAGAAGACCTATGAACAGAGGTCAGTTCGTCATGTAGCTTTGCGAAGGTTGATGATGGAGGATGACAAAAATCTCAAGCCCAAGGCTATAGCAAGAGGCAAAGCCTGACATTTGGAATCTCCAAAGCCTGCCTCCTCCTCCCTCCTTCTAGAGAGGCTGGGTGCTGGCAGGTCAGCGTCTCAGGGTGTGACTCATGTCTCCCTGCCTGGGATGCTGGCAGCCACCCCCCGCCCTCGCAGGCCTGCTTGAGACATGACTGCTCACTCCTTTTATTTATTCCCTGTTCCTCAACCACCTCTCCTCACCCCACCCCATGACTAATGTGCTCCCACCACCCCAGGGCATGCTGGGAGGGCATCATCACCAGTGCAATTATCTGGATCGTTGAGCCCCCCAAACGTCTCTTCACCCCCCAACATCAGCTTTGTTCTGAAATTATCCATACAACCCCAGCAATTCAGATGCATGGTCTACACAGTGAGAATGAATCCTCAGCCACTGGTTTCCACTGGTTGCGAAGGTCTGCTCCAGGCTGGCCAAGAATTCCTTCGCGTTAGCCATTTCACCATGGGGCTCTATTCAGACCCTCAGTGTTGGTATAAAGATTATTTTGAGCTAAAGACCTTTGAGATTCAACAGATGCAGATAAAAGCCTTCTCGGAGCTTCTCTTATCTGACTAAAAGCAGAAACTTCTGAGAAATGAGGACGGCCATAAATTCCCTCTTTGGTGTCGGTCTACTCCCAGGAGACAGATCAAGAAGAGCAAACAAGCCATCAGTCCCCTCCCCAGGGAAGTTCTAGGGCTCTAAAGGAAGAAAGCCCGCGCATCTGCATAAACACACGTCATCACAGACTTTATCTCCCATTTGTCCTCTTAAAAACCCATTTGTCTTTCCCGAAGAAACTTATTTGCTCTTCCCTTGGGAGCTTTCCCCTTCTCTCCATTTTCTCTACCAAGTTAAGTATATAAGCACCAAATTCCAACCGCCCTTTTGAGTTACTCATGACCGAGCATTCCTTCACATGGGCACGACGCATGTGTAAATAAACATCTTCTTCCTATTACTGTGTGTCGTCGGTTTAATTTGCAGTATCTAGTCCCTGAACCTAAGAGGGTAGAGGAAAAGTTTTTCCTTCACTACATTACCATCCTCTCATACCTCAGAAACATGTCCATTTGAGAGCTAACGGGATCTTAGAAATGATTTCATCCAGTGACACACACGAGAAGCTCCAGGATCTTTTAAAACAAAGACACGTCCAGGCCATGCCCCAGAGATGTTCACCAGTACGACTAGCACTAAACATGTGCATTTGTTAAGGAGCGTCCCTGTCCTCCCGGTTGGGAACTTCTGCCTCTGTCCACCCTGCCGTCTGGCCAGGGAGAGAAACAATTTGCCACGGCTCAAGCTGATTAATTAGTGGCCGAGCCGGGATTGGAAGTGCCTACAGGCCTGTGCCACCTCTCCTGCATACAGAAGGGCCTAACTCCCTGGCCAGGCGTTCAAGGCTCCCCGAGTCTGTCCACCACCCTCCAGGCCTGCCATTCTTGTCCCTGAGCTCTTCCTTTAGCCTTTTGGTCGTACTGTTGCCATAGCCTGACATGCTCTCCTCACTCCTCCTCTCTCCCTCTTGGAAGTGCCTCAGTCCGTTCCCCACCCTGGGTCCCAGCCCAATTCACAGTGAGCCCTTCCTCCACCAAACCCTTCCTGCCTGATGTGGACTTTGGGATTTAATAGGCTGTGAATTTGTCTTTTTGTTATGGAAGCTCAGAGAGGACAGGATGTCTTCCCAGTCTCTCAGGGGGTCGTCCCCACAGAGTGTGCTGAATAAATGGGACCTTGTGAGCTGACGTGATACCAGTCCGTCCCCACCCCCCACCACGCCACAGAGGCTCAGAGGAAGCACACTGCACCTTCAAACATTTGCTTTGGGAACTTCCCAGCCCGGGCTCCTTTACAGATTAAATGCTGACATTTTCCATTTGTGTAAATGTTCCCAACAAGACTGAAAGACCCACCTGCTCTCCTAGCAGGCTAGGAAGACTAGGTAAGTGCTGGGGGTTGGGGGAGGGGGACAGTCCCCGCACCCCAGGCGGACCAAGGGTGCATAGGAAACATTAAGAGGTAGTCAAGAAAGGACCGACAGTCTAACAGGACAGAACGGGAAACATGCAAGTTGTGATTTTAAAAAATTCAAGAATCCAATTAGGAGCCCAGCTCCTTCCTTCCGCCAGTTTCATCTGCAAGGACACAGTTGGCTGGAGACAGGTGGGGCTGCCAAGTGTGGACACCTGGGAGGATGGATATTGGCCTGTGGGCCCCTGCTGGCTCCTCCGTGCTCAAAAGGGCACTGGCAGCCCAGGGCGGCTGCCTAGCTGGAAGACAGGCCTCACCATCTGCCCACCCCTGAGGGCACAGGCATCTTCCTGCTGGGGGCACTGGGGGTTTCAGCCCAGAAACCAGCCCTGCCAAGGTCTCTGTCCCCAGAAGTGCTCCTCAGGAGAGTAGGTGAGGAGGTGACTGGGATCTGTAGGTGCTGCTGGCAACTCAGGGGTGTGAGGCAGCCGGCTCCCTGATCCAAAGCAAAGGGACCTCTGATCCAAAGCAAAGCAGCCATGACTCGGCAGCCCCAGGGAAACATACATAGAGAGGAGCTGCTGGTTCACAACTGCCTCTCTTCCATTTTTCTCGCTGCTACTTCCCTCTCCTTGAAAAGCAGACCTGTGCCTCCAGTGTCAGACTCCCTTCCTTCTCCCCTGCTTGATCACCCCAGCATTTTCCTGCCTCCCCCAGCCCAGACTTACATTGTCCCCACCCCCCTTGCATGGAATTGCTTCTAGTCCCCTACACAATCATTTCTGAGGCTCAGTGTCTTTGCTCTTACTGTTCCTTCTACCAGCAGCACCCTTTCCCTGGTGCCTGGAAAACTCCTCCGCATGCCTCAAGAGCTAGCATTAATGTCACTTCCCGGTTGAAGCCCTTTCTGACTCCACTGTGCACTCAGTTTTGGCACTATTATGGTGTGTGTTGCATTATTTGGTAACTCTACTTACATGTCTGTCTTGTTCCCTCTTACCTCTAAATAATGAAGTCCTTGAAAGCAGTGACTGTTTCTGCAAATCCTTTATGCAACATAGTGTCTAGTTGGTCCAAGCTATCAATAAATATTTGTTGAATGAGTGAGTACAAACTGGGTTGTCATCCTGCTTCATAACCCTCAATGGGGGCCTCTTACCTGGGGACTAAATCCTTGGCAATTCGTTCCACACACTTTCTGTACACATCATGGACTAATTTTTCCATGTCTGGCATTGTGGAGAATTACAAAAATACAATAGAAAGGATTGCCACCCAGAGTTCCAAAGAGCAAGACAAGAGCCCAGATGAAACGATGAGGAAAACAGTGGGTGCCCCTGGAATATTTCAGATGAAGTGAGTGTTGTGTCCAGCAGGAGGAATCCAAGACAGTCTCCTGGGGCACCAGGTCACATGTGAGTCAGCTCCAAAGAAGAGGTAGATTTGAGGGTGCCTGGGTGCCTTAGTCAGTTAAGCGTCTGACTCTTGATTTCAGCTCGGGTCATGAGATAAAGCCCTGCACTGGGCTCGGCACCTGATGGCAGGAGTCCAGGCTCGGATTCTCTCTCTCCCTCTTCCTTTTCCCTTGCCGTGTCCCCCACCCTCCACACTCTCTCTTCTCTCTCCCTCTCTCTCTCTCAAAAAAAAAAAAAAAAAAAAAAAAAAGAGGCAAAGTATTCAGGATGTGTTTGAGGACTGTTTGGCTGAAGTAAAGCCTACATAGAGTGAACAGCAGAAAGCAGAGGTGGACAGGGCTTGTCCAAACATATGTCCAGGATGTGGCTCTCCTCAGCAGGCTGGGCTCCAGAAGGACTCCTTCAGAGATGGGTGGCCACAGGGTCTCTGAGGAGGTCTGGTGGGGACAGGTCTTACCAATACTCCAGCTGTCACAGCCCCAGCAGAGGGTGAGGGAAGGGAGCAGGGTGGGCTAGTGGGGAGAACAGAGAATGTCTTAGTTTCCTCACCTCTCTGACATTTCCTAAATCCCATACCTAATAGTGGCCTGGTCTATGGGGAGCAGCTCAGTCCACTGCCACCCCTCAAGAAAGCCGGCAGAACCTCTCCTACCCCCCTCTCCCTTCAGGAAATGGGGACCTGTGGCTCTCTCAATCACAGGACAGGCCAATGTTTCTTAGGCACCATCTACCTGAAAGATACCAAGTGAAGCACAGGAGCAGATACCCAAGGGCAGGGGACGTGGATCTCTAGTAAGTCACTGCATACATTATAAAACACCCACAGAGGGACGTCTGGGCGGCTCAGTCGGTTAAGCGTCTGCCTTCAGCTCAGGTCATGATCCTGGGATCCTGGGATAGAGCCCTGCACTGGGATCCTTGCTCAGCAGGGAGTCTGCTCCTCCTTCTGCCTGCTGCTCCCCCTGCTTGTGTACGCGCGTGTGTGCTTTCTCTCTGGCAAATGAATAAATAAAATCTTAAAATATAAATAAAATAAAACACCCACAGAGCAGGCCAGGGATCAGGTGAATATAGGATGCAACTGGCCTCAACTTCTTAGGGTGACCCTATAAACTATTGTCTAAACTGGGCAAGTGAAGGAGAAACTATTAGTTATATGCTAGAATACAGGCATGAACAGGGACTGCCCAGGCGAGCCAGCATGGTAGTCAACCACCCACATCGCTCTCAGGTTTCCAGAATTTCCATGTTCAGACCTATCCTTGGCCCTGAGCTCCAGAGCCCTAGTCAATTGCCTGCTGGGCCTTTCTTTTCTTTTCTTTTCTTTTCTTTTCTTTTCTTTTCTTTTCTTTTCTTTTCTTTTTTCTTTCTTTCTTTCTTTCTTTCTTTCTTTCTTTCTCTCTCTCTCTCTCTCTCTCTTTCTTTCTTTCGATTTTATTTATTTATTTGACAGAGAGAGAGACAGCCAGCAAGAGAGGGAACACAAGCAGAGAGAGTGGGAGAGGAAGAAGCAGGCTCCCAGCAGAGCAGGGAGCCCGATGTGGGTCTCGATTCCAGGACCCTGGGATCAGGCCCTGGGCCAAACAAAGGCAGACGCTTAACACCCAGGTGCCACCCAGGTGCCCCTGCTGGGCATTTCTGTTTGGATATCCAGCAGGCTACTCAAACCACAATGCGTCAAAATTGAAGTCAGCATCTCCCCCCTCCCCCACCCCAACCACCAGCATTTCCTCCTTCTGTCTGCCCCACTCACATGTTCCAAGCCAGACCATGGGAGTCATCCTGGATTCCTCCCCCTCACCATACCGAGCCATGCCCCTACCTCTCTGTCCTCTCACCTACTCAGGATTCCTTGCCCTTGAAGGACTGGCCTTCCTGCCATTACAGCCATTCATTCACTCACTGAAAACACTGTCAGATGCTGGGGGTTAGAAATACGTACAACAACGTACAGAGATAAAGCAAAGGTGGCAAAACCACGACCAATCCATCCACCAAGGTGGGAGGACTTTGGGTGTTGATTGTACCATTTCTGCAACTTTTCTCTGGGTCTTAAGTTTTTCAAAACAGAAAACTAGGTGCATACGTGTGTGTGTATGTGTACGTGTGTGTGTGTGTATATATATATATATGAAGAGGGGGGCCTGGGTGGCTCAGTCGGGTAAGCATCTGACTTCAGCTTGGTTCATGATCTCAGGGTCCTGGATCGACCCTGCATTGGGCTCCCCACTCAGCAGGGACTCTGCTTGTCCCTCTGCCCCTCCCCCCTCCTACTCTCTCTCAAATAAATATATAAAATCTTAAAAAAAAAAAAAAAAGAATAGAGGGGCGCCTGGGTGGCTCAGTCAGTTGAGCATCCAACTCTTGATTTCAGCCCAAGTCATGATCTCAGGGTCGTGAGATTGAGCCTCCCAATAGGCTCCAAGCTTGGGGAGTCTGTGTGGGATTCTCTCTCCCTCTCCCTCTGCCCCCCCAATCCTCCACCCCCTCACCTGTGTATGTGCACATTCTCTTTCTCTCACACAGAAACTTTAAAAAAAGAAAAAAGAAAGAGGGGCGCCTGGTGACTCAGTCAGTTAAGCTTCTGCCTTCAGCTCAGGTCATGATGTCCCAGTCCTGGGATCAAGCCCCTCATTGAGCTCCCTGCTCAGCAGAGAATCTGCTTCTCCCTCTCCCTCTGCTCCTCTCCCTCTTGTACTTTCTCTCTCGTTCACTCTCTCTCTTAAATAAATCAGTAAAATCTTAAAAAAAAAAAAAAAAAAAAAAAGACTATGGGCCTGAATAGAAATTCATCCAAATGTTAAGTTTCTTCTGCCCTGACTTGAGAGAAACCAGTAACCACCAAATGTCAGAGCCAGGTCTGCTGTTAACAGTTCCACATTTATCAGTCAATGTATTGTGTTTGAATTTAAACATATATGTGTTTAATTTGGGGGAAACATTAGAAAGAAAAAAAAACTCAGATAAGTGGATAAAAGAAAACTAAATCACCCAAAATCTCACCGCCCAGAGGTAACAATTATAATTATTTCAGAATATGTCTTCCTGGTCATTTTTATGTGTACATATATTTTAAAATACAAAATGGGTTATGCTGCACACAGTTCTTTTAGTCCACAATATATTATAAACACCTTTTTATATTGATACACACACTGGCATTTTAGTGCTGCACTGCTTTCCATGGAATAGGTGCCCCATAATTTATGTAACCCCATGATCCTTCCCCCCGCACACACACAAACACGAGCCCTAACTCCCGGATTCTGGCACCTTCCATGACTCTAACCCAAAAAATGGGGAATGAAAGTCAATGCAGGCCCTTTGTTTAGGGAGGTGACACGTTGCTATTTGGGCTTCAACAGAAAAAATGAATACTGACAGGTTAGAATTAACTGGGAAAAGCGCCTCATCTCAAACGCCAGGAGCATTTCAAAAGGTAGGGTTCGATCTACTTGGCAGCTCTGCCTGAGGAGGCCAGCAGAGCCTCAGGCCACGCCTGGGCCGCAAGCAAGATTGAGAGGAGCTAAAAATAGATCCAGAACTAAGCACTGAGACTTTTCTGAATTCATAGGCATAAGCATAAAGGCTGTCCCAGAAGGACTTGCTGCTCCAACATTTTCCATCCACGGCACATCACGGTACCTAAAATTCCTAAGGGTTATGGTTTTTCTAAAAGGCTCCCGTTAGAAAGTAGGCAGCTATCCTGGGAGGAGGGCAGAGCGAGTCCCCCATTGGGAGAGAGCCGACAGAATCGGGGCTGTGGAGTCAAATGGACTGGGGCTCGTGTTCTGGCTCTGCCCATCACTAGCTGTGTGACCTTGAGTCAAGTCCTCAACCTCTCTGAGCAGCTATATCCTCATCTGTAACCAGGAGATAAAAGGCTACATCAGAGAGCTGTGGTGAGGGTAAAATGGGCTGTGGCCAGGGGAGCTGAACAGAATGAGGCTTATTGTTATCACCAAGGATTTGAATTTGTTTCTCAGTCCGTTCAGGGGTGGTTTTAGGAGAGCTGAGTTTTCTCTGAGTTGGTGGGAAGCATGAGAGAAGTAGAGCAGAGCCCCCAAGCATGATACCCAGCAAAGGTGTGCACACCCAGGACCAACCCAGGCATTAGGGCAGCTACAGATATGCTGGGAGAGTCATTGCCATGCCCTCGGCATTCACACATTAGACATTCAGAGCATCGAGTATTCTTCAGTTGACTCTGAAGATTCATGACCTGTAATAATTTGTTTCGCTGAGACATTCGTAGAATCACATGAACTCAGTGAAAAAACGTGTTCTGCAGATTTCCCAGGAGTGGGCCCTAATGAGGATTTGCAGCAGACATATTGAGAGCCTGGACTAGAATCCAGGTCTGTGGACCACCAACCCCTGACCCCAGGCCTGATCTCTGCCCACAATCCCAGTGGGGCTCATCACTCAGGGCCGCCCTGCCCTTCCTGTGACCAGACCCGACCTGGGGCCTCCTGGGAGTGGAGCGGTGAGTAGGAGGGTAACTGATGAGTCTTGGGGCCATACTGGCACCATCGACTGGCAAGTTTAATATGGCTTAAGTGGGTACCCTGGAGTGAAATGCGTCACCTCTCCTAGTTTCCTAGGGCTGCCATACAAAGTACTACAGGTTGAGTGGCTGGAAACAAGGGAAGCCAAAGTCTGAAATCAAGGTGTTGACACAGTCATGCTCTCCCTGAAACCAGGAGGGAACAGTCCTTCCTTCCGTCTTCCAGCTTCTGCTGTTTGCCAGCAATCCGTGGGCTTCCCTGGCTTGTAGATGCAATCCAATCTCTGCTTCTATGGTCATGTGCTGTCTTCGGGGTGACTCTGGCCTCTTCTTGTAAAGACACGAGTCCTACTGGACATGGGGCCCACTCTACTCCAGTACTACCTCATCTTAACTAATAACTTCTTCAATGACCCATTTCCAGATAAGATCACATTCGGAGGTACTGGGGGTTAAGACTTCAACATATTGTTTTGAGGGGAATACAGTGGGACCCATAAGAGCTTCTAAACCCGTTTTGAGATGAGCATTCTCTCTTCAGTGCCTGAGCTCAGATCAGAGCAACATCGAACACCGTCTCCAGGGGAAGAACTCCCAGGAGAGACCCTAGGGACCTGCCGTGCCTGAGCATGTACCAGAGATGGGGCACAGGAGATGGACTCAGAGAGCCAGACGTAGACAGGTGCCTTGCCCACCCCCCAATCCATCATCATGACTCGAGTCTTTATGGTGCCATGTAGTGACACTCAGGGTGTTGGGGCCCCGAAGACCTGGGCTCTGCCTCCTGGGTACTTACAGTCCCTATAAAACAGGGAGGCAGGAAACAGAACAGAGAGAAGCCCCTTTTCCCCACCGCACCCTCATAGCCTTGGCTCAGGTCATTACAGTCCAGGCTATGTGGCCAGAGGGATTGCTCGAAGGGGACTGAGCCCCAGCTGGCTGCCTTGTCCTGGGACATCCAGCCACCCCTGCCGGCCTGCCAGGGAAGAGGCAGGCAGGAACTTCCTGATGCAATTGCTCAGGTACAGTCCAAAGGGAAAAGTGATGACAAAGCCCTTTCTACACATTTAATACACTTTAAAGTCCTTAACAAAACAAATCTCAGGGCCTGAATAAATTGGCTCCCAGATGCTGGCCAAGGTACCAGCTGGTTGGAAAGTGGGGGGAGTTGGAGAGAGGATGGGTCAGTGACCAGCGTGACCGAACAGCCTGTCCCCTCCCCCAGGGCCGGGTGACTTCTTAACGAGGTGCCTCCGCTGACAGTGTTGGAGTCTGGAGTCCCAGAGCCTGGGCATGCAGGGAGTCAGCGGGGTCTCCCTCCGCTCCCAGGACTTGGTCTCCCTGCCCAGAAGCAGCGCCGGGACAAAGGTTGTCAATCATTCCTCCCTGGTACCACCTGCGGTAGAGCGCTACGAGCATCTGGGTCTGGCCCCCATGCCTTGCCTACTCAGGAAGAGGTCAGCCTTGACATCACCCCCAGAGAAGAGGGTCATCTTGGAGGCCAGATGGCAGCCACGGGCAGGGCCTGTTGGGAGAAGAAGTGAAGGGGCCTTTTGCCATGCCCTCCCCTTCAGGGTCTGTTCTGTGACAATGGACGTCTGACGTGTCTGGTAGGAAATGGGCTGCTCCCTCCTGACAGAGATGACCTGCCGTGACTCTCCCCTCAGTCATCTCCCCAATTCAGCGTTGTCTTCTCCAACAACCTGGGAGGTGAGTTTTCCTCCTCGGTGGGCACCTTCTCCCCAAACTGACCCGGCTGTGGTCAGGCTTGTCTGGCTTTGTGTCTCCCTCCTTGGCCCCTGTGGACCCACATGGAGGTGCCTGAGATGGAGTCTCCAGCTCAGAGAGAAGGCATGGCTACAGATGTGAACACCAGAGTTTAGGGATAGGATTAGGGATTAGCTTAGGGATACAGACCAAGAGGAGAGTTTGGCCTCAGACAGAAACAGGGACGGTTCCTCGTTAGGACAGGAATGAGAGGCAGGTGAGCACTGGTGGCATGAGTGATGGGTCAGTGAAGCATTCCCTCTGATGGATTGTGTTCTCCACAAAGGATGTGGCATCTACGAAGGGGGTAGGGGGATGTGGCTGTGAGGGGAGGGGAGAAGGCCAAACACTGAGAGGGCAGGCAGGAAAGGGACAGGAAGGGATACAAGGATTCCCTGATGGTACTGAGTGCACATTTGAGATCTGGGTATCTAAAAAGGCAGCACAGCTGGGATGCATGATGGACCTCTGCAGCATGGGCGGGGATGGGGGGGCTAGGGCTCAAGGCCCGTGACAAGGAAGTTCCGGGTATTTGCAACAAAAGCATGACAAGATGGACCTGGACAGCGGGCTCTAAGCCAGATAAGGGGAGGGTGGGGGGATGGTGGGGTCAGTATGATGTGACCCTGTGCCCCAGGCCTATTGGTTGGATTCCTGGGACAAGGACGGAGGACAGTCTGCCCTGTCCTGGTGCATTAAGCAGGGACTGGTGAAAGCAAGCAACTGAGTGTCATGACCAAATGGAAGGTTTTTTACAAGTCATTTATAGCTAATAATAAAAAATTGAAGCCTGGGAATTATTTTCTTTTTATTGAGCCTACTGAGGGTTATCTCTTCGGGTCGTTTTCTCTTACTTCATCCGACTAAGCTTTTGTGGATTGGCAGAGACATGGCTAGAGTTATAGCACTCTAGATAGTGGGCAAAACCTGCAGTGTAGCCTTTTATGCAGAGCCCACAGTGAGCCACATCAAGTAGCTCCAGGGGCTTTCATGCATCCGGAGGGCAATGCTTTAGGGGTCTTCATGCCTGGTAATCAGGCTCATATTTCTACTTCGGTTGCAGAGCTTTGTGGCTCATGGAATTGGGGTCATCCAAATTCATATTCAGAGGTTGTCATGGGGCCCTTGGCCATCTACCATCATCTCTTTTCTCCTTCCAGAGAAGGAGTTACAGCCTGGTACGGCTGCCCCACCACATACTACTTCCCAGCATCCCTGCGGTCATACGTAGCTGTGTGAATAAGTTTAAGTAACTTAGTGGAGGGGTGGAAGTAATGTGGGCCACTCCCAGCCTGGTGTCCTAAGGCACGCTGTGCCGCCTCCGCATTTTTTCCTGTTTCCACAAATGGGATCACAGAGGGACCTGCAACCCGGCCTCAGCCAAGGGCAAAGCCAAAGGGATGGCAAAGAAACAAGATGGAAAGAACCTGGCCCCTCACTAAGGGCAGCAAAGCTACCTGTCAGCCAGGGATGCTCACCTTAGACCGTGTCTTAGGTGGGCTTACTTGGAGCAGACTCTGTCCTGGAGGTTTATTGGGGTACACTGTCGGGAACAGCACCCATAAATTTTCAGGACAGAAGCTGAACTGCAGTGAAATCAGATAAGAGGCTTCAGCCGGTCCAGTGGGGAGCTCTGGAGTTAGGCTGGACCTTCAGAGTTATCCTAGATTGAGACAAGGGGCTGGGACTGTTGCACTCCAGATCTATCTGTCCTTCTTGGATGCAGGCTGTCTCCATGAAAGGATGGAACTTGGGTGAGGCCAATCCCTTTGGCCAAGGGCAATTCCCAGAGAGGGACTCAGCTATGAGCCCTCAACAACAACACCCCACCAGCATCTGGGCAAATGGGGCCTCAGTCCTGAAAGGGAGCTCTGGGTCATGCCCCACAGTGTCTACTGCAGACTGTCACTTAGGGAGAAACTTCTATGTTCTCTAAGTCACTGATGGATTGTTGGGTCTCTTTATCACAACAGCCTCTTGTCAGCCCTACCTAATAAAAGTCTGTGCTGGTTTACGGGTGTATATTCTGTCCTCAACCAGACAGAAATTCCCTGAGACATGCCCTAGGTCAGTGGTTTGCAGAATGTGGTCCCCAGACCAGCGGCATCAGTATCACCTGGGAAGCTGTTTTCATTGCAAATCTCATACCTCACCCAGACCTACTACATCAGAAGCTCGGCAGATGGGGCCCAGCAACGTGCGTTTCAGCAAGTCCCCCAATCACATCGAAGACTGAGAACAACTACGCTGGGTATTCTTTCTTCTAGACTCACAGCACCAACCGCTGCAGAGCACTCTGGCACGGAGGGGATTTACAACAGCCTCTCCTTCAAGTCCTGGGGCTGTGCATGAAGACGCTGACAGCCTGGGGTGCCTGGGTGGCTCAGTTGGTTAAGCATCTGACTCGTGATTTCGGCTCAGATACTGATCTCATGGGTCTTGAAATCGAGCCCCCATCGGGCTCCACGCTCAGCGGGGAGTCTGCTTGAGATTCTCTCTCTCCCTCTCCCTCTGCTCCTCCCCCAACTCGAGCATGCAAGCGCACATCCTCTCTCCCTCTCAAATAAATAAAACCTTAAATCAAAACAAACCTGCTCACAGCCTGATGTTTCACCTGCTGTCTGGGTCCCCACTCTTGCCCTCTGTCACTATCCACCGCCTTCTCTCCTCTGCCCTGAAGATGGAGTGGGGGGCAGAGGCATTCTTACAGCTTTGGGGCCAGGCTGATCTGGCTTGCAATGCCAGCTGTGTTGGCTGCTGGTGGCTACTGGCTGGTTGACCTCAGAAAATTGCTTGCTGGGCCTCAATGTCCTCATTATACAACTCTACATAGTTACTGTGAGACCAACACAAGAAAACTTACTTTAGTGTGTACCACTGCCTGGCACCCCACATTCCATGACTGTTAGCTCCTGTTTTTCACTGTCCTGCTTTGTTCCAATACAGAGTTCTGAGACTACGTCTCAGGGTAAATTATCAGTGACTAAAGCATTGTGACCCTTCCAGGGGAATTGGCATTTTAGCTGTAGCCCAAGGATCAGATTACAACTAACTTGGGGGTTTTGGGGGGTTTGTTTTGTTTTGTTTTGTTTTTTAAGTTGGGTGGTGTGGAGGAGAGGTGAGGCTCTCTTCCCAGCTCCTGGAAGCACCCATGCTCACGGTGCTGTCTCCCATGTCTGGACTCTTGGTGACCATTCTCCAGTGGCCTTTGACTTTGAGGAACCTCTGTTCTAATAAGGGTCTCTTTATTTCTTTTTAAAGTTTTTATTTATTTAAGTAATCTCTACATCCAACACGGGCTCGAACTCACGACCCCAAGACCAAGAGTCACACGCCCCTCTGACTGATCCAGCCAGGCACCCCAATAAGTGTCCCTTTATATAGACAGCTGGGCAAACCAGCTGGGCTTCAGATGCCTGCAGCTGTCAGATGAGCCCTGAGTGCCCCGTCTGGATCACAGCAGAGATCCTCTGTAGACCTGCTTCAGTTGAAAATCATCCCCAAGATCTCTAAGACACCCCGTGGCCCAGATCTTGGGGTTCTCCAAGGTCAGCCCGACCTGAAAAAGGAAAGCAAGGAATTTCAGGGACACCAAAGAGCCCCCTTACCCCTAAGAACCATCCTTGACCTGCTAGTTCAGGGCTGATAGTTCTTAATTCTGGGGCCAATGCCTTCCATTGTACACTGGGAGAAGCAGAAACCCAAAGGGGAAGGGCTGAGTGGCTTCCGTTTCATTAAAGATGAAGTGACTGACAGCAGGCCTTTCCTGAGTGGCCATCCTGGTAGGTGGGAGCCCTGGGCAGCTGAAGAAGGAGGGTGCCTAGGTCAAGCCACAAATTCAAGTTCACTGATCATACCTCATCACCCAGCATGATGCTGGCATTTCATTCCAACACTTGCTTTTCTCTGAGATCTTTATTAATTCTGTAAGCTAGCTTTCTGCATTCTGTGTCAGCAGCCAGGAATAGGAGGAATTCAGTCCTCTCACCAGATCCATAGCCAGTCTAGCCTCAGGAGCACTGGTTTGAGATGCTGCATGCCTGAGAAGTTGAAGCATGCATCGAGGGAGCCAGGCCTTGCAGTGTCTATCTTTAGGGCAGCCCACTGAAAGTAGGCATCACTCAATTCTGTTGGGGAATGTCCTGCAAAGATTCTGTGCAATGTCCCAGACTGGGAACCTGGAACCTTCTGCTGAGTCAGTGCCAGTTACGACCGTCTGTATTTGGACAGAGAGTTTTGGGACTCGCGGAGCTCTTTCCCATGCATCTCACCTGCCCAACACCTCCCTCCTGTGAGGAAGGGAAGGCAGGCTTAGACAGGGAAGCAGGATCAGAGAGGCTAAGGGATTTGCCCCAGTTACACAGCTAGTGAATCGGGGCTTATTCCCAGGACTTTCATCTCCAAATATGGTGCATTCCCCATTGCCCAGTGGAACCATCCTAGCAGCAAAGCTCAGAGCAGATCTGCTCACTCCCATGGCATCCACCAAAGAGGAAGAGAAAGGAGGGAGGTCTGGGCTGAATATGACCCTGGAATCCTGTGGAAGGATCTGCTCTATCTCACCATTGCTGCTCATCCTTCTTTGGGGGCTGCCCAGACACATGCGTTGGGATTTTATAATGGCTTTCCCTTATGGCTTGGGGTTGTTCATTACTTTTCCAAGGAGACAGAGGCCTGGGATTAGGTGAGTAATCTCTCCAGAGAAGGCACTTTGCATTTTAAGACTTTTCTCCATTGAAGTTTCCAAGATGGACCAGAAGAAGAGAGTCTTGATTTAGAAGAGATATAGAATCTAGCCATGGGGGTCCCAGTCCCAGGCCTGGGACATTAGAGCGGCAGAAGCTTGAGGTCCTCAGAGACACCACTGAATGTTTACATACGATCCTGTGTATGTACCACTGCCCTGCCACAGCCCCTCTGGAAAGAGGTGTGGGGTGTGGCTCGCCTGTTGGACCCCAGGCACAAGTGGCACAGCTGACCCTAAGTGTTCCTGCCTCCAGTGGGGTCTCTTCAGACCAGTCTAGTCATAGTTACATTGAGGAAACTGAGGCAGCTTGACAGACTCCTCTCCCCATGATGTCAGAACTGGAGTCAGGCTGACTCCTTCAGAGACAGCTTTACAGAGCAGAGGACGTGGCTGCTCTAGCTGGGATCAGCATCTCATGAGCCCCCCGATGCCCGAGGACCCCTCCAGGAGTCCGCGCGTGCTTTTTTCAGAGCATTCTGAGAGCTACACCACGATGGTGAGAGAGGGTCTAACTGAGAAGTTTGGGCAGTAAGAGAAAAACTTCTATATGTAGCATAAAAAAATCTTATAGTGGAAATCTATTCCATGACACCGTCCTAACAAATATGTGAAACGGTCTTCCTGATGTCGGCAGGCGAGGAGTACGTTCTACAGCTATTTTATGTCCACATTCCATGAACATGTTTGTTCATTAGGAAAAGAATGATCCTTTCACTGTTTTCTCAGAGAAGCTAGTTCACATACCCAAAACACTATAGTCTTCGTGGCCCAACAAAGATCTTTAAAAACATTTTGGTAGGGGCACCTGGGTGGCTCAGTAAGTTAAGCATCTGCCTTCAGCTCATGGTCATGGTCTCAGGGTCCTGGGATCGAGTCCCGCATCGGGTTCCCTGCTCAGCAGGGAGTCTGCTTCTCCCTCTGCCTCCTCCCCCCTGCTCATACTTATGTTCTCTTTCAAATAAATAAATAAAATCTTAAAAAAATGAAAATAGATTTTGGTAGCTATAATCAAAACCTTATTTAAGGGGCGCCTGGGTGGCACAGCGGTTGGGCGTCTGCCTTTGGCTCAGGGCGTGATCCCGGTGTTATGGGATCGAGCCCCACATCAGGCTCCTCCGCTATGAGCCTGCTTCTTCCTCTCCCACTCCCCCTGCTTGTGTTCCCTCTCTCGCTGGCTGTCTCTATCTCTGTCGAATAAATAAATAAAATCTTTTAAAAAAAAAACCTTATTTAAACACATGTTTAGCAGATAATAACCTCTTCATTTTGCATGCATATATGATCATGTGCAAAAACCAATTGGTTGATTTCCAGTCTATGTTGGATCAAAACACATCATGGGTAAGTAACGGCATGATTTAGGGGAGGGTCCTTGGTCCATCCCTTCGGTGGTCAGAGATCATAAAGATTTGAAAGATGGACATGCCAGGTTGGGCCAGCTCTTGGTTACAAATGAGCTTCTAGCTGATTTTGAGTTCACATTTTCTGTCACTTAATGTTCACTAAAAGACCTAGACGTCTGTGATCACATGAGGTAAGGGACAGGGCTATATTTCACCTTGCCTTCTGATCTATCCGTATTCTGTTTTATCATCCTGGAACAGACCTTGTTGGCACATCTCCCAGAGCTCCCAGATCTACCCTTGAGTGTTTCTATGCACCTTTTGCCCAAATTCCCTGTGCCTTTATTTTGAACACCCCATACCAGCGACCGTCTTAGAAAGATAGCCCTTAGGTCACTCCTTCCCCAGCGGCAAGCACCTGGGAGTTCCTTCCTGCTGGGGGAGCTCCTAGCCAATGACACACCAGTAGAAGTGTGGCAAAGATGACCATTCCCAAGAAGGGCCACAGCAGTATCTCTTGTCCCACATGTTCTTTCAGAACTTTGTTGCTGCCCCATCAAGAGGTGGAGTCTAGGGGTGTCTGGCTGGCTCGGTCAGTAGAGTATGCAAATCTTGGTCTCGGGGTCATAAGTTCAAGCCCCATGTTGGGTGTGGAGCCTACTTAAAAAAAAAAATTGGAGTCTATTTCCCACCCTTTATGACTACCTCAACACAGAACTTGGTGAAAGGAGGCTCTAGGATTTATGAGGCTAGGCCATGAAAGGCAATATTTCTTCCAGCAGCCTCCCTCTCTGTCTCTGGACACTTGGCCTTGGAACTCAGCCACCATTTGTGAGAAGGCCCAGGCCACATGGGGAAGGGCTGGGTGAGTTTGCTGGTCTTGGCCTTAGTGGCAGCCAGGATGCATAACCAGATGTGTGAGTGAGAAAGCCTCTGGAGGATTCCACGCCCCAGACTTCCAGCAGCGCCAGCTGACACCGAGTGGAAAAGAGATGAGCTGTCCCCACCAAGTCCTGCCTGAAATGAAGACTTATGAGAAAAAAGGAGTGTCATTGTTTTAAGTCACTATGTTTGGGGATGGTAAAGTGTGCAGCAACAGATACCTGATGGACATTGCGGCGCTACCGTAGTCAAGCCTAAAATGTGGGGCTTTGGGACTGGGTGGCCGATGAGGCCGGAAGGGCCTTGGGGAACGGACTCATGCAAAGCTAGGGCCTTCAAAGAGTCTGGATGGCCCTGGCGGCTCACGGCAGTGTTCCTGTTCCATGCACTCTTCCGGAACCAAGCCCCTGCCACAGAAACATTTATTTCCCGTGCCCCCTGAAACTGGGCAGCCCCCATTCTGCCTGGTTCAGGAGAGCAAAATTAATACTGTCCTTGGGCTAAACCACTGTGCGGGAGGAGAGGGGAAAGGGCTCCCTGGCTAATCTATCAGTTACTCTAAACAAACGAACGCTTGGTGGGGGGGCGCCTGGGTGGTTCAGTTGGTTCAGTGCCCCACTCTTTTTTAAGATTTTATCCATTCATTAAGAGAGAGAGAGACAGAGAGAGCACAAGCAAGGCGAGAGACAGAGGGAGAGGGAGAGGGAGAAGCAGACTCCCTGCTGAGCCGGGAGCCTGACATGGGGCTCCATCCCAGGACCTAGAGACCATGCCCTGAGCTGAAGGCAGACGTCCAACCATCTGAGCCACCCAGGTGCTCCTAAGTGCCCCACTCGTGAGTTTGGCTCTAGTCATGTTCAGAGGCAGATCCTCTCCCTCTGTCCCTCCCCCACTCATGCGAGACAGCACCCTCTCTTTCTCTCTCTCAAATAAATAAGTGAAATAAAACTTTTTTTAAAAAACCACCTAAAACACTGAAGCATGACCTTTCTCTTGCTGGACCGATGTTATCCATAGGCCACAGTTTTGGGTGGGACATGAGATCTGCAGCTACAGAGGCCTAAGGAGATTTTTCTCATGACAATGGGGATAATTGGAGCCCAATTACATAGTAGCTCTGCTTAAACTTTGTGATTGCCAGTCCGCACCCTCCAAACAGAGTGGCCTCACAGCCTGTGCCCTGGATTGCACCTCCCCCTGCTCGTCATGTTTGGTCTGAGTTTGCAAACCGCGTCCCATCCCCATTCCTTCTTCGCCGTTAGAGCTCCTCTATTGACTGCTTAATGTCATTCTGAATTCTTTTCATGTTCTTCCAATCTGGCAGGGCCACACCTCTTGCATATATTTAAATCCAACTGGATTCTGAGCATCCCTCCGGTCTTTGTCTGGCTTGCATTGAGGCCATTTCAGACAGACAGAACGCACAAAGATGATCCTTGGAGCATCATTTATAACAGCCTAACAACTGGAAACAAATGAAATGCCTGGTAAAGAAATGATTGCATCTCAGTGAGGTCACACACAGGGTAAGGCAGCAAGGGGGCGGGAAGCACAGCCGTAGCTTAGCCAGGCCTAGGGAAGCCTAAGGGATGGCCGGGGCATGGCAGACCTCAGGAGCAATGCAGCACTTGGGACGGGGTGGCAGGTCGAGGAGCTGTGATCACACAGCTCCTTAAATCAGTGCTGGCCCCACACAGCAAAGTCTGACAGCTGCGGGAGAGGCAAACAGCAGTGGGCGGGGCAAACCTGGGTCTGTTTCTTCCACATCTGCTTGCAGGTGCACAGAGGCACACGGGACATAGACAGAGGACCGACCTCATAGCCATGCCTGGAGCCTGAGGTCCAGAAACCCAGCAACTAGAACAGGTCTGCAGTCTGGGTCTCCCTCCCAGGGAAAGGCTGGATAACTTGTGCATACTGAGGGTCAGGGGTGGCTCTGGGGTGTCTGTGTAGGAAGGGCTTGGGGAGCACAATCTGGTTGGAAGGAGGAAGCCGGTGGGTGTGTGTGGAAGCTGTGTCAGCCTATCAGGTGCAGCATTTTTATTTGTGAATGGAGACTGTAGCTCACCACCCTCTCTGCCATCCTTGGCGCTACCTCTATGAGAGACCAGAAGCATAAAGATGGCCCTGCCTTATCCACAAAAAAAGAGTCTCAAATGGTGTGGTTTGAGCACTGGTGGTAGGGAGAGAAAATTGGACTTGATGGGGGAGGTCCCCTGAGAGCAGAAAATCATGCTCCAATCCCTCTCAACAGAAGATGTTCTCTGGCTAAGTAAGCAGATAGGTTGGCAAGAGTGGCCAGGCATTGCTTTCCAGGTCGAGAAAGCTGAGCGAGAAGATCACACGTGGGCAGGCAGAGCTCTCTAGAAGTCCCAAGGGCTGGTCACCTGCTCCTTGAGTTCCTGAGTTCGCAGGAGACAGTGGTCGCTGAATTCTACATCTAGCTGCTGTATCCATATCAGCACCTGCCCCAGACTCAGAATTAACCAGCCTTTGCATGTATGGGTGATACGTTCCCCTTGGAAGATGAGGAATCCAAAGAGTGTAGGAGGAGAAGTCAAGCTGCTAGGAGTGCTTCTTCCAGCAGCCCGCACAGGGAAAGCCCCACTCCAGGGCTGCACAGCCTCCGAGAGGGTGCAAGCCAGCACGACCTGCACAGAGCAGGCAGGACAGAGGGTACTCACGCTCAAACACTCATGGCTGGACCTGGAGAATGCAGAGTAGGGACGGTAGCTGGAGCAGTGGAGGTAACCCTGAGCCCTGCCTGCTGGGCTCTTTGTGCCACAGGGGGCCAGACGCCTTGCCAGCTGTGGTCAACGCAACCAGCGCTGGTGTGCACGTGTGCTGCCCAGCTCCATGTCAGGTGCTGCGTGTTTTTGAGTGAGAGTAGGGTTTGAAGGAAAAGTAAGATGGGCTTCTCTGAAATAGAGGAAATGCAAGGCTGTGGGCCAGACTCGAAGCATCAGGGCAGGTCGCAGGATGTATTTTCTTGGCCATTAGGTATCATAAAACCTAGGTTCCAGGCTGAGTGCTACCATTGAGGGCTTATCCATTTTGATACAGCCATCTGACACATGAGTTTAAACTACAACACAGATGATATGCCTAACGTGGCAGCATTAAAATGAAAGAACCCAGTGAAAAGAAGCTAGACACAGAAGGCCACACATCATACGATTCCACTTTTATGTGATGTTCAGAACAGGCAAATCCACAGGGGCAGGAAGGAGCTGGGGGGAGGAGGTAATGGGGAGCGAGGACTTAATGGGCACAGGATTTCCTTTTGGGGTGATGAAAATGTTTTGGAATGAGATAGTGATGTTCGTTACACAACACTGGGATCGTATTTAATGCCTTTGAATTGCTCACTTTGAAACGGTTAAAACAGTAAATTTTATGTTGTGTATATTTTACCACAATTTTTAATTCTTTTTACCACAATTTTTTTTAAAAATGGAAGGGTCCTGGGGCTCCTGGGTGGCACAGTCCGTTAAGCGTCCAACTCTCGATTTTGGCTCAGGTGGTGATCTCAGGATGGTAAGATGGAACCCCACATCGGGCTCCAAGCTCAGCACGGAGTCTGCCTGAGATTCTCTTTCCCTCTCCCTCTGCCCCTCCCACTCATGCTCTCTCCCTCTCTCAAAATAAATAAATCTTTAAAAAAAAATGGAAGGGCTCACTTGTTTTTCTTGTGTGACCTTCAAGGGAACAACCTCTTCTTTTTTTTTTAAGATTTTATTTATTTGTCAGGGGTGGGGGGAAGTATAAGCAGGGGGAGCCGCAGCTCCCTGCTGAGCAAGGAACCCAATGCAGAACTTGATCCCAGGACCCTGGGATCATGACCTGAGCCAAAGGCAGATGCTTAACTGACTGAGCCACCCAAAAGTCCCAGGGTAAAACCTCTTGAGCTTTAATTCCCCTCATCTGCAACATGAGGCTCGCAGCCCTCCTTATCCTCCAGGAATGGGAGTGGGAAGGACACAGGTATGGGCTCAAATCCCACCCACAACACTCGCTTGCTATGGGACTTGGAAAGTTACTTAGGCTCTCTGAATCTCCATGTCACCATCTATTTTTTTTTTAAGATTTTATTTTATTTATTCGACAGAGAGAAAGACAGCCAGTGAGAGAGGGAACACAAGCAGGGGGAGTGGGAGAGGAAGAAGAAGTCTCCCAGCAGAGGAACCTGAGGCGGGGCTCTATCCCAGAACGCCGGGATCACGCCCTGAGTCGAAGGCAGACGCTTAACAACTGAGCCACCCAGGCGCCCCTCCATGTCACCATCTATAATTGGGGCTATTGGGACTCCAGACTTTTTGATGTTTGAGTTAGAAACAATTTTTATAAGAAAACAAATGTTTATAAATAGCAAAAAATGTGCAAGTGTGTGTGTGTGTGTGTGTGTGGTGTCTGGCATAGATATCTGATGTCTCATAAAGTGGGAACTTTTATTAATTATTATTAGTTAATAAATTATTTTATTTTATTTATTTTTATTTTTTAAAATTTATTTAAGAGAGGGGCGCCTGGGTGGTACAGCGGTTAAGCATCTGCCTTTGGCTCAGGGCGTGATCCTGGCGTTATGGGATCAAGCCCCACATCAGGCTCTTCTGCTATGAGCCTGCTTCTTCCTCTCCCACTCCCCCTGCTTGTGTTCCCTCTCTCACTGGCTGTCGCTATCTCTGTCAAATAAATAAATAAATAAAATCTTAAAAAAAAAAAAGATTTATTTGAGAGAGAGAGAGCACGAGCGGGGTGGGGAGGAGGGAAAAGAATCTCAAGCTGACTTCCCACCAAGCATGGAGCCCGAGGCAGAGCCTGAAATGGGACTCGATCTCATGACCTGAGATCATGACCTGAGCCAAAATTAAGAGTCAGACACTTAATCAACCAAGCTACCCAGGTGCCCTTATATAGTGAATTATTTTAAGTAGAACTAATGAAGATGAAATCAAGTTGTAAATAAAACTCCTGGTTAAACCTAAGGAACAGAAAGGTAGCTGGGTGGGCTAGAATTGTTAGTAACATTTCATAGGAAAATAGGATTTGAACTGATCTTTAAGGGGAGCTGAGATCTGAGCAGGTGAGTATGGGAAGGGCAGGACAGGGCACGCATGAGCAAAGGCTTTGGGGTTGGGAGCATGCTGGGGCCAGTAAGAAGATTGGTCCGGCTGGAATAGAGTGTTGTGGGCACATGGGGAAGGAACAGATGTTGGGTTTCCTTGAATACCAAGCCAAGGAGTTTGAACCTTATCCTGAGGGTACTGGGGAATCACAGATGGCTCTTGAGCAGGAGAGGAACTTGATTAATATAGAGATATATAAGGATAAATCTAGCCCACCCCATGCAGGAATTATTTGGAGATAAGAGTCTGGAGGCATCCAGCCTCGCATCCACAGTTTTACCCAGCAGGAGGGGATGTGGCATGGGTGAGGGGAACTGACCGATCTTAGAAAGGAAGGCTCCACACATGTCCTTCTGGGCTCCAGACTTACCCTACCTTATGCTACTTCTTGGCTTTTGGCATCAACAGCACCGATCTGGCTATTTCTCATCTGTGGGTGTTTTCCTGGAAAAACTTCGAGTAGTGTCCAAGAAAATGATTCAGGGGACATATGCAGATCTGAGATGATGAGTCCACATCAGGTAGGATGTGCACAAAGCTGAGTATGAAGAAGGAGCTGACTTTCTGCAAGACAGGCTCGGCCCTACTTCTGTCGATGTCGGTGACAGGCTTGGGTTGGGCCTAAAGCTCCAGGGCACTCGGGCTGGTCTTGCCAGTCTGTAGGATGCAGCCAGAAAAGCTCATCAATCCCCAAGCAGCAGTTGCACGATGCTCTCTGGCAGGGAAAGTGGGCAGGTGCTGATACTACACATTCATCACCACCTCCATATCCCCAGCAAGTGGCCCCAGGTGGGGGTCCTGGCTTTATCAATAATCAGAATAACTACTGTTACAGGCTAACAGTAGGTGTGGAGCTCACCTAGTAGGTGACCGTTCTGTGCTAAGAGGTGTGGGAGCACACGTACCCTGTAGAGACCCGGACCCTGAAAATGACACAACTGCTGAGAGCAATCCAAGATCCAGACAGATGGAGAGAGATCCTATGCTCGTGGCTCATAAGACTCAATGCCGTGAAGATGTCAATTCTCCCCAAACTGCTCCATAGAGTCAATGAAATCCCAGTCAAAATCCTAGGAGGCTCTTTTGTAGAAATTGACAAGCTGATTCTAAAATTTACATGGACTAATCAAAACAGCTTTGAAAAAGAAGAACAAAGCCGGAGGAACACTGCCTGACTTCAAGTTTATTACAAAGTTAGTCAAGACGGGCTGGTACTGGCATAAAGATAGACAAATAGATCAATGGCACAGAATAGAAAGTCCAGAAATAGACCCACACATCTATGCACAAGTGATTTTCAACAAAGGTGCAGAGGCATTGCGGAGGAGAAAAAACCGTCTTTTCATCAAACAGCGCTGGAACAACTGGAGATCCAAATGCGAAAGAATGAACTTCAATTCATGCCTCTCACCATAGGAAAAAACGGCCTCAAAATGAATCACAGACTTAAATGCAAAGCCTACAACTACAAAACTTGTAGAAGAAAACAGAAGGAAAGCTTTGCGGCCTTAGGTGAGGCAAGGTTTTCTTTGCTATGACACTAGAAGCATGAAAGAAACTGATGAATTTCCACTGTTTGTGGGGCACCTGGCTCGCTCAGCTGGTTGAGCATGTGGCTCTTGATCTTGGAGTTGTGAGTTCAAGCCCCATGTTGGGTGTAAAGATCACTTAAAAATACAATCTCAAAAAAAAAAAAAAAAAAAAGAATTTCCGCTGTTTGAAAGACACTGTAAAGAGAATGAAAAGCTCGGGATATCTGGGTGGCTCAGTTGGTTAAGCGTCTGCCTTCAGTTCAAGCCATGATCCCAGGGTCCTCAGGGGAGCCTGCTTCTCCCTCTCCCTCTGCCTCTCCCCCTGCTTGTGCTCTATCTCTCTCTCAAATAAATAAAATCTTTTAGAAAAAAGAGAGAATGAAAACATAAGCCACAGATTAGGTGAAGATATTTGCAAATCACGTGTCAAATAATTTAAGACTTGTGTCTGGTATATAACATGAACTCTTGAAACTCAAGAAAACTAGCAATGCAATTTTTTAAAAAATCGGTGAAAGACTTGAACAGACACTTTTCCAAAGAAGATACAGAGGGCAAAGACGTGAAAACAGGCTCAGCATCACTAGTCATTGAGAAATGCAGATTAAAACCATGATGAGCGATACCATTACACACCAATCGTGGCTAAAATCAAGAAGGCGGGACCAAACCAATGGTTGGAAAGGCTGTGGAACAACTGGGACTCTCATACACTGCTGGTAGAAGTAGACATGGTACAATCACATTAGAAAACAGTCTGTTAGTTTCCTGTAAGTTAAACATACATCTACCATATGATCCCACCATTCCACTCTTAGATATTTCCTCGAGTAACCAAAGCATATGGTCAAAGATTTGTACACAAATGTTCATCGGAGCTTTATTTGTAATAACTCCAAACTAGAAACACTGCAAATGTCCATCAAGTGGGGAATGGATAAACAAACTGTCATACATACACAGAATGGACTACTACTCAGCAATAAAAAGGAACGAACTATCAATGCAACCAACAATATAGACACGCCTCAAAATAATTATGCCGAGTGAAAGAAGCCACACTAAAAAGAGCACATACTGTTTCATTCTAGGAAATGCAACTAGGGGTACCTGGCTGGCTCAAGTCAGTAGAGCATGTGACTCTTAATCTCAAGGTCGTGAGTTTAAGCCCCATGTTGGGTAAAGAGTTTACTATAAAATAAAATAAAATAAAATAAAATAAAATAAAATAAGAAAAGAAAAGAAAACGCAACTAATCTGTAGTTCGATCAGTGGTTGCCTGGGGGTAGGTACCGAAGGAGGGGCAGGACGGGGAATTACAAAAGGGCACGCAAGGAAACTTATGGGGATGATGTTCACTGTCTTGTGGTAATATTTTCACAGATACATGCACATGTAAGAACTCATGAAATTGTACACTCTATATGTGTGCAGTTTGTTGTTTGTAAATTATACTTCGATAAACCTTTTGGGGGAAAAAACAAACCTCCAAATTCTCTGCATTTCATGCAGAGTAAAAGCCAGAGTTCTTACCGTGCCAGAGCTGCCTGGCTGATGGCCGTCCATTCACAGTGCTGCTTCCTCAGCTCCCAGAACAGGGCCTGGAACACAGAAAGAGCTATAGAAGTATCTGTCAAATGACTGCCTAGAAGGCCCACAATTAATCTAAGTTGTTTAATAATTGTTGTGAAGAACAACTTGGGGGTCCTCAAACGATCAAACATTGAGTTACCATATGACCCAGCAATTTTACACCTAGATCTATTCCCAAGAGAAATGAAAACATGTGTCCATACAAAAAATTGTTCATAATTGCCAAAAGGTAGAAATAACCCAAATGTCCAATCAATAAATAACACGCAGTATATCCATACCATGGAATGTTATTTGGCCATAAAAAGGAACCATGTATCATAAGATGGATGAACCCTGAAAACATTACTCTAAGTGAAAGCAGCCAGTCACAGAAGAGCACATGTTAAATGATTCCATTTATATGAAAAGTCCAGATTAAGGAAATCTACAGAGATAGAAAGGAGAGTTGCTTCTTGGGTGTTGTTAGGAAGATGGTAGGTGATAGCAAAAGGGTACAGGGTTTCTTTTGGGGGTGATGAAAATGTTCTAAAGTTGTGGTCACGGTCATCTATCTGTGAATATACTAAAAACCACTGAATCATACACTCAAATGGGTAAATTGTACAGTATAATGATTATGGCTCAATAAAGCTTAAAAATAAAGAACATGGTATTAGGGGAAGGCACACCTCCTGCTCGGAGTTTGAGTGGGAGTGGTAAGCGCTTGTTACTACCGTCAGTTCACCGGCACGGTTAGAACCCTATCAAGCGATCCCTGAGAATGGACATGGCCCAATGCGCCCAGAGAGGGCACTAGATTTGCTTAGGTCACATTGATGGTGAGCCCTGAATAGAGGTAGAGCTCTTTTTCTTGGGACAAGCAAATGAAAGCACGTGGCTTGCAGCCATACAGCCCACGGCTGGGACTCTCTCTGCTTCCTTGAGCTGTACTGAGCTACAGGATGCCCCCTAATTGCCTCACAATGATAATACCTTCTATTTATACCAAACACCTCTCCTCCCAGGAGAGCACTGTGTTTTCCCAACATTGAATCATTAAGCCAGCCAGACTGAATTGAATTAAAATTCACAGCAGCCACTCACAACAAAGCTTCCCCCTGTCCCCTTCCTGTCCACTCCTCCGTGCACTGCTGTGATGCTCACAGCAAAACAGGCAAGTCAAGAACATCAGTCTTTTACGCACCTGCCCCACTTGCAGGACCCCTCCCCCCAAATCCTGCTCCAGACCAGGGGTGGGGGTGGGGGCTGTGTCACTCCAGGGCCCTTCTATCATGGGAAAAATAGAATGTGGGAGGGACAGGTCTTCAAGTATAACATTGCCCTTTCCATAAACATTTAAATCATCAAAACTCAATGGTGAGAACTGCTAGTGATGAGATTTCAGGCAGCAAAGAGAAATATAATGAGGGTGTCACTGGTTTTCTAATTCTTAAGCTATATCACATAGGCTGCTGTCTGTTTGCCTAGGTGAAAACTCAACACAGGCTCCTGGTCACCATGGTCGGAGGGTTCTCCCCTGGGTCAAGCCTCCTGGCTCACTGCAGAAATGAGAAGCAAGGAACTCATGGGCTCTGCCAGTCCTTTCCCCTTAGTACAGATCCAACTGGCCCTGGGCAGTCCATAGCTCTGGCCTGAGGGACAGAGAGCAGGGAGGGGTCCAGAAAGGTGCCGGCATGGGTCTAACTGGATCGATGGATGGATGTCCCATATGCATCCCCACCATGCACACAGTCTTACCCTCCCTGTGCCTCTATCCTGCTCTGCTAGCTGGCACAGTCCCTGGGGGCCACAAGGATAAAGATAATGCTAGGGGCAGTGGTCTCCTACATGTACGCCCACTCCTGACACTGCCACCCACAGTCATTCGATCCATCAAGAGCGAGTCCTTCCTATAGGCACTCTGTGCCTACCCTGGACTACCTACTGTGGGCAAAAGCACATCCTCGGCCCTGCCTGGGCAGATGCAGAGGGCTGGTTAGGTGAGAGCCCCAGAGCGCCTCCCTGGGCAGGGTGGGGCCATATGGCACAAAATCCTCAGGGGCTGCAATCCTAATTAAAAGCTTTTCCCACAGAGCCTGGGATCTCAGGGTGGGGAAGAGCTTAGGAACCCCTGCCCCCACCCTCCTCATCTATCTCCCACATCCCCTTGTCAACATCAATAGCACTAAAAGAGCAAGAGCTCCAGTGCCCATCTTTTCCACCATGGCCTTGCCCACCGCCTTCAGCTCTTCATTACTAAGTCCTCTTGCCGCTGCCTGTGGTCAAGGGCACTTACCCCATCAGTAGCCTTGGTAACATCTGCTCCTTGAGAGGACATCAAGGCATAGGGCAATCGAGCCCCAGGGATCACATAAAACCCATCTTTCAATAAAGCAGTTTACTGGCGCTTTGAAAATCAGGGGTCTGTGACATGAATAGGACATTCCCCAAACCACACATGCCTCCCCTCCCATAGAGAGGGAGGGTGTCCAAGCACTGCCCTCTATCACATCATATTCAAAAGACCAGTTCAAGAGCATTAGTTTTCTATACGGAAACTTACAAATATTTAGGTGTTGAGAATCATTATGAAACTGCAATTAGAGGGACGCCTGGGTGGCTCAGTTGGTTGCGTGTCTGCCTTCAGCTCGGGTCATGGTCCCAGGGTCCTGGGATTGAGTCCCACATTGGGCTCCCTGCTCAGCAGAAAGCCTGCTTCTCCCTCTCCTCCCTGCTCATGCTCTCTCTTGCTACTCTCTCTCTCTCTCTCAAATGAATAAAATCTTAAAAAAGAAAGAAAGAAAGAAAGAAAGAAAGAAAGAAAGAAAGAAAGAAAGAAAGAAAGAAAGAAACTGCAATTAGAAAAATCACTTATGTCTGTTGGGTTTATAAGATTTGGGTAATAAAAATAACATAATAGCAATAAAACAATACACCTTACTCTACTATAGCATTTTGGGTGTGTCAAACACACTTATGTATGTTGTAAACAGAGTGAACATTTGATTCGAATAATAGAATATCAGAGAGAGGTGTTCTCAGGTGGATACTTAGTATGTGAAGGCCAGGCTCCATCACAGCCGTTTGCATGTGTACAAAAGACAGACACACGGACAGGCAACTCAAAGGCTGCTCAGCCCTCCGAGGCCCCTGGGAATGGGCACATGGGGCACCCAGCAGTGCGGCTGTTGGTGCAGATGAACTTGGCAACTGGGAGTTGAGCGTTTAACAGGGAGCTGCCTCCCCATGCAGCCCCCGGAAGTCGCAACATCACTAGGGCCAGGTGTGGGGAGCACATCTCATCATGTATCTGCTGGGCAGCTGCTGTTTGCAGAGGAGCAGCTGCAGGCAGGAGCTGGTGCTGAAAATGAATGCCCTTGGTAGACAGCACTCAGCTCCCACACACACTGGCCAGTCAAAACCAGCACACGCACACCAAGAGCGGGAACGAGGGGCCAGACTGGGTGGTTTGGATTATTGCTGTCCCTCTGGCGAACTGCAGAATCCCAAACTTTTATGAAGATTCAGAGAAGGAAAGTTTGGGAGCAAGGTGGGGTAGGAGGTACCCAGCCCCAAGATGGTCATCGGCCTCTCTCATTTGACACTTGAGAAACTGAGGCCCAGAGAGTGGAAGGGACTTAAGGTCGCATAGCGGGCAGGCAGCAGATAAAGCTCAACCATCCTGGCCCTGGCTTGACTCTCTCCACAGTCACCTGGGTCAGCATTCCCACGCCTTATGATGGATGGACCCAAAGGCCTGGGTCTGTGGAGAGACAGACCATTCTACAGCCTCCACCCTCCTTGAAATTCAGCCCAAATTAGCCTGCCGCCTCTCAGCACTGCTCTGGGGGAGGCCAGCCAGGAGGAAAGTATGAATAAGCAGACTGAGGGACATTGCCCACAATGCCTCCCCCAGCAGCTGGAGGAAGAGAGAGGCTGTTCTGGGACATGGCTCCTCAGGGGTCTTAGGAGCAACTGGATGTGGTTCCTCAGCTGTGATCATTCCTGGGTGTTAGTTTGCACCATCAGAGTCACCAGCTCAGGAACAACTCCAGGCCAGTGAGGACCATTCTCCTGGGGGCCCTGGGAACAGTAAGGGCACAGCCTTGGCATCTCAGCTCTCCCTGAGTCACACAGAACAATAAAAAGGGGATTTGTGTTCAGCTGCTGTGGAAAAAGAATCTGACAACTCCTCAAAAAGATAGACAAAGAATTAGTGTATGACCCAACAATCCGCTCCTAGGCACATACCCAAAAGAACTGAAAACAGGTGCTCAAACGAACACTTGAACAAGTACATGAATGTTCGTGTACTGCTCACAACAGTCAAAAGGTGGAAACAACCCAAGTGTGCATCAACCTGTGAGTGGAAAAACAAAATATGGTATATCCATAAAACAGTGTATTATTCAGCCTTACAGGAATGAAGCACTGATACATGCTAGTGTCGAGGAACCCCAAAAGCATGATGCTAAGTAAGAGAAGCCAGTCACGAAAGGTCAGGCATTGTAGGAGTCCATTTTTATGGAAAATCCAGAATAGGTAAATCCACAGAAACAGAAAGAAGATCGGTAGTTGCCCCCTTGGCAGGCGTGGCCACATGCTGGCTTCTGGACCCTCCACCTAGACATTATCCCTAAAGTTAGTGATCGCCATTGAATGAGAGCTTCATTTTCTCCAAAGGACCTGTCAAAAGTCCCAGGTTAAATCTCATTTGCCTGAGCAGGTGGATGGAGTGCACTGCTCGGTGAGGCTGGGTCTCGCCATCCCTATGGTGGGGATGCGGTATGGGTGGGAGTGAGCTGCAAAGGACCTGCCCCATCCAAGCCAGAGGATTGAGAAGGGGAAGGAGTCTGGATGGGCAAAAACAACAATATCGACTCTGGGACCACAAAGAGTGTGACTTCTCATGCCCTTCTCTTTCCTGCCCCCAATCTCCTCCTGCTGAGACATTTTTGAAGGACACAGCATGAGGGAAATGATTTCTGTGTATGTGGTGCTGACTGCGGGTCTTGAGTTCTTTGGCACAGCCCTAATATCATTGGATCAGACCATGTGTCCTGACTCCAGATTAGAAAACATGGTTAGCATCCCTCACAGCTCCAATGGCTATGTGGACTTTCCCCTAATCATCTGTTGTTGTTGTTTTTTTTTTTTAAGATTTTATTTATTTGACACAGAGAGAGAGAGACAGCTAGAGAGGGAACACAAGCAGGGGAAGTGGGAGAGGAAGAAGCAGGCTGCCCGCCAAGCAGGGAGCCTGATGCAGGGTTAGATCTCAGGACCCTGGTATCACGCCCTGAGCCGAAGGCAGAAGCTTAACAACTGAGCCACCCAGGCGCCCCTCCTAATCACCTGTTTGACCATTGAACAGTCTTTGCTCTACCAGGAATGCGCTGACCCTCTGGAGTTTTATTTCAGTGATAAATAGTGGATTTGGGTCCAGGAGCATAGAGCTAGTAAGAGAGAGAAAACAAGAGTGCCTTTTCCCCTGTCCCTTCCCTCCCTAGGGCTCCCATTTTTCTCATACAGGATTGAAGTCCTCCTCTCCTGGACCTCCTTCTGCAACCTGTGGCCCACCCAAGATCTTCCTTGCTCCTTCTCTCTGTGCACACAGTTAGAACCACCAGGGCCCCCATTACAGACTCAGTGATGATTGACCAAGGAATATATCCAACAGAAGGCATTCATTCCGGGAGGCTTCCATCTTCCAGGGCAGGGAAGGACCCACCTCACAGACTCCACCCCTGTCCCCACTCAGGCCCTGTGCCTGGATGAGGAATACTGCAGGCACTGAGCTTCTCCAGAAGCAAGGAGGTGGGAGTAGGGCAGAGAGAGGGAAAATGTGAGAACCAGGCCCTTTGTCCGGGCCCAAGTCAGGCAAGCATCCAACTTATACTCAGATCCGCTGAGTCTACAAAGTTCTTTTTAAAGAACCAGGGCGAACCCCTATTGCAGCGAAGTAAGGAAGCCACTGCCTACTTACTTGAAAATTTAATTAACTATCTCTGTCTAGCTCCTTGCCTAAGAAACAGGACACTTCTCTCGAGAGGACAAGGGAGATGATTTGCAATCTTTTTGAAATGTGGAAGGAGTCCAGTGTGCTGGAGAAAAGGACAGGAGGTGAATGAAGAATATAGTTTTGGAGAGTGCCTGGTAGGATGGAGAGGCTGGGAGCTAGAAAACAAGGCTGACCTCTGTCTTCACTCTGCTCAGCCCACTTAGCTTCACTATGCTCCCTGTTGCCTCTTAACCCTTTAACCAACCGACCTGGTCAGTTCACAAACATATAAAAACAGTCCTTACGGACTGTTTCATCTCCAGTGGGGGGGAAGAAAGCAAACTGTACAACAGAAAGCCTTTTACAATCACAAATTCACCCCTTGTGGCATCCTATTAATGCAGATTTACCTCGGTGAGCTGTGTCCTTCATCAAGAATGTTTCGCTGGCAGGCGCTGATTGCCTGCCCCACTAATCCCACAGTCCCATGGACTCTATTTGTTGGATGGACTCTGGAGCCAGGCTGCCTGGGTTCAAATTCCAGCTCTGCCATTTGCTAGTTGTGTAACCTTGGGCAAATTAGCTAACCTCTATGCCTCAATTTTATTATCTGTAAAATGGGCACAATAGTAATACCTACTTTATAGGGCTGTTGTGAGGACTAAAAGTATTAACCTATCTGAAGCATTTAGAATAATGCTTGCAACATAGTATGTGCCAAGAAAATGTTAATTTATAAGAAATTACTACTAAAAAAGAGGTGGAGAATAGAATCGAATAGGAACGAGCAGTCTCGTGGAGAAGCCAAACCCAAACATTTACTGATCTCTTAATGGGGAAGGAAAGAGTGATGAAAAAAGACAAGGGAGAGGGAAGAGGGGGAACCTAAAAAATTCAGGAAGACCGGCCAATATGAAATTCAGCTTAAACTTCATTTGGGAGGGCACAATGTCTACAAATGATACTAGATAGATAGTTAGATAGATAGATAAGTGACCAGATACAGATATGGAAGTACATAAGCTCCATGATCATTAATCAATCCTGGGTACTTGGGACAGTTGTTCTTGGCACATAATATGTGCTCAACAAATATGTTCGAATTGAAATATTGGTGGGGGAGAAATAATTGAAAAAATTTTGAACAACCTATAATGTAAAATATCCCATAATTTTAGCAAAATTAAATATATGTAGATAGATAGATGATAGATAGATAGGTAGATAGATAGATAGATAGATAGATAGATAGA
>NW_024426774.1:69765978-69876890 GCF_017311325.1 Ursus maritimus
TAGATAGATAGATAGATAGATAGATAGATAGAGCCAGTCAACCAGGCAGGGGAGTCATTAAAATAATTAATACAGGGGCACCTGGCTGGCTCAGTTGGTAGAGCATGTGACTCTGGATCTCAGGAGTTTGAGCCCCACATTGAGTGTAGAGATTACTTTAAAAAAAGAAAAAAAGGAAAAGATTAACAACAGTAATTCACTCGGGATAACGGGACGGAATTTGGGGTGGTTTTTGTTTTCTTCTTTTTTACTTTATTGAATTTTTCTTTTTTTTTTAAGGTTTTATTTGTCAGAGAGAGACAGAGAACAAGCATGGGGAGGGGCAGGCAGAGGATGCAGAGGGAGAAGCAGGCTCCCACTGAGCAAGGAGCCCGATGAGATGCTGGACTTAATTCCAGGACCCTGGGATCATGACCTGAGCTGAAGGAGGACACTTAGCCAACTGAGCCACCCAGGCATCCCTTGAATTTTTCAATTATTCTATGTTAATTACACAGTATTTATACAGTCTTTTTTTTTTTTTTAAACCAACAATCTTTTATTCCCAAACTCACTGAAGATATATATATATATATATATATATCTGCATAAGTATTTTTAAAACAGCAAAATTCACTAGTGTTGCAGGAAAAAAAAATCCCCATGTGATTTCAGTCCATAAAAAACAGCATTTGGCAGTCTCTGCTGCCTTAAAAACCCCAATTCAGGATACACCTAGGAGAAAAGCATTTCCTTGCTTAAAAAAATAAAATTAAAAAATTTCCCTTTCTCGGGGTGCCTGGGTGTCTGAGTCATTAAGCATATGCCTTCAGCTCAGGGCGTGATCCCAGGGTCCTGGGATGGAGCCCTGCATCGGGCTCCCTGCTCCACTGAGAAGCCTGCTTCTCCCTCTCCCACTCCCCCTGCTTGTGTTCCCTCTCTTGCTGGCTGTTTCTCTCTCTGTCAAATAAATAAATAAAATCTTTAAAAAAAAAATTTCCCCTTCTCTTTCTTCCAGTTCAACTTCCACCGTTCAGTCCTAGGAACACCCAGAGGATAACTGTAAAAACAAGCCCCAGCTCACTTCCCTCTGCCTGTCTGTGAAGGCTCACAGAGAGGATCAGTCCTCAGGAATTTTCATCCCTAAATTTCTGGGCACTTGCAAACTGTCCTCCTGTTTCCTTCAAGGAGGGGCCTGAGGGTTCCAGGAAGGATCAAGGGAGCAGTGTACTTGGCCAAGAATTGGAATGCCAGGTAGGGCAAAGGTGGGGGGGGGGCTTTTTAGATAAACGCACCTGACACAGTAACAACCTCAAGTCTAACCTGCCAGGTAAAAACAAGTAGCAGCCGGCTGTACCAAAGAGGCCCTTCTGTCCCCTGTTCCCTTTTACCATAAAGATGACAGAAAAAGTCTCAAGTATTTGACCTCCACGCTCTCCCAGATACTATGACCTCAGGTTTTAGGCCAAAGCCATGTTGCAAAGACAGCCATATGTTTGTCTACCCACGGTAGAGCCTTTGCTGCTTCTGTCTCGATCAAGCTGCCACTCCTGCCAAATACTTCTATAGCAGCTTCTAGAAAACTGCCCAGACACAGCCCTCCAGTTCAGGGTCACAGATCCCTCCAGTCGATGGACAAGGATCCTTGCCAGACTTCTGCAGCAGCTCATTGGTTTTAGAGCAATATCTAAATCCGAAGAACCCTCAGTGGGGAGGGATGTGCAGTCTGTGGCACGTGGTGGCATTTCCTATGGACCGCACTGCCTTTCTTCTGAGCGTGAGAGCACCAGAGCAAGAAGACAAGGCCACTGGACTTCTGATTTAGCCAGGACATAACCGCATCAGTAAATGAGAATTAGCCTGACGATCCTGAACCGTGAGGACAGCGTTGAGTAAGAGAACACCTTGCTTGGTCCACCCAGATAAATCTCCGTGACCAGGATGAACGAAACCATCTATATCTGTAGACAGCTCTTTATTTATAAATAAATAAAGGTTGTTTTCCAAACTAGGCGGCGGTGGAAAGGGTCTTCGAACACTAAAGCAGAGCCCATGGGTTTGGTTGGGTCCAGGATACGGATCTTATCCCAGGATGACAACCTTCACACGTCTTATGGCACACATTTGGGTCCATGTCAACACTTGCTGTGGGGTGAATAAACAGGATAATGTTTTCTTTCTTCCGCAACAAGTCCCATTAGCTTTATGAAATAGGGTTTCCCAAACTCTGTGCTGAGCGTCGTCTTTTCTCACCGAAACCCACGGGCACGTTGTGCGCGGTGAGTCTGAGCAGGGCGGCCTTGTTCCTCTGGATGCGGACCAACTGCTCAGGGCTCAGCTGCAAGGAGGGCGGCGTGCCGGGGTCCTCCTCCGCGGCCCTGGCCTTCTTGGCCAGGCTGGCTGCCGCATCCCCACTCTGCTAAGCTATCGCCATCCCGCCCGTCCACAGGTGGGCTGGCTGGGGACTGCGGGCACATCGCTTCTGGGCAGGACTCAGGGAGAGGAGTAGAGCGTATTCTGGGCCATGGTCCCAGAGCCCAGGAGAGCCGAGGCCAGCCATGTGGGAACCCGCGGTACGCACCAGCTTGTGGCGGTCCGAAATTGGCCTATGTATACAGTCTTTAAAAACTTATGTCAAAATCCATTTGGGACAAATCAATCAATACACGTATGGTCTTACCTATAGACAAAAAATATGGGTCAGATTTTAAAATAAAAGTTGAAATAGACATTTAAAAATTAAGAAGTGATTTGGCATTTGGAAGAGAGGGCTCACAGATTTCTGGATGGACAAGAGAATTAGGAGGCAAGAAGTGGTCCCCAGTGGCCTCATGGCACCTCCTCACTCTAGGATTCTGGGCTTCATTTCCAAGCTCCTTATAACCAGACAGGCATCAGTGGCTTCATTAATCCTTGAGCATCATGCTGACATAAAGATGACAGTACAGGGGTGCCTGGGTGGCGCAGTCAGTTAAGCATCCAACTCTTGATTTCGGCTCAGGTCACGATCTCAGGGTCGTGAGATCGAGCCCTTCATCGGGTTCAGCCTGTTTGGGAGTCTCTCTCTCCTTCTCCCTCTGCCCCTCCCCACTAGTGCTCTCTCTCTAAAATTAAAAAAAAAAAAAAAAGGTACACTCGTCGAAAAGACAGATATGGAAACGAACCCAGGGAGGTCCTGACACTAGAGCCTGGGGCTCTCTACCCACTTATGTTCCTCATTTGTCCCTCTTTCCTCTGCAAACACAGCCTGATTCACAGCCCCCTCCGTGTGGTGTATGGAAACTGAAAGTTTGCCATAAAACTGGCTTCATGAATCCAGCTCTATTAGGTATCTGACACTCACCCTGGAAGGAAAACACTCGCCTTTGGGTTTCACAGGTCAGTTATTGCATGCACTCAAGGTTTATTAAAAGGATGACAGGCCAGCCAATGAAGTCATGTAAAATACAGAGGAACTTTCCTTTCTGCTTGCCACAGTTCCTTAAACACAATATGCTCTTTCCTGCCCCCACACTAGCACTCAGGTCAACTCTCCTGGCTGGGATGCTCCCTTTCTTCCAGCCCATCTGAGCTCTACCCATCCTTCAGGACCTGCCCACATTCTGCCTGCTACCCAAAGCTTCTTCTGACTCCTGTGGTCCTCCCTACAGGCACCTTTCTATCTGTGATGAGTACCACACAGTCAGCTCCTACCTGCACCTGCTATGTCATGGTTCTACTGCTTCATTTATGTGTATCTTGACTATTGACCCAGGCTTTAAGCTCTTGAACGGACAGCAGAGCTCAGCACACTTACATCACATTGTTTTGTACCTGACAGGTTCTCAATAAATGTCTGTTCATTGATTTTTGAGGAATATACCAGGAAGCAGCTGAACAATCTCAGGCATTTTTAACAAGTTCAGTTAGGAATCTCATGTACCAACTATATATTGTCTACAAGAGACTCACTTAAGATCCAAAGACACAAACAGATTGAAAGTAAATGGGTGATGGGGCACCTGGGTGGCTCAGTAGATGAAGCATCTGACCCCTGGTTTCAGCTCAGGTCCTGATCTCAGAGTTCTAGGATCGAGTCCCCAGTCAGGCTCTGCTGTCAGTGGGGAGTCAGCTTGAGGATTTCTCTCCCTCTGCTCCTTCCCCCACTTGTGTACACTCTTTCTCTCAAAAAATTTTTTTAAATTTTTTTTTAAAAAATGAAAGTAAATGGGTGGAAAAAGACATTCTATGTAAATAGTAACAAAAAGAGATTTGGAGTGGCTATACTCCAGACAAAATAGACTTTATTTTTTTAAAACATTTTTTATTTAAATTCAATTAACATACAATGTATTATTGGTTTCTGAGGTACAGACCTGTGACTCATCAGTCTTATAGAACACCCAGTGCTCATGACATCACGTGCCCTTCTTAATGTCCATCATCCAGTTACCCATCTCTCCAACCCCAGCCCACCTCCAGCAACCCTCAGTTTGTTTCCTATGATTAAGAGTCTCTTATGGTTTGTCTCCCTCTCCAGTTTTGTCTTGTTTTATTTTTTCCTCTCTTGCCCTATGATCCTGTTTTGTTCTTTAATTCCATATACCAGGGAGATCATATGATAATTGTCTTTCTCTGATTGACTTATTTCACTAAAAATACCCTCTAGTTCCATCCACATCATTGCAAATGGCAAGAATTCATTTTTTGATGGCTGCATAATATTCCTCTGTGTGCGTGTGCGTGTGTGTGTGTGTGTGTGTGTGTGTACCACATCTTCTTTATCCATTCATCTGTCAATGGACAGCTGGGCTCTTTCCATAGTTTGGCTATTATGGAGATTGCTGCTATAAACATTGGGGTTCAGGTGCCCCTTCGGATCACTACATTTGCTCTTTGGCGTAAATACCCAGTAGTGCAACTGCTAGATAGTAGGGTAGCTCTATTTTCAACTATTTGAGGAACCTCCATACTGTTTTCCAGAGTGGCTACACCAGCTTGCAGTCCCACCAACAGTGTAGGAGGGTTCCCCTTTCTCCGCATCCTCGCCAACATCTGTCATTTCCTGACTTGTTAATTTTAGCCATTCCGACTGGTATGAGGTGGTATCTCATTGTGGCTTTGATTTGTATTTCCCTGATGCCGAGTGATGTGGAGCATTTTTTCATGTGTCTGTTGGCCATTTGGATGTCTTCTTCAGACAAAAAAGACTTTAATTTTTTAAAAAGATTTTATGTATTTATTTATCAGAGAGAGAGAGAGAGTGCATATGAGTGCACAAGCAGGGGTAATGGCAGGCTGAGGGAGAAGCAGGCTCCCTGCTGAGCAAGGAGCCCAATGCGGGACTCAATTCCAGAACCCTGGGATCATGACCTGAGCTAAAGGTAGATGCTTAACAGACTAAGCCATCCAGGCATCCCAAAACAGACTTTAAATTAAAAATTGTTACAATAGACTAAAAGAGGACGTTACGTATTGAAAAAAAGGTAAATCCATCAAGAAGCTATAGTAATTATAAACATATATGTACCAAATAACAGAGGCCCAAAACATATGAAGCAAACACTGACACATTTGAAGGGTGAAATGAGTTTTATGATAATAGCTGAAGACTTAAATATTTATTTATTTATTTATTTATTTATTTATTTATTTATTTAATTTAAGAGAGAGAACATGAGCAGGGGCTGGGGAGCACAGAGGGAGAAGGAGAAGCAGACTCCTTGCTGAGGAGAGAACCATGAGATCATAACCTGAGCCGAAGGCAGACTCTTAACTAACTGAGCCACCCAGCTGCCCCTAAACACCTACTTTTAATAATGGATAGAAAATCTAGACAGAGGATTAGTATGAAAAGAGAGGCTTATTCAGTCCAAAAGGAACCCCCTCCCCCAAATGCCAATTGGAAAGAAAAGAAGCATAATCGACTCGTTATTGTAAGCACCTCTGTACCATTTGCAGCACTGCTTATCTATCACTGCTCAGACACACCTTACCATGAGGTGCCACATTGGGCACCAAGGATACCCTCCTCTCAGGTCACAAGCCCAGGCTCAACCAACTCTGGTCTTCAGATCCCACAGAGTGCTAGGGAGATGTTCCTACGGGACATCTGGCATCAGTTAAAACCTCTGCTACCAAAGCATTTAGACACTTGTCTGAGCCTAGCTTCCAGTCCAACTCCTCATCCTCAGAATAATTTCATTTTGAAGGGCCTTTCTCCCAGCTCCTGGGCTGTGGTTAGACACTACCCCTTATACCCTTCTTCAACAAGGCTCTTTGACCTCAAATTCAGGGAAGACAAATCAGACATCATTCCTTTCCATCCCAGAAGGTCCTGGGTGGAATCAGCTTGGTCTTCCTCAGCCACCAGCTCTGTGAAACATGGTGTGAGGAAATTTTTGGGAAATCACATAAGGCATAAAAGGTCTTCCCTTTTCCTAATTCCAGGAGAATGAGGGGAGGAGGGTTTCTGCGATTATACAACTCAAGAGACCCTTCACATGATAAAGATAATCAGCTACTCCAGACCCAGACTTCCTGTGTGTGTGTGTGTGTGTGTGTGTGTGTGTGTGTGTATAATATCTTGTTACACAACTAACTGCCAATGAGCAATAAATAATAGAGGAGTTCTGAGAGCAGGAAGATCAAAGAGGTTTGGAGGCACCCAGGACATTCTGAATTTGCTACTTGGAATGCAGAATTTTTCATGAGAATTTCACCAACAGAGATTAATTTTTAAGAGGAAGTATTTTCTGGAGCAAACTTATTTCATTCAAGTTAATTTCACAATCAATTTTCTCTTTAGTGCAGCTGAACTTTCCCCAATTTTTCCTATTTTTTTTATTTTAAAGAAATAATTTTCCTTGGGATCAATTCTTTTCTATTTCCTTTTCTGTAATAAAAAATTGATTAACTAGTTGTATTTGTAATAGCTTATTGAGATGTAATTCATATATCATACAGTTCACTCACTTAGAATATATGATTTGACGCTTTTTAGTATATTAGCAGAACTGTGTAATCATTGCCACAATTTTAGAATATTTTTATCACCCTCAAAGAAACTTCCATTAGCAGTCACTCCCTCTCCTCCTCAATTCCTCAGCCCTAAGCAACCACTAAATTATTTCTATCTCTGTGGATTTTCCTATTCTGGACATTTCTTACAGCTGAAATCATACAATAAGTCATCTTTTGGACTGGCTTCTTCCACTTAGTATAGTATTTCAAGATTTATTCGTGTTGTACCATGTGTCAGTACTCCATTCCTTTTTATTGCTGCATATGTCATTGTATGGATATATCCCATTGTATTTATCATTCATAAGTTGATGGACACTTATGAACTTGGTGGGTTGTTTCCACTTTTTGGCTATTATTGATAAACGCTGCTACCAACATTCATGGACAAGCTTTTGTGTGGATGTATCTTTCCATTAATCTTGGGTATGTGCATAGGGTTAGAATCACCAGTTGGGGGCATTTAACCTTCCCTAGTTTTCCTGGTTAATGCTCCTGTCATTGTGTTTTCTTTTATAAAAATCAGAGAGATACAGAAAAGGTGAAGACCTGTACCTGCTCAAGCGTCTTATCTGAGGTTCTCAAGGACATAGCAGAATCAAATTATCTTAGGATTGAAATGATGGCATCAAAGTGATTGGGTCAAAATATCCTACAAAGGAAGAGTTTTCTGGAAGTAAGTCCTAACCTGCGTTGAACTGTATATTTGAAGAGGTGGAGAGGAGGAGAAAGAAGATCCAGCAGGGGCCACAGCACAAGCATAAGCCTGATGATTGGGCGGAGTATAGAGTACTTGGGGGATAAGCAGGACATAGCAGAAGGTGAGGCTAGAATGATTTGCTGGGAATCACATCAGCAAGGTCTTTGAATGGCAGCCCCGAGGGTTAAAAGACTAAATCTTTATAGCTTTGGGGGAGCTGTGGAAGACTGTGATCTAGGGACATTAGTCACATGATCAGATCAAATGGCATGATCACAGCAATGACTGGCAGATGCAAGCAGGATGGAGCTAAAAACGGAGACATCTGAGATAGCAAGCCTGCATCCCTCAGAGGCTCCTGCAGCAATTCAGGGCCAAGGTAAAGGCTTTGAGGATAGCCAGCTGGAAGTCAGTGACTTAAATATTGATTCAGTGGGCAAAAGTGGCATTCGTTATGGGGCTGGTCCTCCAAAGGACCCCGTGCCTATGTGCAGGGAACTCATCATTTTCCTATTATATAAATTGATTAGATCATTCAGAGTTGAGATTGATGCCAGGGGTTTGCTGCTAATCAAGCTAGAATAACAAGCTGGAGGACAAGGCAGGCCCTCTGCCAACTGGGCGAGGAGCTGGTCCAGAGGCACAGAACACTGCAGCAAAGCACTCTGTCCCTGCTCTGGGAGTCTGGTCAAAGAAAGCCATTGAGAGGTCTGGCAATGCCCTTCAGCTGCATCTGGAGGCTTCCATTGCCAACTCCTGGAATGACACTTCTCAGGGTTTCTGTCAGGGCTTACCAGTCAAGTGGAATCCAGCTCCAAAGGTCCATGATTGGGCTGTCCTCCCTGCCTGCAGGAACTCAGAGAGATGGGAGTATTGTAGGGAAGAGAGAAGAAGTTGGGGCAACACCACTGTAAAGCCCAAGAGAGGCAAAGACTTGGAAAGAGAATAATCAAAGTGCATTTTACAAATAATAGCAACAGTCTGCAATGGCAATAATTTGTGTTTGTTTAAAGCTCCCATTGTGAACGAGATATTCTCCCCCTCATGCAAAGGTTCCCCTGCCCCTTTCTAAGAAGATCACTGCAAAACTTGACACATGCCACTCACAACCAGAAACCCTAGCTCTGACTATGGTGGTGGAGTCTCTTCTCCTCTGTCTCTCCCTAACGCATAGGGGAGTGCAGTTGGCTCTATCGACAAACTGGAACAGCATTTCTAGGAAGATCCAAGTCTCCAATGTGCCTGGTTTAAGAAAACCAAAGCCCCAAGTCAGATGCTTTTTAGCTTTCTGATAGCTCTCCTGCTCCCCATGATGCCCCACCCACCCCAGTTTCCATGTGGGGGCATGGGGTCAGAGGTACTAGTTCTTAAGCTGGGAAATGCTCAGTGAGTAGTAGAGGCTCTTTCAGGAACCACTTTGAGCACCCTGACCCTTAAGGGGACTGACGATGCTGCCACCGCTTTGGGTCGACCTTAGCTTGAATGTTTTCTAGTGTGGAGGACAGATAGTTCTACATTCTGCCACAGTTCACCCACCTGGGGTGTCTAAACACAGTCACCATTGTTTTTATTTTCTGTTATCTGCATAGTGTCATCATCACCATGGGAAGGTGGCAGACAGAGAAGGGGCTGGCTGCCCGAAGAGGATGGTTTTCCGTCCGTACCGAGGGCGTTCCTCACCACAGAACTTTGTAACCCAGGCCAAGTCCGGACTGTGTTCCGCGGAGAAGCTCCCTCGGTAGCGCAGAGCACCCGCTGTTTCCCGGTCTCGGCGGGACGAGCGGGTGACGGTTCCCCGCCCCCGCCCCCACCGCTCTCAAAAGCACACCCTTTCCTCCACCCCCCACGCCGGCCTCGGGGGAGCCCGCTAGCGAGCTTCCCCTGCACCTCTTCTACCCACCCTGCCGCAGTCAGGTTCCTATCCAGGCTCCTCCACCCCGGGCTGGAGAAGTCAGGGAGCAGGGGTGGCGAAAGAAGACCCAGCAGCAGGGTGGGTCTGGACGCCTCCTCCTCCGGTGGCACCTCGATCCCCTACTCGCACTTGACTCCTCCCCTGTCTCTGTTCCGCAGCGTCGTCACCCTGTCAGCACGCTGCTCAGCGACTGTACCTGCCGCCGACTGGGGCGGGGAGGTGGGAAACACAGGGGAAGGAGAAAGGGAAACAGGGTTTGGGGAGCATCGCACAGCAGGGTGACGGGCCTCGCCCGGCGCTGCAGGCCCCCCGCAGCCCTAGCGCCGCCCGCCCCCGAGCTGCCGCACCGATGCGCTGTCCGCGGTGCTGACGCCGGCAGCCCGCTCGGTCGAAAGGGGAGGAGACGCCCTCATTCTCAGGTCGCGCGTAGCCTAGTGAACCCACCCCCATTCCTTCCCAGGCGGGATCATTCCCCCAAAGGAACCCTCAGAGACCTAGCGCTGCAGAAGGATCCAGGAAGAGGAAGCGAGAAAGAGGGAACTTAAACTTCGGACTGCAGCCCGAGAATCGGGTGTTGGAAGATTCGCGACGTGTGGCCCCCAACCCCTAAGACCGCAGGGCACCGTCAAGTTGAGCAAAGTTTGGCGGCAGCTTTGAGATAAGAAAGGGATTCCGGAGCCGAAACTCAGGGAGGGGCCGGACGGGTTTCCCCGGTAGGGTGGTAGCCAGCACCGCAGTCCGGACACCTGCTTCTGTGCCCGCATTTAGTGCCGCCAGAACGACCGGGAGGCGTCGCAGCAGCCCAACTCCCCACCCCTTTCCTCCCATCCTTATCTCCCCCCCCCCAACACCCCGCCCCGGGCGCCGGTGACTCCGCCTCTCCGTGCCGGGCGGCTCTCCGGCTGGAGCTGGAAAGGGAGCGCTTCCCGGGACTCGGCTCTGTTCTGAGGCTCCGTAGCCGACGCCGCCAGCTCAGGCCCGGGGGTGGGAGCGGACTGCCCGCGCAGCCTGCGCCTGGGAGCCGCCGAGAGGCGAACGCTTCATGGGACGCCCCCGGGGGCTTTCTTCGTGCCCTGCTGCGGCGTCCCAGTCTTAGGATCCCGGGCTCCTCAGCCCGCCCCCCCCCACCCCCCCGCAGCCCGCGGCCTGTCTGGAGAGGAGTATGAGGCCCGGGGCCCCGCGGACGCCGGCCACAGGGCGGCAGGGGCCTAGCTTCAGACCCCTGCGCCCGAGGGTGGCGGGCGAGGAGCCGCGGGAGCCGGCGAGGCGTCGGGGCGCGGAGAGGAGCGTCCCAGCCCGGGCACCCGAAGGGCCGCGGGACCCGTGTGCGGCCTGAGCGCCGAGGAGGCGGAGGCGAGGCGCCCCGCCGTCCGGGCTCTGGGGGAGGCGGCAAGGGGCTCCGCGGCGGCCCCCGATCCCTGGCCACCATCCTCACGCTTCTGCTCCCGCGGGGGGGATGTCGCGGCCCGGGCCCCGAGCGCCGCCCCGGCCCCGGGGCTGAGCTCCGGACCATGTCCTCCCGCAGCCCCCGGCCCCCGCCCCGCCGCTGCCGCCGCCGCCTGCCGCGCCCCTCCTGCTGCTGCTGCTGCTGCCGCCGCTCGCACCTCAACGAGGACACGGGTCGCTTCGTGCTGCTGGCGGCGCTCATCGGCCTCTACCTGGTGGCGGGCGCCACAGTCTTCTCCGCGCTCGAGAGCCCGGGCGAGGCGGAGGCGCGGGCGCGCTGGGGCGCCACGCTGCGCAACTTCAGCGCAGCGCACGGCGTGGCCGAGCCGGAGCTGCGCGCCTTCCTCCGGCACTACGAGGCCGCGCTGGCCGCGGGCGTCCGAGCCGACGCGCTGCGCCCGCGCTGGGACTTCCCCGGCGCCTTCTACTTCGTGGGCACCGTGGTATCGACCATAGGTGAGCGGCGCGCCCCGCGCGCGTCTTTCCTCTTCGTGCCTTTCACCTGCCGTCCTTTCCACCGCTCCGAGGCTGGGTCCGCGTCCCTCGGCTCCCCCCTTACAACACCCCACCGCCTACTTTCGTCTTGCCCTCACCTCTCCGCCCGTCCCTCTCCTCCTGACCCTTCTCTTTCTTAACCGGCTTTCGGGGCGGGAAGTGGCCTGAGAGGCCCATCTCTGGCGCTCACCCAGCGGTGACACGCCAGGCAGTGCGGCCGAATGGGGAGAACCCACAGCCAGGCGCTGGGTTGACCGAGGGCCGCCCGCGCGCTCCAGCGCTTGCCAGCTTCATGACTTAACCTCTGTGCGCCTCAGTTTTCTCCTCTAAGAGGACTTGTGAGAGAACAAGCGTGCAGGGCCTGCTGTTTCCTTCTATTTCTCGCGCCCCCTGGGTCTGTTTCCTCATCCAGATGATTTGGGAAGCCCCTTTTACCACCACTCACAGCGGTTTTTTGTTTTTGTTTTTTATCCCTTCTTTCACCCTTCCTTCTTCTTTTGCCACGCGTTTTCCTTCAGTATCATCTAGCATTTTACCCTGGGGAGGGCAACCACTTTCCTTGATCTCCCTCCCACCCGCTTCTCCTACGGTCTACACTGCACTTCCCCCAAAGAAAAGCCCGTTAGACTTGGAGGCCAGGACTTAAGCGCCCTTATTCTGCACCCCCCTCCGGTTTTCTCACCCTCTCCCTCCACCCCCTTCCCTACTTCTCCAATTTCTTGACCTCTCTTGTTACCTTGCCATCTTTTCCAACCAACAGTGGCACCAAGGGGTAGCTGGATGGAGTGGGGGAGGGGGTGGTTTCTTTATACTTTTATTACTCCTTTTCCTTATTTTCGGTATAAACAGCTCACGGTTTCACAACCATACACAACATGCTGTGTAAATACTCCTTTAATAAGCCCCCCACTTCCCTCACTTTTACCCCTTCTGGAGCCTCTTACTGCTCCCCACCCCACCCCTTCCTTGTCTTTTTCTCCTGGCACCCACTTTCCCCATCCCCCCTTTCCCTGCACTCCAGGTGTCATGTGAACAGACCTCCTCCCCAGCTACTATAGAGTGCAGAATAAATACAGGATTTCCACTTTGGTGAGATTTTTTGTGTCCCATCTGCTCCTGCTTTGAGTCCTAGGGTGGAAGAAGGCATTCGGCTGGCCATATCACTGGTAACCCCAAGGCACTATCTCCTGGTAGTTTTGGAGGAGGGGGCTGGACTCACTGGGCTGAGGAGTGAGGGACTGCATGGACACACCTTCCTTGAGTACGCTCTGGGCTAGTTTGCTATGCCAGCTCAGAGACGGGCACAGACTAACTGGCCAGTGTAAGCCATCACAGATGGCTGCTGAGAGACAGAGAGAAAGCCTTCATCCATGTGCAGGATATGAGCAGCTAGAGATGTCTCTCTGAGTGTATATGTATAGTCTACGAAAGGGCTTCCGTTCCTTCAATGATTTTTCGTGTGTCATGCTTGATCTGATTATTTTAAGTAGAAAAGGCAAATATGGCCCAAGCCCAAAGCACACACAAATTGGATAAAAATACCCTTTAAAAGCTATATCATGTTGTTATGGTGATTGAAGATATAAAATGACCCCCTCAAAAAAATCCCCTCTTAAGAGCTGCATCAAGTTGCTATAGCAACTAGAGTTTTTTTTTTAAGTGCTTTAAAAGTACTAAGGATGCTTAGTCCTAGAGGATGACATCATGCATTCATCGTTCATTACTGATTTGTGCTCTTCCTCTTGTAAACACACCCTTTTGCCTTCTTCCACCTAGAGGCACACCTGTACACATATTGGGTGGTGACAGCATTTCTCTTCCACTTACACGCTCTGGCTTTAGCTTCCTAATGGAACTCAGAGACTAAAGGGAAAGGTGTTAGCATCCTTTTCCCCTACAGGCAGTGAGTCCACCCAAATGGGGCCCCATGCCAATGACCTGTGGTCTTGGCGCCTCTCTGATGAGCTCCCATCAGTTTCTCACTCACTGCCCAGCCACAGCTTCTAAAGCTTCTCTCAGTCTTTGCACAAAATCAAGTCTGTGTGTTGGCAAATTGTTCCAAGCCTCAGCCTTTAATCTGCTGGCAGGATTGGCTGTTCTTTAGTCAAGCAGAAAGGAGCTATGTTCTCTTTCTTGATTTGTGTTTTCAAATGTAGGCAAGCAGTGTAGGAGGGCTACACTCAAGCATGTGGCTGTGTTACGAATGACCCAGCACACTGTTTCCAAAATCTGCTGCAGGGAGGCATGTATCTCTCAGGGGAGCTGCACTCAGGGACCAGAACTAGCCTGTGGACAGCTTAGCGTTGAACCAGACCTTTGCAGGGATGCCAGGACAGCCACTCGAGTCTCAGGATCTCTGTCAGTTATCCACCTGCCCTAGTGGTCTGGGGCAGTAGTTCAATCGGTTACTTCTGTCCGTCAGATAAGTTCCGCTGAATCCCAAAGTAGCATGATTGTCATTTCAGCCTTCTCTTGCAAAACGTACTTCCATGAGATTTAAGTAAAGACCTACCTACGTCAGTTTCTCTTCTGCTTACATAGTTTCTTTCCCTTAAATGCCCTGAGTCTTCAGAGACAATTAGTATTGGTGCTTTTATGGATTTAGCAGCTCAGGGAGCCAAAGCTTAGTCCAAAATGGGCAGTCCCAGGATTCTCTGCCTGTCACCTCATCCAGTGAGGAGGGAAATTCGCATGCACTCAGTTTTATCTGATCAGTGTAAGATCATGGTGTGTATGGTCCATGCTACCACGTGCAGATTCCTTTTCGGTGTTGTGTGGACCCTGCTAAATGATGCATCTAGATTTTAGTGTAAAAAAACCCTTCTTTTATTTCTTCTATAAATATGATGTATTGTGTATGTCAGGCCCAGTGCTACATTTTGAAAAGTTAAAGCTTAGCCTACAAGACACAGGTTAAAGCATATTCCAGCAGCAGACGGATCACAGTGTTTATGGGCAGCATATCCTGGCTATTTTCACTAAAGATGACTAGAACAAGGAGGAGACCTTTAGTCCAATCCCATGTGGTGCAGAGTGTTAAGGGACTTAAGTCATGGTTCATTGTATGTTCGGCTGGGTCCAGAATCCATGTAATGCAGTGTTTGGTTTACCAATTTCATGCATATAATTGGTGGGCACATCCTTGTTTGAGACTGAAGTATTTAATGGTGTGGGTGTGTGTGGGCAGGAGGACTGGTCTGTTGGTCAGGCCAACAACTGATTAAGTCCAGAGAAAACATAAAGGATCAAACGTATCTTAGAGGTCAGACAGACCAGAAGCATCTGGCAGGTGTAAGCTGACAAGGCAAGAGCCAATACTAAGAAGGTCAGAGACAGAGGTGTCTCCTAAGGAGACATTCTGATGTTTATCAGAATGGTACAAAGACAGAAACCACCCGCTTTCTGCCTTCTTTCGCCCCATTGTGTGTGTGTGTGTGTGTGTGTGTGTGTGTGCGCGAGCACGTGTGTGCGCACACGCGTGCCCAGGGAAGGCAAAGAAGGGGCAGGAATGGGCCTTCAGCTAGAGGGAGACACAGAAGAAAAATTCCGGCGTGGCTATATGTATTCAGGGGTACATGGAACTTCATGATAAGACAAAATCTTTGTCTGGACATTTGGCTTGAACAGGGCCTGCACCCCGAGCTAGGCAGTTTGCAACCATATAGACACATGTGTGTCCACATGGTACAGATCTAGGAAGAATTTGCCAGTAACTGTTCAGCAGTAGTTGAGGCCATTTAAAAAGTCAACCTGAATAGCTCAAGTAAAATAAAAAACCACTTTGTGCTCTAAATCATTCATATTGATTGCTCACACTGAACTGAAATCCTGGGTAATTATTATTTCTTTCATTTATGCCATGTGACATATTCTTAAGGGGTTACAATCAAGTTTGTTTTAATGCGAACGCATTCGTTTATTCAGTCCTCCATTTAACAAAATCCTAGACGAGCATAACTCATCACAGATGCATGTGTGGCCTTGGGTACGTCGTTATCTGCTCTCCTGTGATTACATGAACTCCTACAGATAAAGATGGTGGCTTGCGTTCTTTTAGCACTAAACAATATTCTTGGAGGCAGTGCTCTCGCTCAAAGATGGCCACGTATTACTCCATCATTTCACATCCTAAAGGATGTTTTACCGGTTTACTTTGAAAAGATTAAAAGGAAACTCTCCACTGGGGTTTTAATTATGCAACTGCTGTCAGATTTACACATGGGGAAGAACATATTTAAAAGTCTTTCTCAAATGGCAGCTTGATATAAACAGAAATATTTTTGCTTCCTTTTATTAGGTTTTCTGGCAGCGTAGTTTAGCTGTAACGTTAAAACCACGCTGCTATAGACGGGATGGTGTAGGTATGAGAGTTGTCACTTTCGGCACTGCATAATTTCGCCTGCTACTTTCAGAATTAGGCACACTTAATTATTCAGCCGCGAGATTAGTAACGAGTCCTAACTTTTTTTCCTCCTTTTTAACATGGATTTTTAAAACTCTTTCTGCTTCAAAGGAAACTAAGACATTAGAAGACCGAAATGTCACTACCACATTGACATTTGGTTTTCTTCTGACATGTATGTAATCCAGTCAGAAGTGGCTCTGATCCCAGGAGCCAGGGAACATTCCTGGGAAGGAGAGGAGCACCTCTCCTCCCTTATTTCCTTCATCACCCACTTCTTATTGAAAGATGACGCTGAGGCGATTTTGAAAGACATTTAGGGAAGAGATTCAGGACTTGATTGGAGACACTAGACGGAGAGCAGGAAAGGCGTTCTCAGCCACGCTCCATCCTCAGCACCCAGCCCTGGCCCAAGCACATGGGAGACAATCATTCTTCCTTCAGTGAACAAGGCAGCGAGTCACTCATAATACAGCTGTCGTTCTCCGTGACACCTTTTGTAGGGAAAAGAAAGAGTACTGATCTGTGTGGAGCCGCTCTTCTTTCATTAACATTTTATCATCAGTGTTGTTTCCACGTTTCCACATAGCCTTCACATGCTAATTTTAGTGGGTGCATAATATTCCATCTGGTTGATGTTCTATAATTTACTACCCCTATTGCTGGGAAGCTGGGTAGTTCCCTGTTTGGGGCTATTTTGAGTAATGCCACAGTGATCATCTTTATGCAGATGGCCTTTTCTTTCTGTAATATCTCCTTGAGTTGAATTCCCAGTGGTGAAATTGCTGAGTCGGTGGATACTGCTATCTTCATGGCTTCTGTGGCCAGCCCCTTCGGAGTGAGGGACTGTCTGGTCTCCTCCAAGCCAAGCCTACACCTCTCCATGGCCTAGCGGAGACTGGACATTTATCCAGCTGATTGTTCCATGGAAACAGGCCACTTGGTTTTTGCTGGGATTGCATTCAGTCCCAGGGGCTGAGCCACCCCTGAACAAGGCTGTGGCTTCAACATTGTCAGCCTCCACTGATTTAACAAGAGCTGCCTTCTTTGGGAAGTTTTGGGTGAGTGAAGAAGGGCAGGAAAGAGGAACAGATGGGAGTAGCTGCCAGGCCATCAAAGACTGAGAGGTCCAATACCTGGACTCTCTTCCCTCCTGTCCCCTGCACTCCTGGGCCAAGCCAGCTGACGGAGAGCATCCTTCCCCGTAGCCCTGACTGGACCCCAGCCTGGAAGGGCCCAGAATTGTGCCACATGGAGCAAAGATCAACCCCTAGGGGATTCCAGCTGGGACAGTACTATAAAAGTCCTCCAGAATGTCTCCCAAGCATTTAGACCATTTTGCCAAAAAAAAGCCAACAAACATCCCATTACAGAAAACAGACAGTATGGGGTGCCTGGGTGGCTCAGTCATTAAGCATCTGCCTTCGGCTCAGGTTATGATCCCCGGGTCCTGGGATCGAGCCCCACATCGAGCCCCACATCGGGCTCCCTGCTCAGCGGGAAGCCTGCTTCTCCCTCTCCCACTCCCCCTGCCTGTGTTCCCTCTCTCGCTGTGTCTCTCTCTGTCAAATAAATAAAATCTTGAAAGAAAGAAAGAAAGAAAGAAAGAAAGAAAGAAAGAAAGAAAGAAAGAAAGAAAGAAAGAAAGAGAAAACAGACAGTGGCAAAGCTGCTCTGATTAGAGGTAGGTGCTGCAGCCTTGCCCATCAGGCCCCCCTTGGACACTACGCTCTCCTTGGAGGCTGCTCCGAGGAGCCCTAGAGCTCCTCCAAGACCCACCTGAAGAGGGCCAATTTAGCCTTATTCCTCCTTTTACATAAGGTTCAGAGAGGGGGAGAGGCTGCCTAAGGTTCCACAGCAAGTCAGAGGAGCATTAAACCGTACATCGAGGAGAAAGGGGAAGAGCGTGTAGAGAGGAGAGTAGGGCATCAGAGGAGCAGCAAATAAGTCAGGGGCCTTGGAGGTGTCCGCCAGGGAGAAGCTCCTGCTCCACCTGAAGGTGGTCTGTGTAGGAAGGTGGGTTCGGTGCCCCCAGCCCTGCCAGCTACCGTGGGACTCTCCTTGCCCTTGTGTAGCTGCCTCAGATTCAGAGGAGCTGGGAGAGAGAAAAGGCCACTGTGTTCCTGTGGTCACTCCCAGCCCGCAGTCTTCCCCAGGGCCCAGGCCGGGGACGGGGGCTGCCAGCCAGCAAACCAGAATGAGTGTGGGGCTGCAGTGGGCACACTAGGCTGCCTCAACCTCTGACTTCACTCAGGGCAATGGTGGGGTTTCTGTGCAGGGAAGAGTGGGGAGGTGGAGGGTGTCGAGGCTGTGAGGACATAGGACTTTCCATGGGACAGAGAAGAGCCTTTCTCAGTGCGCAGGAAGGTGCTGGGAGAGCAGAGAAAGAACCAAAGCTCGTTGGCCCTCAGCCCCACGCAAGCTCTTGGCTATCAGCCCTGCTGCCAGGCTCCACCCCAGGAACTTCTATCCTGAACCTGCCATTCCCAGGCCTCCTCCACCAGCCATCCGTGGCGATGCTGGACAATGCTCTGGACCCTGTCCAAGTGTTACCTCTTCCCTGGGCTTAGCAACCCCCAGCTCAGGGCTAAGCTCCCAGCTGAGCAGCAGGTCAGCAGTGACTGGTGGACCTGAGTCCAAGAAGGACCAAGCTTTGGGGGAACTGCTCTGTCTGCCTCCCCCAGATCCCAGAGGACTCACCCCCACGTGAGCCTGGGACGGAGCTTCCAGAATTTTCTAATTTCAGGTTGTACCGTGTCTGGATGCAATGTCGTTGTACTCCCAGTAACAGATACAGCAGACCAGGAAGGCAGAGCAGCACAGAGCAGGGCTTCTCAAACTAGAACGTGGATGTGGATCACTGAGCTCTTGTCAAAATGCAGATTTCTGCCCCATAAGTCTGGGGGAACCTGAGACTCTGCATTCCTAACAAGCTCCCAGGGATACCCCTCTCATTGGGCCCCAGGCCACACCTGTACTAGCCAGGGTGTAGAAAGGCAGTGGCGAATCGGGAACCGGCAGCTGAGACCCGCCTCTGCCACTCATTGGCTCTGTGGCTTCGGGCAGGACACATCACCACCCCGCGCCGCAGTTTCTCCATTCCTAAAAGGATAAAGGACTCCAAGAGTCCCTGGGGTCCCTTCCAGCTCTGATGTCCTCATGTCTCAGAAGGCGATTTGCTCACACTGTCTCAGTGCAGTGTAGTAGAGACCGAACACGCCAGCTCTGCAGCCCACCTGCTTGAGTTCTAGTCCCAGATCTGCCACTTACAAGCGCTGTGCTCCTGGTGAGTGGATGTACCTCTCTGCACCCGGGTCTCCTCTGCAAAGTGAGGATAATGCTGCTTCCTGTCCCATGGGGTGTTACTATAAGGACCGAACGAGCTAGGCCGTATGCGCCGTGTGCCTGGCCAGCCCTCAGGAAGCATCAGCTGCGCAGAGCTGGGCTGACCCCATTGGTGAGCCCCGCATTGCCTCACTGCGCAGGAGGGAAACTGAGGCACTACTCATCTCCTGCAGCTCAACTGCATACACCATCCTGTGCATACCCTCCGGGCCTCAGCCACCCCTGCAGTGTGGCATCTGCTGCCCTCTCATTGGCCAGTGTCTCTGGGGTGTGTTGCTGTCCTGCACAGTTACATAACTGGCCTGGGAGGGTGCTTTTTAAAATGCATTTTCTTTTGTTCCTCAACCAAAATGTCTCAATAATTCTTCACATGTGTGTGCTCTTTAATCTTTTTAAAGAACATACGTAGTGAATAACCGAATGAATGATTGAGTGGTGGGTTAGACCATTGCCCTCTGGCACTTCTCTGTTCCCCACACCCAGAACGGAGTCCTGGCAGGCCAACCCCCTGCCCACCCTCCTGGTCTCCCTGGTGGGCTGGGGCCTCCTGGCAGTGCCCAGGCTTAGGGGCAGGTGAGGGAGCTGAGACAGGCAGAGCCCAGCACGGGCTGAAGTTGGGCCCAGCCACACTTCTCTGAAGTGGGCCTGGTGCTGGGACTGCGGGCGGAGGCCGTTGAGGACGGCACTGCAGCAAACAGCCTGTCGTGGGTGGGAGCCAGGGTGGTGCGCCAGGTCATCAGGCCCTGACAGCACCTACATTCTTTCCCTGGGGGGCTACCTCAGCTCCCCTGATGGGCAGAGAAAGCGCTCCCAGTCAGAGACTCCTAGGGCAGGACAGGGGACCCTGCAGGGCTGCCAGCATCTCCCCGATCCAGACTCTACCCTGCCAGCAGCCAGGAACTTTCTTGTGGGGAGCAAGAGGGAGAGCTGAAGCCTCAGTACTCTCACTGATGGTCCCCCTCATACACTGCCATGCTTGCCGGTTTACTGTGCTTTCACCCACGTTTACTCAGAAACCTTTCAAAAACCCTAGGATACCAAAGAGGACACTATTATCCCATTTCACAGACAAAGAAATAGGCTCAGAGAGGTCAAGTGACAAGCCCGGGGTCACACAGCAAGTGAGGCATTGGCAGCATAGAGGAGCCAGGACTCCTGACCCCCCAGCATCCTCTCTGCTGCCCCTGAGCCCAGATGGGGAAGGATCAGAGCCCACTTTAGGATCTGCTGGGTGGTAGGGTGGAGGAGGAGAACATGAGGAGGTATCGGCAAGGGCTCAAGCACAATTTAGGGACTCAGATTTGGCTATGCTGTGCTCCTTGCAGCCCCAATGGCTACACTGAACTAAGGGCTGCTTGCTTTCCATCCCTTACAACCTACTCCTCTCTGTGAGGGAGGCTGCCAGGCAGACGAGAGAAGGTAGACAGGCACAGTGCTTTGTGCAGAGTTCACCAGAACTCTGGGAGCCTGGGTAGAACTCTGTGCCGAGCTCCTGCCCAGAGAGGGGACCCCAGGACCTGAGGGCCCTCAGCCTTGCACTTGGGCTAGCATCAGTGGACATGGAGAGGTAGGAACACAAAACCCAATAGCCAGAAGGTCCGCACACCAGCCAGCAAAGTCTGGGGACTCGGCCAGCTCAGTACCCAAGGGCCAGTTGCTTTATGGAAGACTCTGCTCAAGGTCATGTCCTGGAAGCAAACCTACCCAGATCTTAGGGGAGTGCATGAAACCAAGCACCTGCCAATGTACACCCCCCTCCCGCCTCTAGCCACTCTTAAATTCTGGTCATCCCTCCCCCACCCCACACCACCCCCAACCCTTCCCACTCACCCCCACCCCCAAACTACAGGCACTTTAAGCCTCCAGGCCATGGCTAGTGCTGTTCTTTCAACATGAAATGTTCTTCCCTTTCTCTCCATCTTCTTCTACCCAGTGAACTTGGTCCTCAAGGCCCAGCTCGAAGGGGGCCACCAGCACGAGACCTTCTATGAAGTCCCTCTTACTGCCCCCAGACTTGTAACTATCTGTCTCTATGCCAGTTTCCCTATGTCGAAAGCTGCCACAGGACCCAGCATGTAGTAGGTGTCAGAAATTACTCTCCCTCTTCTTCCAGGTTAGGAGCTCTGTCTTCGTGGGGCTTGTCACTGCTACAGTTAATAATAGCCATGCACTGAACAACTACTCTAAAGGGGCACTGTGTCTGGAGATGGATGGAGATAATTAAAGCAAAGAGATAGTTTCTGTAAATCATGGAGCAGAATGCTTGGCACAAAATAGGTGATTAATCAACGTATGTTGAATGGATGGAATGAATAAATGAGTGTGAGTAACTGAAAACCTTGGACTGTTAGACATAGTAATAAAAAAAATTTTTTTTTTAATGCAAAAAGCTGGGCCCAGGCTGGGCTCCAGGAATCTCCCTCTGCCCTGGAGCCAGAGGGGCGGGCTGGGTCCTGGCCCCTCTGCTGGGCCATTGGTTGAACGACCTCTCAGCGGCTGGCAGATGTGCAGCAGGCAGCCAGCTCGTGCTGGCGGGGCTTCCCCTGGCTGGCAGTGCTGCCTCCGTGGCTCTCTGAGTCCGCCTGGTCCTTTCCTACCCTGCCTGGGGTCCTGCACGATCCTTGGCGTGCAACCACACCAGCCGATTCTGAGCCTCAGCCCTTGTCGCCCCAGGAGTGGTAGCAGAAGTTCAGTCCTGAACAACGAAGGCAAGCTCCTGGTCCCAGCTCTCCCACCAACTCTGATTCCTGTCTGGCCTTGGCCACAGCCCCTGGTCCCCAGCCCGAAGGAGGCCCTCAGCCCAGCAGTGCTACCTTCCCCACCTGCCCAGGGCACATCCCTTGGGAACCACATGTTGGTTCACAAATCGGACAGAAGTTTCCCAGTAACTAAACGCACTGCATGAACTGGGAAAAACCACCCCCACCCACACACTCCAGCGCCATCACAATACCTCCCAAAAATACTTGGGGAGGCTTTTATTGGAATTGGGTGTCCCAGCTTTCTGGAAAGTTACAGTTGAGATAAACACAAACCCCAAACCGCACTCCGTGCAACTTCTTCCTAATCCTTTCCAAATGGCCTCGATCTCATTCCCTGCTGCCAAGTGTTCTGAATTCCGAGCTCCTCACACCGGGGCCTGCCAGAAACGCTGCAGAGACAGCCCAGGCCCAGAGGGAAAGGAACACACAAAACTCTGCCCACGTCGAGCTTGTTGGCATTTCTGAGGAGGGCAGGGTACATTTTGGAGACCATGCAGGTTTTGATGGCTGGCTTCTATTTTTAAATGGAGGGTAGAGAAGGAAAGGTGAGATGGCAGGTGAGCCAGTCCTGGGGGAGGTCTGAAAGCCCCGGGCAGCAGGCAGGGAAGAGGACCCTGCCTTTGGACGCAGAACTGCAGGGTCCTACCATGCCAGCAGCCGGGGGTGGGGGGGGACATGCGTCCTCTGATCTCTGCTGTGCCTCCCGTTGGCTGGTACAGGGCTTGGCCCATGGGAGGGGCCCCAGGAATATCTGTGAGATGAATGGCTGTTTCCAAGATTCTCAAATCTACCTAGACACCCGTTCATGAAAAAGTAAAATGTGAAAATCAGAGGATGATTCGCCTTGTCCAGGAAAGCTTCAGTGTGTGGAGGAAGTCACCCCAGGGCTTCTGGAAGTAGGGCCAGGCACCTCAGTGCACGCAGAGTGAAAAGCACCATGCAGCCAGTATGTCAGGAGCCCAGCAGCCACATACAGTCCCCTCTGCTGCCATCACCACCTACACACAAGCCCCAAGCCCCTGACAAGTCCCTAACGGCAAGTGCCTGTGGTCCAATCAGCTAGCACTCTGCACGGCCTGCTGGGCACCTCGGAAGCAGGGGTGCCAAGAGCTGACGTGGCTAGTGTCCCGTTACCCGCGGGGCAGCACACTGCACTGCATGCCTGCTGTGTGGAAGGGACCTTATGAAGCTCCCGGCTTGTGCTGGTCAGCGGACGGCGGGTGTCGTTCACGGCTCCGCGGGCAGAAGGAGGAAATCTGCATTACCAGCAGACGCCTTGCGGTGTGACCCAGGGGACAGGGAGAGGGCCGAGAGCCCCGGTCTGGGGTGTGAATTACAGGTCTGTCCTTCACTAGCCGGGCTGCTCAATCACTGAAGAAGCCTTGCTCACTGCCTTCCTCTGCACCCTGCTCCCATCTGCCGAGCGTGACCCGTCGAAGACCCTGGGGCTCATGTCCCTCGACTGTCTCCTCTACCACCATGCTCTTCTCTGTCCCCCTCTGTGGGTACGAGGTTCTTCCTCTGCCTTTGCTATGACCCTGCCCTACCTTCAAAGCGTTTGACTCCAAACATCCCTGCCTCTGACCGCCACCTCCTGTCCTTCCAGGTCTCCTCCTCTCTTGCCCCAAAACAGTGATCCTGGGACCTCAGAACCTGTGGTGTCTTGCTCTTACGTTTCTGTCATCTTGTTTGGGCCCTCATTTCTTTTCTAATCCAGCCCGGATTTACTCCCTCTGCAGGGACCCTTACCTTCCTTGCCCTTCTCCCTGTGTGCTGTGCTTCTACCCCCACTCGGCCACCATCAAAACACCAGCTTTCCACCTGTTCCTCTCCCACACCCAAGCAGCTGAATGTGGCGGGAGAAAACAATGCCAACATATTGGCTGATCCAACTTTACGTTAGTGACCCCAGTACCAGCTGGACACTCCAACCGGCAGGCCCTCCTCCCGCCTTCCTACCATGTCAGTTCACCGCTTCTCCCCGCCCTGACAACCTCCAGCCTCCCATACCCCTCACTCTGCTCATACTTCATGGAGAAAATAAAAGGAATCAGACAGGGACTCTCTTACCCTCGCACTCCTAAATCCACTCATCACATGGAGCTGCTTTCCTTGTTATGATAGCAAATGAATCATCCACTTTCAAATGCCTGTTTCACTAGGTCCCATCCCCTCTAACTTGCTCAAAGATTTTGTTCCAGCCATTACCCACTCCCACGCATTATCAGAGTGTCCTCGATGAATATGCAAACATGCTGTATTTTCTCCCTTCTTAATAGACCCCTGTCTTGACCCCTGCATCATCCTCCAGCTACCTCCTCCTTTCTCTGCTCCCATGTACAGGAAAACTTCTCAAAAGGGTAGTCAACATCTCCCTTCCTCCCCTACCTTCTCCTCCGGATCCATATAAATCAAGAGGTCAGGCCACCTATCCAGAGTCTGAGCTTTCAAGATTCCCAGCAGCCTCCTGCAAATCCAATGATGACTTCCCTGTTCTTATCTTACTCAGCATCTCAGCAATATCAGACAAGGCTGACCACGCCTCCTTCTTGAAATCCTCTGTTCTCTTGGCTTCTGGGATATCATGCTCTCCTTTATCCTCACTGGCTGCCTTCCTCAGTTTCCTTCGCTGGGCCCCCTCCTCTGTATGGCCTTTCAGTGTTGGGGAGCCCCATGCTCAGTCCTCAGACCCTTCTCTCTGCTCTCTCTTCAGACAATCTCATTTCACCAGTGGGGGAGGGAAAGTCTTTTTCCTCTACCCCCTTAGATTCAGTTTCTGGGGCCCTGCAAATTAAACTGACAAAAGCCAGGCACAGGAGAAAGGGATTATTATGTATATACAATGGAGACCTTTTAAGGAAAGAACTGAATACCCAAAGAAGTAGTTAGGCTAGGGGCTTATATGCCATCTTAAATGAAGAGCAATAAATTGTGAAGTTATAAGACAAAGGAAAGGGGTTTAGCTTTCTAGGAGTGATAAGTTGTAAGCAGGGGGAACTAATGGTTATTTTAGTAGGGTTTCTTATGCAGACTCAATCTCATGCAGTACTAGGGTGATTGATAAGAGTGTCTCTGGTGACTGAAAGTTCTTTCTGGTACACTTGAGGGAAGGGAAGACATCTTCGCAAAAGGAAATTTCATACCCTACATTTAGGCAGACAGGGGAAGGGTAGAGAGCTTTTCCTGCAACTCCATTGCCTTCAGCTATTATTTTTATAGCACCTATCTCACTGATTGTGGGGAGAATTATAGGAGATAATGAGTGTGGTGCTGAGTCTGGCCCTGGCATTGAATCAACACTCTAAGCGAGCTAGTGTTTTTATTAATAATGTGACCTAGGTCACACCGTGAGTGCCAAAGCTGGACCCTGAGCTGAGCTCTCTGACCCCAGAGCCTTTGCTCACTCCTCTGTGTCTAACACCACCTCTCAGGCTGCAGGGTAGGGAGGCCTGGAAGAACCATGAGCGACATCAGGACCAGCCTGTCTCAGGCATGTTACAGAGCAGTGACAGGTAAAACTGATTTTCTAGGTTTGGGTCATATACGCGGGCCTTGAAAAGCCAGGCAGAAATGTTGAGACTTGGCGTGGAGAGCAGTACGGAGCCATTACATGTTCTTGACAGGAGTGCAATGTGAGGACGAGTGTTTCAGAGCCGCGTTCTGGCCGATTAGTCACTATACAGTAGGTCATTAAATCAGGCAATCTAGTTAGTCTAAATTGTCATTCTCTAGACTGCCTAGAAACAACCAGATAATTGTGAAGTACCTCGTTTTGGCTGTTCACCTCGAACATTTACATCAGCCCACTACCAGCTGTCCCCTGCACTTTATGGGGAGCTTACAAGTCTATATGGGTGGTAAATCCTTGAGGAGTAGGTACTTAGTTTGTATATTTAGCTCTGAACTGCAATGTGATTCCAAACTCATTCAAAAGGATTGCCAATGTGTATTGTTTCTTCATGAGCTCTAAGTGGCTCATGATCTATGATGGTTATAATTTTATTTTATAGCTACCAGTGTACACACATTGAACAAAGAGCTAGCAGAATCTGGCACACTGGACTTAGCAGCTACATACAGATCTTTCCCACAGTAATTTCTGCCTCACAGAGTTGCAGGGAAGACCCTCACATAATAGGCCAGGGGGGTCTATAAATGTTTATTCATTTGTTTATATGGCAATCCAGGATGCTGGTAATATCTGTGTGCAGAGTGAATTGGGTGGAAGGGGCTAGGGACAGGGGTTGGGGATCCTGTGGCCTTTGGAAGGGAACAGAAGAGAAGCTGAGGGAGGTGTTTGCAGGAACCAAATGGCAGGATCTAGTGATTGGCACTCAACATGACTTAACACCATCTCTACTACTCTTGGGTTTTCTTGTTCTCTGTTCTCCCCCCATTTCTCCACATCAAGGCCACATATGAGGATCCAGGGAAAGAGACTGAAATTGAGCCTGGGGATGTCTACGATACATCCAGAGTTGTGCATGTCTAAGAATGGGGGGAAGGCAGTTGAAAATGCTCCATCTGCACGGAAGGTGGGGAGTGAAGTCAGACTGAGGCCGGAGGAGAAAGCCCCTCCTCCAAATCTGGGCTCAGCAGGGCAGCCCTCCCCTCCCTGCTCCGATTGCAGAGGGCGGCCTCCTGTGCCCCGCAGGTGAGAAAGGCACTAGGGAAGGGTGGCAAGTCTGCAACAGAGGTTGGTATGTAGCAGTGACCTTAATTCATGGCATCTTTGTTCCTAGAATTACCTCCAAACAAATCTCTGCTTTATTTCTTTTTAAATGGTTTTTCCATAAAAAAATTCTTCTTTTATAGCTGTTAATGGCTGAAGGGCACTCCAACTGCAAACTTGGAGCTGAGTACTCTGATTAGCTCTATCTCAGTTCCTGACCCTGCCCCGCTCCCCAGGGCTGAGAAGGGAGGAAGGAGATGATTCAGACCCTGCAGAGAGAGGCCCAACTTCTCCATGTAATATGATTGAATGAGCCAACATCTGCAAGGCCCTGGCCTTTTCCTCTTGTAACGTTTCCAGGGTTTCCAACCCCAAAGTGGTGCCACTGTACTAAAACATATGTCATTTAGAGCTCCTCCCAGCCCCTTTGAGGGCACCAAAATGTTTTATGCATCAAGGAGTCTAGAACTAGAGTTCCAGAAAAACGTGAGGCAGGGATGCAGTGTGTATATGTGTGTATGCGTGGAAATGATTGATTTCACATTCTACAACCAGCCGTGAACAAGTAGACAAAGTCCCCACTGTAAAGAGCTAACATTCTAGTTGAGGAAAACAGTCAATAAATAAGTGTCAGGGACACCTGAGTGGCTCAGTCAATTAAGCATCTGACTTCAGCTCAGGTCATAATCCCAGGGTCCTGGGATCAAGCCCCACATCAGGCTCCTTGCTCAGCAGGGAGCCTGCTTCTCCCTCTCCCTCTGCCTGCCGCTCCCCCTGCCTGTGCTCGCTCACACGTGCTTGCTCTCTCTCCCTCTGTCAAATAAATAAATAGGTAATCTTTAAAAAAAAATCTCATCACAAGGAAAAAATTTTTAGAAAAGTGTCAGATGGTGATAAAGGCTACAAAAAGAAAAAAGCAAATTCAGAGAATAAAGAGTGATGGACATGGGGGTGTGGTTTTTGATTAGGTGATCTAAAAGGGTCTCTGATGACATGACCCTTGAGCAAAGACACAGAGGGAAGGAAGAGAGTGAGCCGTGTGACTGCCTGGAAGAAGAGTATTCCAGCCACGGTTCTTAAGCACCAGCTTCCTTGGTTTGTTGGGGGAGCAGCAGTGAGGCCCATGTGGCTGGACTAGTGTTTGGAGGAGGGTCAAGTGGGAGAGTGTTAGAATGTGAAGTCAGAACAACCGAGGACTAGATCATGCAGGGTCTGTGGGCCATGGCAAGGCCTCTGGATCTTACTGAGTGAAATGGGGAGCCACTGGAGGGTACTGAGAAGAGGAGGGAGATAATCTGACTTATATTTTAAGATCACTCTGACTACTGCTCAAGATAAAAACTTTAAGGGCACGCAGAAGCATGGAAACCAGTCAGGAGGTTTTGTAATATTCCAGGTGAGAGACAATGGTGACTTGGACCAGATTTTAATGGCGAGCCAGGAAGAAGTGATTAGATCTTTCAGAAAAGATATATTCACTGGGTATAGAAATCTGGGTTGAAGGGTTGTTTTGTTTCCTTCCACCTTTTAAAGATTGTTTCCTGGCTTACATGGTCTCTGACAAGAAGTCTATGGTTTTTATCTTTGTTTATATGTAAGTAAGTGCCTTTTTTCCTTTGGCTGCGTTTAAGACTTTTCCTTCAACCCTGCTTATCAGGAATTTGGTTCTGATGTGCTTTGGCATGGTTTTCTTTGTATTTATCCTATTTGGGTTTTACTGAACTTCTTGGGTCTGTGTGTTTATAAATTTTACCAACTTTGGAAAATTTTTGACCATTAGTTTTTCAAATATTCTTTTTGTTACCCCCACCATCTCTTTGTGGACTCCAATTACACATATGTTAGACCACCTGATACTGTCTCACAGGTAACAGAAACTCTTCACTTCCGTTTTGTTTTTCAGACTTTTTTTTTCTCACTGTGCTTCATTTTGGATAGTTTCTATTGCTTATGTCTTCAGGTTCGATCTTTTTTCTTTTTTTTCCTGCAGTGGCTAATCTACTGTTAATCCTATCCAGTGTGTGAAATTTCCATTTCAGAAATTTTCTTTTTTTAATCTCCAGAAATTCTTAGTTCTTTTTTTATTTTTTCCTCTTTCTCTCATTATGTTCCTCTTTTTCTTAAATCCTTGAACATATTTAACATTTTTATAATAGCTGTTTAAATGTCTTTGTTAGTTCCCTAATGTTTTGCATTTCTGGATCATTTTCTACTGACTAATTTCTCTTGTTTGTGGATTTCTGCTTCTTTGCATGTCTGATAATTTTATTAGAGACATTGTAAATTTTACATTTTTGATGCCTGATTATGCTATACTCCTTTAAAAAGTGTTGGACAGGGCACCTGGGGGCTCAGCTGGTTAAGCCTCCCACTCTTGATTTCTGCTCAGGTCATGATCTCAAGGTCGTGAGACTGAGCCCTGCATCGGGCTCCATGCTCAAGAGGGAATCTCTGGGAGATTCTCTTTCCCTCTCCCTCTGCCCCTTCCCCTGCTCATGCACGCACTCTTTCTCTTGCTCACTCTCTCAAATAAACTTTTTTTGTTTTTAAAAAAGCGTTGGACTTTGTCCTGGCAGACAGCTGAGTTACTGACAGATACATCTGGTCTTTTCTAGGCTTGTTTTAAACTTTTTAAAGACAGACATAAAGAAGACTCTTCTCTGGGGCTAGTTTAGCCACACTATTAAGGCATAACCTTTCTGGGGCCTCTACTGAATGCCTTGTGTATTCATTAAAACCTTTGCACCCTGGCTGGTGGGAATTCAGGGGATTCCCAGCTCCGTAAGAGCTCTGGAAATGGTTTGGCTTACACATCTCCAGCAGCTGTCCTTTCCTGGAAGTTGTTTTTTTCTTGGTCTTAAGAAGTTTCACCCTACACCTGCACAGACTGTTATTCAGCCAAAGACTCAAGGAAAACCCTATGCTCTTTCTCTTGGTAGTTCCTTCCTTTCCCATACACTATCCTGCAAGTACTGCCTTTGTGATAGCTGCCTTGTCCTTGAACTCCAATCTCTGTCTCCTCAATTCACTGAGTGCTCGGCTCGATCTGAATCCCCATTTCCTCTATTGCTGTCTGAAAATTGCCTCCAAGCAGAAAAACCAGGGCAATCAAAGATCTCACCTTGTTTGTTTCCCTTCTCTCAGGGATCATAATCTTGTACTTCCTGTTTTCCAGTGTTTGAAAATAATCGTTTCATAGATTTGTTAGTTTCCTAGTTGTTTATGGTGGGAGATATGTCTGGATCCAGCTGCTCCTTCATGGCCTGAAGCAAAAGTCAGTAGTTAAATTCTGGATATGTTTCAAAGATAGAATGGAAGGATTTGCTAATGGATCAGATATAGGGTGTGAAAGAAAGAAAATAATCAAAAAGGGCTTGAAGACTTTTGACCTTAGCAATTGGAAGGATGGATTTGTCATGTACTGAGATTAGGAAGGCTGTAGTCAAATCAAGAAGGGGAATTGCTGGGATGGAGATGAGAACCAAGAGCTCAGTTTTGAAGATATTAATTTTGAGATGCCTGCTAGACTTCAGGTCGGATATCACTTAGGCAGTTGGATATGCAAGTCTAGAACTCAAGAGAGAGTTCAGGGCTGAGATACCAATTTTTTATAAACCAATGGTTCTTAACCCTGACTGCAATGGTATGAAAAACACTTAAGAAACTTAGAAAAAAAGTCAATGTTCAGACTCAACCTTAAGCCAATTCAATCAGAATCTCTGGGGATTGGACCTAGAAATTGATATTTTTTAAAGTTCTCCAGATGGTTCTAATGTGCAGGCAAATGACACTCTTATAAGTGTCATTTGACCCCCTGTCAAAGATCAGCTAGGCAGTGGTTCTCAACCCTGGCTGCATATTAAAATTACCTGGGGAGCTTTTTAAAGTCCTAATGTCTAACCACCACCCTACCCTCACCATCCAACTGTCTCTAGGGGTAGGACATAGAAATGAGTATATCTTGTTAAAGTCCTTAGGAAACTCCAATGCGCAGCCAAGGGAGTGATCATGGGACTCAGAAGTGATCTGAAGACTGAGTCTTAGCGGTCCAAAAGCTGAAGGAGTGGCTAAGCTAGGAGGAGAACCAACAGAAGGAGGTCACAGGCTTTCTGCAAATGTCTGAATTGTGGCTATCCATTCACATTTGCAAGTAAAAACTAGAAAATCTGACTGCATGGGTGGGGCTTGTTGGCTCAGATGTCTCTTTAGTGAGCAGCCAGCCATTATCTTTGCGGTATTGCCCTCACCCAAGCCTGTTCAGGGTTCTCTGGGGCACTTGATCTTCTTCCCCTCCTCAGCCACACCCACCTTCACCCATCACCACTCCTTCACCTGCTGTCATCTTCCAGAAGTATATTGAGATTCCTCATCCACTGGAAACCTCCCTCCCCATTTTCAGTCTTTTTTTTTTTTAAGGTTTTATTTATTTATTTGACAGAGAGAGAGACAGCCAGGAAGAGAGGGAACACAGCAGGGGAGTGGGAGAGGAAGAAGCAGGTTCCTAGCGGAGAAGCCTGATGTGGGGCTCGATCCCAGAACGCCGGGATCACGCCCTGAGCCAAAGGCAGACGCTTAACGACTGAGCCACCCAGGCGCCCCCCATTTTCAGTCTTGTTCCTGCTTTATGCCTTTCTATCCCTTTACTGTTATTTTAACAGGGTCTTAGAGGGAGAGGGGATCAATCCAGGTGATTAAATGATCATCTTAAAAACCAGAAGTCTCCAAACCTTTTTAAAAGGTGAGGATCACTTTAAATATTTTTACATAATAAATATTTTTACTTATTTAGAATATTTTTACGGAACCCATACGATAGAAATATTTTTTACTGAACCCATATGGTAGAAGTTACATATACTTTCAGTATCCGTTAATTAATAGGGAAAATACATATTGACACACAAAGTCCTCTGAATTAATTTAATACCACTTTTAAATGCATTTGTGGTTTTACTTCACATATATTCGGAAACTAATAGCACAGGCATGTAGGAGAAAGTGATTATGGCTGAGAACAAACAGATTCAGACGCCTTTGCAATAAATGCAGAGTTGTGAGACTCTAAGCCAGATAAGTGGGACCCACAGCTCTAGGCTCTGGAAGCCCTTGGAAATTTCTGACAGGGGAGGGGCTGTTCCTCTGTTCCTGGGGCACCTATGATGAGGGTTTCATTTACAGCTTTTCCCTGTACCTAGCTGTCTCTCTCTGGGAGTTTAATGTGGGTGGGTTCCTCCCCAAAGAGAACACGTAGATAATGCCAGCTGGCCTCCTGAGCCAATTATTTACCCAAAGAAAACAAAGGAAGCTTAGTGAAATTCAGTCTGGGAATTTTATCCTACCACCTTTCTCTTCTCCATTCTTCCTCATCTCCTATCTTTAGAAATCCTGTTCTTTGTTCTCTAACAGCACAAATGGTCAACGTTTCCAAGTTCTATGCTAAGCGCGTTACATACTTTATTTCATTTAATCCTCATCACGGTCCTATGGAAACAGGTGCAATTCATACCCTCACTTCACAGGTGAGAAAACTGAAGCAAAGAGAAGTTAAAGGGCTTTCTCAGATCAAAGAGCTAGCCAGTGACAGAAAGGAGACTCTGACCCGGGGTCCCTGCCTCCTCAGCCAGCCCACTGCCCACCCCGCCTAGCCACAAAGCTGGTGCTGCCAGAATGATGGGGGATTTAGAGACAGAAAGGGGACTTAGTAAATGACTGAATTGAGGAAACATGTGGAGCTGTATCCAGGCCTCCCAAAGGGTCCATCCTCTGGGAGCAGCCTGCCTGGTGTCCTCCAGGCTTCTAGAAACTGGCCCCAGCCTCTCCAAGCTTCTCCTTGCTCTGCCCTCAGCTCTAGTCAAGTGATCTGGTACGATGCACCCCCCCCCACCCTGTTCTTCATTATGACATCATCTCTGCCCAGAAAGCCCTCTCCTGTCCTCCCCCCTTCACTTCTCCAAAACCCACACAGCATTCAAGGGCCTCTTCCTCACATGTGCCCACCCTGATAATCCAGGCTCCAATGACCCACCTTTGTTTCCCTCCTGCCAGTGACTGACCACACACACATATGACTGCCCCCCCACCAGACGCTTAGACCCTGCCTTTAAAAAATGACATAGTCTTTCATCCATTCAAATACTATATGCTCATTATTGAACATTTGATAAAGAGAGAAGCACATAGAAGTGAAAGAAAAAATGTTCCAATACTTCTACCACTCAAATAGAACTATGACAGAGATTTGCCTTGGAGTCTTTCTTCTGGAGAAACGTTTCAGGTCTTACGTTATTGATACGTAATACAGAAATAAACTTTTTAAAAGCATCCCTGTTGTTGGATGCATAGTATTCTTTGGAGAGGATGTGCCGTTGCTTGTCAGAAGCACGAATGCCTCCCCCACAGGACCTAGGCCAGGGACCCCACCCCCACCCCAGGAGGGCCCTGGTGAAGACCATGTGAGTGAGTAATCGGGTTGTCTGCAGGGTGGAAAGAGGGTGGGTTATGTTTGGTGCGTGGTACGTGTTAGCGACAGGGGGGCCACTTAGGAGGCTGGAAAATTACAGAGTGCTCATGCTGAGCCCACGTCTGCCAACAAAGGGCATTTAAAACAAATCCCATGAAATTATAGCTTTTGCAATCTATGACTTACTCAGACAGGAAAGTACATAGGACTGATGTGTTTTAGTGAGAACCCTGGGAACAATAATGCTAGCCATCTCTAGAGCCTGGGAAAGTGCCGCGTGAAGGAGAAAGGCTTTCCCAGATGCTGTCCGCAGTCCGCCACCCGCAATCCCTGTCATTCAGAGCTGGTGAGGCGCGGGCCCTGCGCGCAGAGGCCAGGGCTTCCCCGGGCTACAAGGCCTTGCCGAAGAACAGGCTGAAACTATTCGAAGAGCTGATGTGATGAGAATCCCTTTGGCCTAGCTTTATCCCTGTGTGTGATACTGTGTGTGTGTTGAGGAGGGAGTGGGAGGATGAGGCAGTGAAGTGGGAGTGTGGGCACGTCTGAGTGTCTGTCATCTGGCTGGAGATCTGTCTTCGCTCTCCTCTGAGACCGCTGAGTCAGTCCAAAAGAAAGACAGGTGAAATTGGTGGCCATATTTCTAGAATGTTGCTTGGCCTTTCACTGCTGCCAAGAGCGGAGGGAAGACAGGCCCTGGGGACTCGGTGCCACATCTGGGGACCCCTGCTCCTAGGAGTGGTGATGGGCGTCCTTCTGGCTCCTTGGTGGAAAGAGCCCCTGACCTTCTCTCATCAGTGACAGAGCTGTAAGAATTGAGTCTGGGTGGACGACACCTTGCTGTGTTGCAGAGAGATGAGAAATAGACTGGAAAGATGGCACACATTCTTTTAATGACTTCCAGAATCATAATAGCAGAGGGGAGGAGGGAATGACCCATCCCCATGCCCTAGCTCGCTGGCCTGGCTCCCAGAGGGCTAGTCCGTGATCCCCATGCTGCCCTGCCTCCCAGAGAGCCAACAGAGCACATGCCTGGGGGATATTCCCCGTTGGCTTCCAGGGCATCTGTCCAGCCAGGGGCAGGAGCACCTAGTGGGACAGCCAAGCTTCCGATGAGTTTCTGCTCTGACGCCCTGAGACAGTGCTGTCAGAGACCCAGAAGTGGGGTAGGGTCAGCCACCGTGGGGTCACAGGCCTAAATTCTGACACCACCTCACCCCCTTTCTTGCCTCAGACCATGCCTGTCTGGTCCTCAGATTGCGCATCTAAAAACGGGGTAATCACACCCACCTCAGGTGGCTGGGAGGAAAGCAAACTGCTTGTGAGGATGACCTTTACAACCGTAAACCCCCACAGAAACCTAGTGAGGAAAGTGACACAGAGTAGGAATCAGAGCTCAACAATGTAGTTGTCGTCTGGGCCGGGGGTGACCGTGGTTGTAACAGGGTCTGCGAGGCACTGCTTTGACAGCTCCGTTTTTCAGTTACATCGACACACCTGCTCAAGTAAACTAGCGTTCCCACCTCAAATAACCCCTTTAAAGAGAACACGTGTGCGTGTCAGCATGCAGACTGACCCGTGTATTCACCCACCCAGGAGGATAGATAGTGTCTCCTCCAGCCGGTGCTGAAAACCTGTAGGCCTGTCTGTGTCTTTGCTCGCTTGTAACCGTGCAAGCACTGGCTCCCTGCACACTTGACTTCTCTGCAGGCAGCAGAAGCCTGGGCCCCCTCACCTGGCTTGGGTCCTCCCGTCTCACTTCTACCCGGACAGGGACTTCCAAGGTCACAGTGAGGCGGTGATCTCTCCCATAAAATAACAATCTGTACATCAGGGCCAGAGTCCTACCGAAACCTCTCATCGGCTCCTGGAAGGCCAGGCCGGCTGTGAGACCCCTGAATGTCCCGAGTGCCTCGGCCCCGTCGCAGGAGACCCTCCCCTCAGAGCTCCCAGGAAGGGGAGCAAGAAGGGAGGATGGGCGGCAAAAGCACTTTACAGTTTACAAAGGTAGAAGTCTAGACTAACTTTAAAACCCAAACCCCTCCTTATTCTGTTTACTGAGCACCTCCTGAGCACCCAGTATCATGTTGAATCAGAGGGAGACTAGGAATGGAGACTTGTTTGCAAAGGCAGGAGTCCTTGGGCTGCGTGCACTGTGGAGAGCATGAGAGACGCAGTCAGCCTCTGTGCAATCCGCCTGTGCTCCAGGAAGACCAGACTCCGGCCCCTGAGCCCCAGCCCGGCGTGGGGGGTGAGGAGAGCTGGCATCGCAGAGAGCCTGCAGGGAGGTGGCACCTGAGAGCCACGTGGGCCTGACAGCGTGCGCCCGGCTGCGGGAAGCCAGCAGGTCTGACGGAAGCAGCTGGTTCCTTGGCTGCCCTCATCTCACCCGGGAGGTTATTGCTCTGGGTATAAACAGTCCCCTGCAGTTAGCAGGATAAATATAAACACAGCCTTCTGATCCAGGCTCTGAAACGGAGCGGTGCATCCGAGCTCCCTGCCGCCACCACTGCTGTAAGCACCAGGCTGAGCGAGGGTGCAGCCTTGCACTCAGGCTCCAGCAGCCAGCCCGGCTGCCAGGACAAAGCGCCACGGGCTGGGTGGCTTCTGTTTTCACGGTTCTGGAGCCCAGAAGTCCAAGATCAAGGTGTCCACAGGGCTGGTTTCTTTTGAGGCCTCTTTTCTTGACATGTAGGTGGTGGCTGTCTTTTCTGTGTGTCTTCACGTGGTCCTGCCTCAGTATGTGTCTGGGTCCTAATCTCCTCTTCCTAAAAGGACCCCAGTCCGGTTTAGGACCTATTTATACGGCCTTATTTTTCCTTCATTGCCTGTTTCAGGGCTCGATGAGCAAATACAGTCACGTTCTGAGGAACTGGAGGGTTAGGACTTCAACACAAGAATCTGGAGGGAGCAATAGGTCATCGAGGGTCATCCCCCTGCCTTCAGAATGAAACCTGTCAGAGCCTTCCTCGGTGAAGGAGAGGTGGTCTGCATTTTAAAGACCACCTTAGAGAAAGAGATTCCATGTATTTGGTGGGATCAGTGTGACCTGAAGATTTCTGGAAATTGTTGCTGCTTATTATATACGACTACAAGCCAGCTTCTTTTCACAGTCTGAACACACTTCATGGTAAAACTAGAAATAAGCTGAACGGTGAGCTCTAAGAGGGCAGGGCTGTGTCCTAACACGGTGCTTGCTCAGAGCGGGCGCTCAGCAGGTCTGTGCACAGGAGGAAGAGGACGAGGGAAGGAGGCAAGGAGGGGTGAAAGGAGCTAAAATATAATTTCAAATTGATGAGAGTTGTCCCAAGGGCTGGGACACAGTCCTACAGCAGCTGGTCACTCCTTGGTTCCGAGCTTCCCCCGAGCCGGCACACTGAGCGCTCAGCACTCAGGAAAAGGAAGCAAGTGCACAGGTGCCCCTAGGAAACCAACACATCAGATCCTACATCCAAGGAGAAGCAAATCTCAGGATCTTTTTTTTCCTAAGATTTAGTTATTTTTATTTGAGAGAGTATGGGAAGGCCAGAAAGAGAGGGAGAATCCTCAAGCAGGCTCCCCACTGATCGTGCAGCCCGACTCGAGACTCGAGCCCAGGACCCCAAGATCATGACCTGAAGTCAAGAGTTGGATGCCCAACTGACTGAGACACCCAGGCGCCCCTCATGCATCTTTAAGCAGGGACATGGGCAATGATATTTTTTCTTTGGTTTTGCAGAAGACACAAACCTGGTGTTCCTAAAGGCAGGCGGTAAAACATTAAATCACTTCTGAAAGCATTTCCATGGGGAGCAAGGACAGTATGGTCCACGGTAGCTGTTTTCTGATGACCTGCCTTAGCATAGAGACGGCATCTGGAGACCCCATGAGAGGGGGCTTGCTGCTTAGAGCCTCCAGGCTCTTGTTCATGCCTCTAATGGGGTGAGCCTGTGTCCTCCCACTTTCCAAGAGAGACACGAAGCCCCTCGGTACAGTGAACACACCTCATGGCTGACACACGGTAGGCACAGCACATTACAGAAGCGAGAGACCAGGTGAGTGCACATGTAAGTAGGGGTGCTATGGTCGGAAATGTCTGTGTCCCCCTAACATTCTGATGTTGAGACCTAATCCCCAAGATGACGGTGTTAGGTCGCCGGACCTCTGAGAGGGGATTAGGTTATGAGGGTGGAGCCCTCACGATAGGATTCGTGACTTTATAAGAAAGATCCTGGAGAGGTCCCTCATGATCCCTCACGAAGGCAGAGAAAAGTCTCCTGTGAGCCAGGAAGAGGGCTCTGACCAGACACCGAATCTGCCGGCCCCTTCATCTTGGACTTCCCGTCTCCAGCTCTGTGAGGAGTCAACCTCTGTTTTTAGGAGCTACCAGTGTGTAGGATTGTGGTACAGCCGCTTGAACGGACTGAGGCAGTGAGTGCCTAAAAGCAAGATCAGACACCTGAAATTTTAGGAGCACTGTTTGTATCTCCTCCGAGACCGAGGTCTGCAGAGCTAGGCGCTTCTCCCTCTCCGCCCTTGCAGGGCGTGTAAACTGCACACTGGACACACTGACGGATGGCCACTCCGCCGAGTGCCAGAGCCACCCTGCGAGGTCCTGCTGTCTCCACGTGACAGACGAAGACACGGGCGTGGCAGGGAGCCTGGAGTGAGTGTGGAGCTGGGGACAACCTGAATCTCTGACTCCAGGGCCTGGAATTTTAACCGCGGTCTTCTGACGCTCGAGCAGTTACTCAACCTCCCCGCCTGCTCTGTTCGGGCTGCTAGACAAACACACCAGAGACTGAGTGGCTGAAACTGTATTTATTCCTCACAGCTCTGGAGGCTGGGAAGTCCCAGCTCAAGGTGCCGGCAGATTCGCCCAGTTCCTAGTTCCTAGGGGACACCTGTCCTGTGTCCTCATATGATGGCGAGAATGAGGGAGCTCTCTGGGGTCTCTTCACAAGGGCACGGATCCCACTCATGAGCGAGAAGCCCTCGTGACCTAATCACCTGTCAAAGGCCCCACCTCCTAATGCCATCACCTCAGGAGTGGGGACACAAACATTAAGACTGCAACACTCCCTGAGGGAAAGTAAGTCAAGCACCTGTCTTGGCCTGGAGCTTTGCCAGGTGGGGGTGTCCTAGCCAGCCCCCCACCAATAAGCCGCTTCAAAGGCAGGCTCCTCCCCTGGGTCCATTTCCTCTCCTTTCAGGACCTCTGCACCCCCTGCAGCCTGGCATCCATGAGGCCCTACCCCCCTCCTTTCATGCCTAGAGCCAGCTTCTCCCAGTTGCCAAATCCCAGGGGACCTGTCAGGTTTCTATCTGATTAGAAGTCTCTGACCCCATGCTCCCTCATCTGTGCTTCTCAAACCCTTTGTCTCTTCTAGCTTCAGTGACTTTGTTCTCTCCTGCTTTTGTGTCCTCCCTTTGTCCCCCCTTTCCTAGTCCCCTTCTGGCTACTGCCCTGCTTGAGGCCACCCCCACCTGTTTGGTGCTGCAGCGTCTGAACTGGACTCTGAGATCCTGACCCTCTGGGCTATCCTCAATACAGCAGCCAGAGAGGCTGGCTTTATTATTTTTATTGCTACTGTCATGTAAAAATGTTGATAACTAGGGGCGCCTGGGTGGCTCAGTCAGTTAAGCTTCTGCCTTCCCCTCAGGTCATGATCCCAGGGTCCTGGGATTGCCTGTGTCAGGCTCAATGGGGAGTCTGCTTCTCCCTCTTCCTCTGCCCTTCCCTGCCCCCCATGCTCTCTCTCAAAATAAATAAGTAAAAGTCTTTAAAAAAAAATGTTAATAGCCAAACGTTGATTGAGAGCATATGAACGCTATATGTCAAATACAAACTGATATGCCCTCCAATTTTTCTCTTGTTATAACTGAAAGATGCTAGGCTTGAGACATGGGGTTGAGAGGTAGGAGGTACAAACTCTGGCTGAGGCTTGAGGAAGTCCAAGGTCAGATAAGTTTTATCACTTCCAATCGAATCAATTCCCTTGTTCGCAAAATGGGGATGGTGATGCCATTCTCCTTCCTGGATAACAGTGGTGACTATATGTAATAAAACAAAAATTTGTAGGGCGCCTGGGTGGCTCAGTCAGTTAAGTGTCTGACTCTTGATTTCGGCTCAGGTCATGATCTCAAGGTCAGGAGATCTTCCCCGAGTGGGGCCCCATGCTCAGTGCAGGGTCTGGGATTCTCTCTCTCCCTCTCCTCCTCCCTCCATCCCACTCATGCTTGTGCACACTCCCTCTCAATAATAAATAAAACAGAAAAATTTGCTCTGTACACTGAGCAACTGATGGTTGTTCTCATAATCTTAATTCCTTCTAAAATGGCATGGGATTTTAATAGAGAAAAAAGGTAGTTATTAGTTACATTCAGCATTTCTGCTGTCCCTTGAGATCTACTTGAATAGTTATTATATTTCTTCCTCTTTTTTAAAGACCATTAGCTTATCTGTTTATCTCTCATGCTAAAATCAAATGAGAGTGATAGCTCTTCTTACATTCTGGGACATCTGTGTGAGCTAAACTTTGCTCTGAGAGGGTCCATGAGAGATTCGCTGACTCATCCACCTGCCCAGTCTTTTCTTTCTTTTTCCTGCTCTCATCCTCCACTTCCAGCTCCCCTTCCTTGGGGCCTTCGCTGTGGCTGTTGACTGGCCTGGAACACTCTTACCCCAGACGTCACTTCCTTCCAGGGCTTCATCAAATGTTCCTTCCTTAGTGAGGCCTGCCCTGACTCACCCCACCTCATGCTGCAAGGTGCCCCCTCCCAGCCACGGGACCCCCACCCCCTTAGCCAGCTCTAGTTTTTCTTCTCTCCAGGGCACCAGCCACTTCTAACACAATTTACTTGCATATTATGTTTGTAGTTTATTATCCATCTCCAAGCTGAAATAGAAGCCTTGTGAGGGCAGGGAACTGTTTGAATTGCTGATGAATCCCAAGAGCCCAGCCTAACACCTGGCACACAGTAGGCCCTCAATAAATATTTGTTGAGTGCGTGAAAGCCTCCTTCACAGGCTCCTCTTCTACCCTCAGGGTTCCCCAGAGGCCCTCCTCCTCATACTGTACGTACTCCCTGAGAAGTCTAATCCATATGACGGCTGAAAGTTCCATCTCCCAGCCTCCACCTGCTTGGCTAAGGCAGGTTTACTCCTCAGCCAGCGGCACCTCCTCTGGGAAGCCCCCCAGGCCTCTTCTCTTATTTGCTGGCTTCTTGTGATGTCTCCCATGCTGTCATTTTCATAGGATATCAGGGTCATTCTTTTGAGAACAGGGGCCTATTTCATTCATTTTTATTTATACATTTTAATTTTATTTATTTATTTAGTAATCTCTGTGCCCAACAAGGGGGCTCAAACTCAGGAGCCCAAGATTGGGAGTCACACACTCTCCTGACTAAGCCAGCTGGGTGCCCCATTTATACATTTTTTAAAAAATCATTGTTGGGGGAAAAGTTACAATTTCAAGAGTAGTAACTATCCCATTTGTACCAGAGGAAATGTGAAATATTTATAAAAGCATACAGAAGAAAATTAAAATAAAAATCACCCATATTTCTATAACCTAGAGGTGTGTTCCACTTACAGAATTAAATACACGTGCAAGCACACACACATGCATATATATATATATTTTTTTTAAGGTTTTATTATTTATTTGTCAGAAAGAGAGTGAGCGAGCACACAAGCAAGGGGAGCAGCAAGCAGAGGGAGAGAGAGAAGCAGGCTCCCTGCCCAGCAGGGAGCCCAACATGGGACTCGATCACAGGACCCTGGGATCATGACCTGAGCCAAAAGCAGATGCTTAACTGATTGAGCCACCCAGGCTCAATATATATATTAACATATTAATATATGTTATTAATAAACTGAAAGACTTAGAAGGAATTTCTTTTAAAAAAAAATAAATGGCATCCAATAACATGCTTTCAGGGAATGCGGAGTGCAGAACCATTTTGAGAAAGACGGAAGCAGCCCCCGTGAGCTGGGAGGGGGCCCGCACTCACATCTAGGCTGGGGTGCTCGGACATGGCACATCAGCAAGTCCACAGGACACTGCCAGCAGAGAAGGCCACCTGATGACCACAGTGCAGTAAGACAAAAACAAGATCACTCACCCATGGTCATGCCTGAACACAGACCACGGAAGAACATCACCCAAGCCGCCCACATGACCAGACACGCCCCTCTGCTTACTCTGAGACACTGCTGCTGCTTTACCAACCACGGCTGTGGCCTTGCTCCGTTATTCCCACCTTCTAGGTGACAGTTATTAAAATGTCCACTCCTCGAATTATCCCTGGCAGCATCCAATCCAGAGCAAAGCCTTGCTTCCTTGAGCACCCCTCAGACTCACCTAACTCAAGCCCAAATCCTAAAGAAGTCCTTTCTGATACCTGCTGCCGGAGATGCCCCCCAGCTCCCCATGGTGTACATCTCCCTTGTCACAGTGAGTCAGGAAACTCAATTTTGTGTGTCTACAGGTGTGTTCCTGGTGGCCCTTGGCTGCCGGGCCCAGACGATAGATACTGTCCATCCAGTGCTCCCCCCCGCCCCATGCCTGGCACAGAGCAAATCTCAAAAACATGTGAGATGAATTCACTCAAAGGTGCACACCATGTTTCTGGGACGGGCCCTGTTGGTGACCACTAGACAAAGTGCCAGTTCCACTGGGAATTTAGCAGCTGTTCCCTGAGCACCTGCGTTGTAGAGGGAGAGAGGAAATAAAAGACAAGGGCTGGGTCCTCGTCAACAAGGCAACACAGAGAAGCACAAAGGGGTAAAGAACACTCTGGGACATGGTCAACAGCACAGGGGCCACCACAGAGCTAAACGTGCCGCCAGGTGATGAATGGGCTTCAGAGAGGTATAAAGAAAGCAAAGAAGTCACTGCAGGCCTTGCACGGTGGGGAATGGCAGGTGCAAAGGCACAGGGGCGGGGCGCGGGGAGCGTCTGTGGCACATCTGCTCCACACTAGGCTCTGTGCAGGCTGCAGTTTTGCCCATCTTGCTCACCTCCTGTCCACAGCACCTGACACAGAGCAGGCTTTCCGGGAATTCCTGGTGAATGAATGTGTGTGTCTGCATAAGGCAGTGAGGGGACCTGAGCGCCTGAGGAAGAAGGTTCAAAGAGAGAAGATGACGCTAGAAAAGTGGGTCAGGGCCTTAAGCGCCAGTCTGAGAAATTCTGGGTCCTCCTGTTGGGAGCTCAGTGCAGCATGAGCAGGACAGTCCACCCGGGACAGTTGCAGAAGGAGGGCTCCAAGGCATCAGGCTTCTCTGTGAACGGGGGTAGGGAAGCTAAAGGCGAGCTGATGCGGAACATGGGATTTGGGGTTGGGCAGACCTGAGCTGGAATCCCAGTCATGCCATGGTCTGTGACCCTGGACAAGGTCCCTAACACCACGGAGCCCCAGCTTCCATGTCCTGTCACTCAGGATCTGTTGCACACTCATGCCACAGACCCAGGGTAGGCACTTTGGCCACAGTTCCCCATCAGGGTGTGGTGTTTCAGGGCACGATACAGTGTATTCGCTGAGCCAAAGGCCGGTAGGGCCCCAAGAAGGGGAATGGCAAGAGCCACGGGTGTGGGGTCTGGGACCTATGTACTGATGTTCTTTTGTTCATTACTTGACTATTCTGGGCCTTGGTTTTCTCCCCTGAATAAGGACCAGAAGCACCTGCTCCAGGAGTTGCTCTAGGGGCACCTCCAGGAAAGCACCAGCAGAATGCCGGGCATGGGGTAGGTCTCCATACCCAGTCCCTCCATCCCTCACCTCCGGTGAGCCAGTGATCAACCAGCCTTCCCTGCAGGTGGCTGAGAGCAGAATGTGCAGTAGGAGCAGCCCTGCCCCATTTGGAGGAGGAGGCACTCCTGACCCCCTAGCCTCAGTCCAGAAGCCGCAAGTCCAGTCCCTCCCAACACAGCCAGGCCCTAACAGAGACCCCTGTGCGGAGACGCTGTGGCAGCCCCTCTAGCTTGTCTGCCGGTCTATAGGGCAGGGGCGTGTCAGTGGGCACCAGGGCGGGCTCGGGGTTCTGCGGGGACCGTCGAGAGCACTTCCCCAGCTGCAGCTCTCAACAGTGAGGTTGTCCGCATCATGCCTTCGTCTTTATCACTCCCCTGGAGCAGCCCACAGGCCTGCTTCTGTGCAGAGGGGCAGGGGGAGGAGCCAAGCACTGGCTCCTCATACACACCAGGGCCTTGAAGAGTGGCCCCCCGTGCACGGGCAGCCTGTCCCTGAGGGCTAAGAACCCCGCTTCCCAGGGACCCGACTTCCTTCCCTGTGTCCCCTTCAGCAGGGCATGGAGGCCCTCCTTCAAATGTGGCTCGCAGCTCCATAGGCAGGGATGAAGGACCGGGGGCATGAAAACGGGACTGAGAGGAGGTGGAACTGTCCGTGGGAGAGCAAGACTCTGCTATACGGGAACCACCATGGGCTTGAAAACCTCTGCTCTTCTATGATATGGGACTTGAGGTGACAGGAGATTCAACTGACATTGGAGTGACCCTTCCAAGCAGGCGAACTCTCAAGCTCCTCCCGGAACGAGCAGCCTCACCCCAGCCCTGTGCGGGCTCCAGAGGTCCACAAGCAAGGAGCGAGGCCAGGGCGGGCCTGAGGCTTTCCCATGTCACTAGGCCGACTCCCGGCTCCTGCTGGCCAGGCCCGTGTCCCATCTGGGACTGTGCCTGCCTCCCCTCGCCTTGCAGTCAGCCCTCTCCCCCAACCCTGGGCTGAGGCTAGGGCTCTGCTCTTTGGGGAGGGTGGGGGGCAGGAGGGGCAGTGATCTCATCCCTGAGAAGAATTAGTCATCAGAGAGGCAGGGACAGATCTGGGGGGCAGGACGGAGGATGGGCTCCATGTAAATGACTCATCTCCCCGCCAGCTCCGCGGGCCCGGGTTTGACAGCTGCTCCCCGGGAGAGGTTGTTAAGCAGGAGCTACCCGGAGGCAAGAGTAGTTAACTGGCTTTTAATAACTCATTTTGCTGAATGATTTCTGGTGAGGAGAGAAAACCTTAATCCCACAGAAGCAGCAGAGAGTAGGAGGAGGTTCGAGTCAGCCCGGCGGGCCAGGGAAGCCGTGCCAAGGTTCACAACCGGTTCTCGGGGTCACTTGCCCATTGCTCACAGTTTACCAAAACTTTGCTAATGTGAAACATCACCAGCCTGCAGCTGGGGGAAGTGGGGGGGGCTCTGCACTCTCAGCCACCCCCACCTGCTCTCCTCAACCAAAGGTCCTGCCGAAGCCTTCCCCAGAACAAGCCAAAAGCAAACGGGAGAAGGAGGGGCCCATGTTCTCCAGATCCTTTGCTAGCAGCGCTACTTTGTCCTGAGTCACCAAGAGTCCAGTGTAAGACCCCCCCCCCCAACACCCCACAAGCGGCTATGGAGAGAAGGGAACCAAGGGCTGCTGTCCTCGGGAAGCTGTCCATGGAGTTTGCAATCTAGACAAATCCATAAGCGCCAACCAACACCACCAGCCCACAGCCTCAGCTTGGCCGCAACAATCCAGTTTTCCAGCCTCTCATCCCGCTGCCACACCGGATTTGGGGTTGGGCCTCCCACCCCGCTCAGGGGCCAGAGCCTGAAATGTGTCCGGAGGGGGTGCGGCCACTCACCTGGAACTGCGAGCAAACTGAGACCCCCGGAGGGAGGTGAAAGCAGTCAGTGGGAGCGTCTGGTCTGGGGTGCGTAGATGGAGGGAGAGCTTTTTCTGGCAGCTGAAACCTCGAGTCCCGGCTTGGCCCTGGGCTCGCACGTTTCACCTGATGCCCCGGAGCTGTGATGAAGGGCCGTGCCTCTCCCGTGCTGTCTGCCAATCGAGCCTGTCCTTGGTGAGCGCTCAGCACGTCCGAGGCCCTACGGGAAGCCGGGGAACCACCGCCTCAGTGACTCCTCACAATAACCCTCCGAGGCAGGCAGTCAGCAGGCCATTTTTAGAGAGAGAACTAACATGTCCATGTTGCCACTAGCAAGTGTGGCGAGAGCCTGACGCCACAGTCCCTGCTCCTCTGCTCTCAGCGCTCCAAGAAAGGTGACCTTGGCCCTTCCCAAGCCTGCAGGAGCAGGAATGGAGACTCGCCAGTTTTGTCTCACGCAGCTTTAGGTATCCAGAGCTTGTAAGTTTGTACAAGGCAGGGCATGTTGCCGGATGTCAGGCTCAGATGCTGGAGAAGCTTCTAGAGGACTCACTCCCACAATGCTTCCATAAAGTTCAGTCTGAGAGCAAGGTGCATGGGAAGTTCTCCCACACGGTCCTCTTCCTTCTTCCACACAGTCACGCACTCCGTAGGCGAGCGCTACCGGACACGGTCTGGGGGCCAGGCTGAGCCCCTCGCACACCCCGCCCTGTGCACGGCACTCTTCCAGGGCGCATGCTACTCTCAAGGCCAGGCCTCTACTTCCTCTCGAAACCCCACCCACCCTTCTGGACAAATTCGCCTTCCTCCGTCAGCCTTTCGCAGACCCTCCATCTGGAGGACCTCAGCCCGGATTCTGACCTGCGCTGGTGTGGGCGCGCCTGCGCACTGGGGACGGTTTTACGTCTCCGCGGTGATTGTCCGGTGCAGCCCAGCCGGGAGTGAACAAGGGCGGCTCCAGCCAGAGGCAACCTACCTCTCTTTCTTCGGAATTCCCCTGCACTTGCCTCTCTCCCTTACCACATTGCAAGCTCCTTCCTCCGCTTTCAAATCCTGGCTCTGCCCCTTGTTGTGGGATCTGGGCAAGTTATTTAACTTCAGTGCCTTTATCTGTTAAATGTGACTACATCGGCTAATCTCACAAATGGGGATGGTTAAGAACCTCCCACTTGTGGTTCATCCCACCTGAGATTATGACTGCAGCATCGATTATAAATGCACCAGTATTGTGTGCCATTAAGAATTTAAAATGTTGCCAAATAAACTATGTCAGGTCATCAATTGTGAGAAGCATCCTGGTTTCAGGCATGTTAAAATTCAAGGAAAAAAAGCTGTGACTTTGAATGAATGAAACCCAGTGCCTCACGGAGTCGTCGTGAGGATGAAATGCATGGATATACAAGAAGTCTTGGCCCAGGGCCCGGAAGGAGTGAGGGCTCAGTACATGTCAGCTATCATTAGCCCCCGCCGCGTTTTTACTCCTCTCGCAATGGTTTAGTGACTTTTGCCGACCATTCGTTCAGCCCCAGCTCTCCCAAAATATTCGGGGCTTATCCAGACTGGTTGGTTGTTCCCGCTGCCGCACCCACGCCTGGCCCCAGGGTAGCAATTAGACCAGGATGAATAGGCAGCCCCGAGATTCCAGGGCTGGGGCTCGTGTCCCAGGGAAGCCTCTCTGGTCTGATGCCCTCTAAAGTGCCCAGCCTTCCTCCAAGGAGGAGCCGCCCTCTCTCTGCCTGAGAGTCAGTGTCTTGGCTCTAGCCACAGAGCAGCCTAATGGCAGTCGGACCCTCCACCCCACAGCCCACCGGAATATCCCACTGCTCCCTGCTTGGAGAGAGAGGGGCACGGGAAGGCCTGGCTGCTAGCCTGGCCTTGAGCAAGGCCCAGCCTCCAGTGAGCTTCCGGTTTCTTGATTTTTTTTTTTTTTCAAGATTTTATTTATTTATTTGAGAGAGAGCTTAAAAGGGGTGGAGAAGCAGGCTCTCCGCTGAGCAGGGAGCTCAATGTGGGACTCCATCCGGGGACTCTGGGACCATGACCTGAGCCAAAGGCAGGCTCTTACCCGACGCAACCACCCAGGGGCCCCAGGTTCCTTGATTATTAAAGTGAGGCTGTTAATCCTTCCTCCAGCCATTCAGGATCAAATGAGATGAAGATGTTGAGAAAGTCTTCCCAGAGAACTGTGGCAAGCAGATAAGTGCAGCCATGGGTAGGGTCACCAGATTGAGCAAATAAAAATACAGGACACCTAGTCATATTTGAATTTCAGATAAATAATGAATTTTTTTAAAGATTTTATTAAGTAATCACTACACCCAACATGGGGCTCGAACTCACAACCCTGAGATGAAGAGTTGAATGCTGTACTGACTGAGCCAGCTAGGTGACCCTAATATATATCCCTTCCTTTTTTTTTAAATATAAGAATAATTTTTATTTTATAATTATTTATTTTTTTAGTAATCTCTGTGCCCAACATGAGACTCAAACTCACAACCCCAAGATCAAGAGTCACATGCTCCTCTGATGGAGCCAACCAGGTGCCCAATAATGAATCATTTTTTGGTGTAAGTGTCCCCCATGCAGTGTTTGGGACATACTTATACTAAAAAGTGATTTGATATTTAACTGGGAATTCTGTATTTTATCTGGCAACCCTAATGAGGCCTTGCCCATCCCTGCCCATTGACCCCACCCCTCTGCTTTCCCACTGTCTGTGATAGCTCTCACCCTTGAGAGGTTCTTAAAATTTTTACTTTCAGTCATTCGGTTAACAAATCACTATCACTGCCTACTTTACATAGGATTCCCTTGTTCACTGTAGAGCACAGAAAGATTAATAATAAATCACTATTAAGGGCTTCATAATGTGTGAGGCATTAAGTATTTTGCATATTATTAACTCAATACAAAAAACTGAGGTCCTTAAGTTATCTGCATTTTACAGATAAGGACACTGAGGCACAGAGAGGTTAATTTACTAGAAGACACACAGCCAGGGAGTGGTGGAGCTAGGATTCAAACCTGAGAAACATAGTTCCAAATAGCCGATATGAAGTGGCCCCACCTGCAAGGGATTCATTCAGTCTCATTATGGAGACAGGCCCCAGAAGGTAATTAATGCTGTAAGTCAGATCTGTACTTGCTACTTAAAATAAAAATCACTGTCCAGCTGCAGTGGCATCACCTGAAGCCAGGTTACAAATGCAGAATCGGGAGCCCTGCCCCAGAATCCAACAAGATCCCCAGGTGGGTCCTAGGCAATCTAGTTTGAGAATCACTGTTCCAAACAAGCAGAGGGAGAGTCTATTTATTCACTCGACAAGCTTAGCTCGAGCACGTTCTGCATAGCAGGGGCTATTCTAGGCACTGCATTGTCACGGTGACTATTGAAGAATGTGGGTACTCCTCAAGCGTTTTTTAAAATGTCTCATCCTTAAGTCTTCATGAGGGTAGAATGCAGCATTTCCCCAAGGTTATTCTTTGAAACATTCAAGGTCACCAGAGGCAATTAAATGCAATCTGTGGTCAGATTAGTATGGGGAACACTGGATAGTGTTAGCACAGACCCCTCGGATTCATAAATCACAGTAACACAATAAGCGCTCTGAAAAGTCCTGCCATAAATAAACTTGCTTCACATTCATCCACCTTTTTTTCTCTTTTCAATTTTGGGAATTCTCCCCACCACCATTAAGTCTATTTTATCGTCTTGAGGAGCATACTTTGGCATAGCGTATTACTGCTTACAAAAAGCGTTCACATTGGGAGATTTGCATTTTACAGATGAAGAAATGGAGGCTCAGGGGGCGCCTGGGTGGCTCAGTCGTAAGCGTCTGCCTTCGGCTCAGGGCGTGATCCCAGGGTCCTGGGATCGAGCCCCACATCGGGCTCCTCTGCTGGGAGCCTGCTTCTTCCTCTCCCACTCCCCCTGCTTGTCTCTCTCTCACTGGCTGTCTCTGTGTCAAATAAATAAAAATCTTTAAAAAAAAAAAAATGGAGGCTCAGAGAAGTTATGGTAGCCACTTGCTTCACACTTGGCCCATAGAGGCCACAACAGGGGGTCAAACCTTTGAGCTCAAGACTGGTCCTATTTCCTGTACCCTGAGCTGCTTGCCCAGGTCCTTAAGCTTCACAGCAGTTGGAGTGTTTGGTTGTGTGTCATGGAAGGTGTAAGCAGGAAAAGGGGTTTATGGGCTCAAGCCCCTGGAAGTCCAGATGTAGGCTGGGCAGCATGGCCAGCTTGATTTGACAGCTCGTGGGGGTCATGATGGCCTCATTTCTTTCAGCTGCCTCCACTCGGCCTCCTGCAGTGTCAGCTTCATCCAAGGCTGGCCCCACCTCATGGTCCAGATGGCTGCCGGTGACTCCTGGGCTACTCCCCGCGCCCTCCACATCCAGAGCAGCTCTCAAGTAACAATCTTACCGCCCAAAAACTAGCAGAGAAACTCTTCTTTCATCTGATTCACCTGAATGGGGTCACATGGGGTCCTGCACCCATCTCTGTAGCCAGAAAAACGCCCTGCACTGATTGATCTAGGCCTATCCATCCTTGAGCCAATCACGGTAAGGGACTGGTCATGTCCATTGGTGGAGACTAACGCCGATCCCGCCCCTGGACTAGGGGCTTTTCTTCAAGTGGCCTGGCTGCCTCACAGAGGAGTTGGGGGTGAGAGGTGTTGTTATAAAGACAGCTACAATATCTACCACAAGTGTTTAAGGCCTCTTGAAATTTAAATCAACAATATACACTTTAAATATCTTATAATTTATATAATGATTACACCTTAATAAGGCCATCTTTTTTAAGAAATTAAGAAATTTAAATCAAAATATTTGAAATCGGGCAGATTCAAACCAGTAGGACATTCAGGGCTACCTTATAACATTGTTTCTTAAAGAACTGGCTTTAACCCATCTGCATCAGAATCATCAGGGAACATTTGTTAAAATGCAGATTCCTGGGCCCTTTTCATGACCCACTAAATAAACCTCTAGAGTGGGACCTGCCTTGGAATCTGCATTTTATTAACACCACACTCTAACCCACTGAGCTAACCGGCCTCTGCTTTGGAATCTGCAATTTAATCCTATGTCCCCGTTTCTTTCTTATTTCTTATATTTCTTATTTCTACATGCTGTCCTGGGGTAATTATTACTAGCTCTCTTTTTACTCTCAAAAGTATACTGGATTGGGCTATGAATGATATCTCTCCTTCTCTAAGTCAACACTGTAGAGCCAGCAGAAAAATGTTCCCCGGGTGAAGAGCAAAGGCTTCCCCTCTGTCTGGCCCAGCAAAAAGGGCTTCAGGGTCAGCTCAGCCACTTACAAACTGAAACTCAGCCGACCACCTTGACCTCCCTTAGCCCATGTCTTTGTTGGGGCTGATGATGCCTCCCTCACAGGGTGGTTGGGGGGATTGGATGAGAGGACATGTGTCCAGCGTCCAGCACAGAGGCTGCCGGCCAGGAGCACCCAATACAGATCAGTAGTGGCCTCCCCATCTGTATTCAAGCCTCTTTGAGCTGAACTCCAGAGGCCCTGTCACCAGGGCCCCATTTGCGAAGGCGGCACCAGACAGGCTGTGGGAACGAGCTTCACAGCTTTTGTCAAAGTGGCATAATAAAGCCCCCAAGTGTCTGCTCTTTGCAAACTGGGATGGCAGATCAATTGTGGCATAAACAAAACAGCAGGCTTGGTGCGAACCCGGGGACAGATTACGCCTCTGCAGGGTGTGATTGGGGGAAGGAAGGGACTCTCAGGATGGCTAGGTTTGCCTTTTCTCTGGCTGAGTCTTCAAGGCCCCTCTCCAGAGCCAGCCTGGCTCCCCACAGACTGCCGGAGCTTGGGGGACTGCTCCTCCACTCTGGGAAGCACCTGACTAGACAGCAGCGCTAGGTACCGACAGCCCTCCCCTCCGGCCCTCAGCAGAAACCTGACCCCAAGGCGCCATCCGCCGCCATCCGCCATCCGCCGCCCCCCCCACCAGAGCTCTGAGCCTGTGGATGTGAATGGGGGAAGGAGGGTAAACTGCCACCTCCACCTGATCTGAGCTGAGCAGACAGTGTCGTCTGTAGGAAAGCAAAAGGAGGTACAGTGGGCACAGAACCAGACCTCAGGAATAGGGCTGGTGAGAGGGATACTTGATTGGGTGCCCTCTGTGCTGTCAGAGAGACTCCTAACCGGCCTGTCCTCTTCATTCTGGGAGGTTGGTACCACAGCCAATCAAGCATTCGGCACCATTTCGGGCCTGTGGTCATGGCCATGAGGAGATCCCAGAAGAAGCTCTGGCCCAGCTTCTATGTGGGGGCAGCAGGGACACGCCGTGCCCCGGCCCAGGGGTGAGCCTGAGGCAGCAGAGGAATGGAAGTCAGTACAAAACCTTGAAGAAGACATCCCAGGTACTCTGTGAGGGCAGGAACTACGTCTGTCTGGTTTTCCACCATGTCCCTGAGCCTAGCACAAAGCCTGCCAAACTGTGTTTGCGAAGGAGCGAACGGGTGCATGTTGGTCTTCCAGCAGCGCATCTGGTGGTGCTGCCTTATCGGGGCCTAGGATAAGGCCACACCCCTTCGGGGAAGGAGAATGGTCAGTGGGGAAACTCATCTCGTTCTCAGTCCCATCCTCAAGGGAAGAGACACATCGTCAACAAGAAAGCCAGCTCCAGGGGTGCCTGGGTGGCTCCATTGGTTAAGCATCTGCCTTTGCTCAGGTCATGATCTCAGGGTCCTGGGATCAAGCCCCACTTTGGGCTCCCTGGTCAGTGGAGAGTCTGCTCCTTGGTCTCCCTTTGCCCCTCCCTCTCACTCATGTTTTTTTCTCTCTCTCAAATAAATAATCTTTTAAAGAAATAAAAAGTAAAATTAAAAAAAAAAAAAGAGGAGTGCCTGGGTGGCTCATTTGGTTAAATGTCTGCTTTCTGCTCAGTTCATGATCTCGGGGTCCTGGGATGGAGCCCTAAATCGGGCTACTTGCTCAGCAGGGAGTCTGCTTCTCCTTCTCCCTCTGTCCCTCCCCCTGCTTGTGCACTCTCTCTCTCTATCTTTCTCTTAAATAAATAAATAAAATCTTAGAAAAAGAACAAGATTTGCAGCTCCAGAGGGGGGCCGGGAAGCCAGACCTGGGGGAGTTTGGAGGAATCTGAGTATGCTTCTGACAGAGGGCATGGCCTTTGACTCGGGGGTAGGTGAGGTAAGGGCAGTCCTGTGAGGGCCCCAAGGGCCAGAGGAGTCCCCTGCCTGTGGGCAATCAGCCAGACCGTTAGCCAAAAGTAGCGGTCCCCTCGGCATCACATTCCTCCTGCTGTCCCTAACCAAGCCCAGGTTTGAGTCTGGCTATAAAGCCGTGCTTGTCCTCACTGGGCCACAAGAGGGGTGAAGAGTCCACCTTGGTGGGAACATTAAAGAGGAGGAGTAGCTCCTCTCCCCAGCAATGGTCAGTGGAAAGAGAGCCACCAGGGAAAAGAGGACTCCTGGGGACAGGAGTCGTGACTGAGGGTCAGCCTCCCCCCGTGAAAGCACTGTCCTGGCTGCCAGGCCTGGAGGATGGAAATGAGGTTTTCTAGGAGGAGTGGAGGCCCCTCGGTGCCCTCAGGAAGCAGTGTGGGAAGAATGTGGGCAGTGGGCCCGGCAGACCTGGGTTTCGGTCTCAGCTTACCCTTCCATGCTGTGGGGCCTCGACAACGACTTAACCCCTTGGTCCGTGGTTTCCTGTCAGTGGAGTGGGGTGTTCCTCCCTCAGAACTGTTGCAGAGATGAAGCTAGGAGGCCTGCGGGGCCGGCGCTGAGAGGGTGGGGTGGCCGTGGGCTTCCCGCAGCGAGCGAATCCAGGTGGAACCAGTTTATTCAATGGGCTGACCCCAGAAATGGCCCCGTCTTCATCTAATGTCTTAAAGAACTTCCCTTTGGATCCCTTCACGTCTTGGCCAAATGCTGTAGAGTTTTCCAACTAGTCCTTTTTTTCTTAAGTACGAGCTGTTTTAAAATTGAAACTCAGTCTTAAATACCCAATCTGATCTCAATCTAATCTAAATCCAGTCTTCATGGGGCGCCTGGGTGGCTCAGTCATTAAGCGTCTGCCTTCGGCTCAGGGTGTGATCCCAGAGTCCTGGGATCGAGCCCCGCATCAGGCTCCTCCGCTGGGAGCCTGCTTCTTCCTCTCCCACTCCCCCTGCCTGTGTTCCCTCTCTCACTGGCTGTCTCTCTCTCTGTCAAATAAATAAATAAAATCGTTTAAAATAAATAAAGAAAGAAAGAAAGACAGAAAGAATCCAGTCTTCAAGTTCACTTCTAATCAAAGCTCGGCCTCTCCCTCCACCTCAGGCCTGGCCCTCAGCTCAGGGGTCTGCGATGTGAGCGGGGCATTCTGTTTGTTCGCTCTTGGTCTGACATCGCTGCAGCCACTATAATCCTTTCTTAGCTATTGCTGGTGGTGCTGCCATGGTCACTGTTGGGACAGACATGCCCTTTCCTGAGGCCCATCTCTGGGTCTTTGGAGACCACTGCCCTGCACTATTCCCTCAGTGGGCGTGCCTTCTCCATCCTACCTCCTGTGAGTACCTCAAATGCTGTCCCAGCACCCCACCCCTTAGCCTCCTATTGCTAGGGGCCCCTCCATCAGGCAGCAGCCCTCTTGGGCAGAGTCTCTTCAGATCTGGCTGCCTTCCGCACATCCACTCGACCATGTCGCTCTCACACATCTTTGATGCATCATCGGAAATGCAGACTGCTCCCCTCTTCCCACCCCTGCCTGTGTGGGCTGCTCCAGCCAGCCTCCCATCCAGAGAACTCTCCAGCACAGCTTCAGACTCTAGGAAATATCCCTGGCTCTCCCAAAACTCTCACAATCCTGCAGCCAGTGGCCCTGGCTGGGCCTGCCTGTGTCTGCAGCTCAGCTAGCCTCCTCTGCTGGAGCCCGAGGTGCTCTTGACCGCACCCCCAACACTTGCCCCGCCGGTGGGTGCAGGATGACATGGCACCTTATGCCGCAACAACTCTGCTACTTCATGACCATCTTCCATTATCCCTGGACACTTTCTAGCCTTTCCATATAGCCTGGAGGTGGGGCTGGGGGTACTAGTCAGCAGACCCATTTTGGTCTTCTAGTAATCCAGCATAGATGCTTCTAGAACTTCTCTTTCAAATAGGGGATAACATACCACATGTCACTCTTAGCTTTGAAACTTCAGCTAAAAATTCTAAAGATTGGGAAAATCCCATTCAATATTCTCAAGTATTAAATTTCCAGGCTCAGGACTTTCCATTTCTTCTGGAATCTAGCAAAGGGATCCCCTATTAGACGTGCTATTTTTCCTCAGCGTGTAGAAGCAGTGTCCGGTAGAATGGTCTACGCACCAGGCTAGAAGCCAGGACACAGGTATGGTATCTGTCCCCAGCAAGCTATAGGTCATGTCCCCTCTACCCCTGCTCCCTCACCTATACAGTGAGAGGTAGATCAGAATTAAGATCCCTTACAGTTAAGAGTCTAGGGGTTTTTTTCTAAGTTTTTCTTACCATGAGAGTACAAACAACAACAAACCCTTACAAAACACGCAGGTAATTATACAACACCCGCGTAACCACTATCCAGATTAACAAAACACTGCCAGCACCCCGGAGGCCCCGTATCCCCTCCTGTTTATTACCCCCTACCACGCCCAGAGGAAACTCCAATTCTGACTTTTAACTGAAATTACTTCCCTTAAATAAAAACTTAAGAAAAGGAGGGAGGGGCACCTGGCTGACTCAGTCAGGAGAGCATCTGACTCTTGATCTTGGGGTCATGAGTTCGAGCACTGTTTTGGGTATAGAGATTACTCGGACAAATAAAAACTTCAAAAAAAATACTTCCTTGATTTTCCTTATATTTTTACCAACCAAGAATGTATCCCTTAAAAAATTACTACAGTTTGGCTTTGAATTTTTTTTTAAGATTTATTTTTGAGAGAGAGAGAGAGAGTGCAAGCGTGTGAGCACAAGGGGGTAGGGGTAAAGGGAGAAGCAGACTCCCTGCTGAGCAGGGAACCCAGTGCAGAACTCAATCCCAAGACCCTGGGATCACGACCTGAGCCAAAGCAGACGCTTAACTGACTGAGCCACCCAGGGGCCCGGTTTTGAGCTTTTTATAAATGGGATAATACAGAAGGTGTTCTGTGTTCAGCTTCTTTAACAGTCTTTTTGTGAGATCCATTCATATTATTTCACGTAGTTGTGATTGATGCTTTCTCATTGCTATTTCCTTGTATGAACAGACCGTGACTTGGTTATGTTGCTGGATATTTGGGTCATCGATCGAGGACTTTATATAAATGTGCACACACACACACACACTGTACACACACGCACACGCACAAATACAAATACTTTCACTCCACTTATAACCATATGGATTCAGAGCTGATTTCTTGGTGAATTCAAGAATTTGGGTTTGGCTTTATTTTTTTTTTAAGATTTTTTAAAAAGATTTTATTTATTTATTTGAAAGAGAGAGGGAGAGAGCAGGAGAGAGTGAGCCCGAGCAGGGGAGGGGCAAGGGAGAGGGAGAAGCAGACTCTCCACTGAGCAGAGGGAGTCCAATGCAGGGCTCAATCCTAAGGCAGATGCTTGACCGACTGAGCCACCCAGGCACCCCTTCGGTTTGGCTTTAAAGTGTGGAAAAATCCCTCTATTAAATTGGTTACACTGATAATATAGTTTTGATGTTTTTGTTTTTGTTTTTACTTTCTTGTGGCCAAAATCTGAATCTAGGGATATAATTCATCTTCTTCAACATGGGTATCATCATAAGCTTTTCTCCTAAGTCATTAAGCATAAGATGAAGACTGTGGTTAGGCAATTGAGATTTCCTCCAGGGAATCTAGAGAATGATTAGTACATAGGCTTAAGGAATTACTGAAAAAAAAATTTTTCCCTTTGGCTCTTTTAAGGAAATAGTAAGCCAAGTGAGACAAAATTCTTCTCCACCCAGTTCCCAGGGCTGGCTTCGCCCCACTAGTAGCAGCATGCAGGCAGCCCTCCTGAGGCGGGGCATAAATTTCACAGGGATGCCCCTGAATTCTGCTGCATAGGTGATGAAAGGTGCCATGGTGCCGTTGGAACAGATGACCCATTTCCAGTTCAGACTCCAACCAGCAGGGAATCTTTGTGCCGAGAGATTAAACCCCTTCTATAACCAGAGTGAGGCAAACGTGCGTTCCACAAAGAGATCACCCCAGCAGTGGGCTGAGAGCTCAGGTGGGAGGGGCAGAGCTGTGCTGCCCTGGATGGCAAGGGCCCCAGCACGCTGGTGGGAAGTCAAGCCTTCTGCAAAAATCCATTGATAGGGGTGCCTGGGTGGCTCAGTCAGCTAAGCCTCTGCCTTCGGCTCAGGTCATGTCCTGGGATTGAGCCCCAAGTCGGACACTCAATGACAGAGCCAGCTCACTCTCTGAAGGTTGTGGACTCATTCTCAATCTTTTTGTCAGTTTTCATAAACCCCCTTTCAGATACCATCACACATAGCTACCTGGATTAAACACACTCTACCTGGTCCCTAGTAATCCGGATCAGTTAAAATGAAGCCTTTACGGAATTCTGTCCCAGGTAGGCCCATGTGTGCCGTTGGTTACCTCAAAAGAAAAGAAAAATTTCGAGGGGGTGGGAGAGCCAGTGACATCTCTTTGTAGCTTTGCAGGTATCCCAGTGGTCTGCACCTGTGCACTGGTTTCGTTTCATGCGTCTTTATGGGTCCTTCCTAGTGACCATCCTGCCCCACGCATTTCGATCTCCAGATCCCCAAGACGAGGGGCCGTGTCTCCTACATCAGTTTAGGCGTCGCGCCGATCGGGAACCAAGCCTAGCGCCGCCAAGGGAGAGAAATGGCTAAACACCGTTTCCCCTCCTCTGAGTGATGCCACTCAGGGTAGAAGCCACGGCAGCACCTGCGGACGCCCGCCCGGCTCGCCCCCCAGCAGGCACCACCTGCCCAGCCAAGGCCTCGCTGACCCCTGCCCTGTCTCCACAGGTTTCGGCATGACCACCCCCGCGACGGTGGGCGGGAAGGCCTTCCTCATCGCCTACGGGCTGTTCGGCTGCGCCGGGACCATCCTGTTCTTCAACCTCTTCCTGGAGCGCATCATCTCGCTGCTGGCCTTCATCATGCGCGCCTGCCGCGAGCGCCAGCTGCGCCGCAGCGGCCTGCTGCCCGCCACCTTCCGCCGCGGCTCGGCGCTCTCCGAGGCCGACTGCCTGGCCGGCTGGAAGCCGTCGGTGTACCACGTGCTGCTGATCCTGGGCCTGTTCGCCGTGCTGCTGTCGTGCTGCGCCTCGGCCATGTACACCAGCGTGGAGGGCTGGGACTACGTGGACTCGCTCTACTTCTGCTTCGTCACCTTCAGCACCATCGGCTTCGGGGACCTGGTGAGCAGCCAGCACGCCGCCTACCGGAACCAGGGGCTCTACCGCCTGGGCAACTTCCTCTTCATCCTGCTCGGCGTGTGCTGCATCTACTCGCTCTTCAACGTCATCTCCATCCTCATCAAGCAGGTGCTCAACTGGATGCTGCGCAAGCTGAGCTGCCGCTGCTGCGCGCGCTGCTGCCCGGCGCCCGGCGCGCCCCTTTCCCGGCGCAACGCCATCACGCCGGGCTCCCGGCTGCGCCGCCGCCTGGCCGCTCTTGGCGCCGACCCCGCGGCCCGCGACAGCGACGCCGAGGGCCGCCGCCTGTCGGGCGAGCTCATCTCCATGCGCGACCTCACGGCCTCCAACAAGGTGTCGCTGGCGCTGCTGCAGAAGCAGCTGTCCGAGACGGCCAACGGCTACCCGCGCAACGTGTGCGTCAACACGCGCCAGAACGGCTTCTCGGGCGGCGTGGGCGCACTGGGCATCATGAACAACCGGCTGGCGGAGACCAGCGCCTCCAGGTAGACCGCCGGGCCGCGCCACGGACCCTCGGCAGGCTAGCGTGCCGCCGGCCGTGGTTTGCTTTCCTTCTCTCAGACGCTGGCGCTTTCTTAATCTTTACCCAATAAAATCAAACCAAAAAAAATTTTTTTTAAAGAAATACTATTTGGCCAGGCCTGATGTTATCCAGGGCAGGTTTCGGGGGAGCCAGTTTTCCTCGTGGGTCCCGTCTTGAAGAACTGTGGGCCCCAGCAGATTCTCCTCCAGTGAGAGAGAGAATGGCACCCCAGACCCTCGGCCGGTGCAAACCGCAGCGAGGAGAGGGCCATCCCTGGGTTTCGCGGACTGGCACTAAACCCTGTCCCCATGCACATAAGCAGCCGGCAACCCCAAAGCATATGGTGCAACTTCTCATGGCTCTGAATTACCTCCGCAGCATTTAGAATCCTGGCCCAGCCTAGCAGCTTCCTTCTGGTCGTCAGAAGTGATGTAGTCACAGTTTTGACAGGTGGGGGTGGGGAGAGCCATATGTTGCCTACCGATGTATATAAATAGAACAGCCGCTACACACGGAGAATGGTGTAGTATTATGCAATGAGATGAAACATAGCACCGACTTGCGGACTGTGGCACTTCCCGAGATTTGGATATTGGGATGGTAAGGGGCTCAGCTGGCCTTTCTCAGCCTGGAGTCGGTGCATTGCGCACAGCACACAGGGCAGCTACTTCTAAGGCCAGAAACCCAGGGTGGCCGGCAGGGAGGGGAGCACTCAGGCTGCAGGAGCCCTGCTTTGCTTCAGCCGGCTGATCTCTGCGGCTGGGGCACATCTCAGAATCCCCCAACCCTCCTTTCTTTCACCAGCGTTGTCCTTGGGAATGCTTTCCATTACTAATCAGGAACGTCTGAGTCTTCTCAGGATCTTGCTTTGTTGGTGTGGATTTGGTTTCTTGACTCCCGTTGAGTAGCTCGTTTTTCCCCCTGAGGGTGCAGAGTGCAGCCTCCACAACCCGGTTCTCCTCCTCTGAGTCAGGCTCCGCAGCACCAGGAGCCCAAAGCAGCCATCCTGCAAATGTCAGAGAATTTGGCTCCACAGCCCATAATGTTTTGGGGACAGATCCCATTCTAAACCCTGTTTGGCCCCCACTGACAGTCATGTGAATTTGTTTTCTCCACGCACAGTCTGTATTGGAGGTGGGGGAAGGCGGGGGGTGGGGGCAGCTGATGGAACGGGTGGATGGAAGCAGTTTTAGAATTAGTTTTGCGCGGATATCCTCAAGCTGAGGGACCGGTTCTCCGCCCTCTGCTGCAGAGGGGTCCCTGACCTGGAGGAAGGCCAGCTACTGCCTTCATTGAAAGGATGGGGTTCTTGGACTGTGAAGGAACAATGCTCTTTAGGCCCATTTTCCTCCTCTAAAAAGATGATCCCCAGGACAAATGCCAGAGTCTAGTCAGACACGGTGTGACCCACCAATGTCTACAGCTTCTGACAGGAAGTCTTAGAAAAGCTCCAGGACGCCTCACACTGTAGGCCTGAGAGGCATGGAAAGCTGTGAAATCTCCCTCCCTGGCAGTGAAGGAAGCATATGTGCCTGGAACACGCACACATGCACGCACATGCATGCACACACACATACACGCACACACACACTTACACACGCACACATGCACGCACATGCATGCACACACATACACGCACACACACACGCACACATGCACGCACATGCATGCACACACACACGCACACACACACGCACACATGCACACACATGCGTGCACACACACACACACACACACACACACATGCACGCACATGCACACAGCATTAGGAGTCATGCTTGAATGTCCACCTCCCCTTTCCCCGTCCAGTTTCATAACAAGAAGGGGAAAATGTGTTGGGATCTGAATGACTAGCTTCTTCAGGTAATTTCTCGTTGGGATGGGGATTGGGATTTAAACACAAGTCCTAATCTGCCTGTGAGGCCAGTGAGGCAGAGCGACCCGGAGAGAGGTCAGTCTTGCCAAATTCTGAAGGGTAGGCTTCCAGAGCGCCACACTTCAGGAGTCACAGTGACCGTTGTTCAGGCCAGTTTGTGACCCCCCCCCACCGGCCCACCGAGCCATGGCTGTGGTCACACTACAGTGACAGCATACTGAGAGAGGCACACACCCTCTAGGCCAACGCCCTCTCATAGGGCCTAGAAATAAAATGTCATGCCAATCCCTCTAAAAGAAGGAAAGATTAAAAGGCATCCAATTAAAGGTGTCACCCAGGCAACGAGCAATAACTTGGGGATCTGAAGCATACAGAGGGGGTGAGCGATCACCAAGACGGAGGCATTTAGACCACGAGGACTTGATAGCAGGCAAAACAGCAGCCAACCCAGGGGAAGTGGGTCCCAGTGACAGCACAGGAAGCTTTAGACGTAGCTAACGAGGTTCTTTGAGCTCGAGAGGCCAAAGAGGTGTCCAGGGGACCCCACTGACCAGCGCACAGGACTGCACAGAACTGTGTCTCCACTGGAGGGAACAGGACCCGCCTACAGAGAAGAAAAACTCACAACCTTCCTTGGCAGTCTTCTCTGTCAGCAGTGCTTCCTAAAGTCTATCTTAAATTGCTCATGCTGCAGCCTTAGCTGTTTTCACTTCTCCTATGCTTTGCCTTTGGAAGGAGACAATTGTGAGCAGCTTGAGCAAGCTTCTGAAGGAGCCATAAGCCTGGCTTCATGGGGACAGGGAAGGGATCCTTCCCTCTCGTCAACCTCCCAGAGAAACAGCAGCCCTCCAGCATACAGGGTAGCTCAGGATCCGGGGCATGCTTGTATTTTTGCCCATGTTCCCGTAGCCCCCCCCCCCAATTCAGTACATCCTTGTCCTTCACCTCAGGCCAAAGGGCTCAGTGCCCCAAATGCCAGGGGCTGGTTCTTGGGGGGGGGGAGCCAAGCTCCCAAAGTTAGGGGCATTGATGGAGCCTAGACCCCTGCCTCAAGGCTTATTTGGCATCCTGCTGAGCGTTGAGAACCAGAACTGAGGTCCCACCATCATTTCAGGAATAACGACGTTGCTAGGGACCCCTTTCTTTGGCACAGGTTCTTCTGAACCTCAGGCTAAGCAAGGGCTCCATCCTCTTAGATGCTGTGGCCTCTCCCACCATGTGGGGATCTCCAGTTTGACCCACGGCTGGTAGCTCCCTGCAGCCTACAACTCCCACCCCTCCCCTCAGCTCCTGGGGTTGCTGTCTCACCTTAGGCCCAAACTCACCCCTCTCAGGCTGGGGCTTGTGGAGCTCTAAGCAGCCCTTGCCACCTGCTGTGCAGACACAGAGGCCAGGGTCTTAATGAGTTGCTGGGACTTTTCCGGGATGAGCAGACAGGTAAGGAAGCCCCCCCCTCCATGTCCTTGCTTGCTAATGAGGCCAAGTGGTCAGCCTCCTCTGTCCTCTGATTGAAGCCAGAGCCCCCGGGGCCTGGAGAAAGAGTCAGAAGGCTCAGACTGTGTCAAGCCCTCAGCTCGTGGACAATGCCAGACAGTCCTGGGCATTTGTCCTGGAGCTTCACACATCACAGCATCATGTGTACTTACATGTGCGCGCGCACACACACACACACACACACACACACACACACCAGCCTTACAAAGAGCTACTAGCCCCTTTCCCCAAGGAAAAATCCCAGTCTGGATCACGCTGAGAAGAAAGCTTTCCCATTTTTAACTCCCTGGAGATCTACTAGGGCCTGGAAAATTCCTCTCCGCCTTGGGGGAGTTTCACGTACACTTTGCATGAATTTGAATCTGTGTTTTACATAGAAGCCAGCGTCCAAACCCAAGCCAAACCGTGGAAGACAGCTGCTAAAATTATGCAGGCTCCTCCACCCCTCAGACAGGCCTCCTAGCAGACGCCCTCTTCCTGTGTGCTTCGGGGTGAGGGTGGCTGAGCCCTCAACAGCCAAAGGAGAAGCTTCTGGGGAAACGAGGCAGATGGAAGCCCGCAGAGGTGGCTGCCCCAGGAGCTGTGGGCCAGGCGGTTCCGTCTTACTGTAACTTTTTACATTCTTAACAAACGAAAAGCACAATTCCACACGCACCCTGTCTGGAAAGCACAGCCAGACAGACTGCTTAGGGCCCTCCTGAGTTCAGAAGAGGCGCTGGGGCTGCTTTGTCGCAGGGCGGGTGTACAGCGAGCTCATCGCGGTGCCGGAGGCTGCACACTCCCCGGGCTGGGGTGGGGGAAGGGCTGCTGACACCGTCCCTGAGCCAGGGCGGGCTCCTCAGCACGGACTCGGGCCTGGACTCACGCCCCTCCCAGGAGCAGCTCTGGCACCTTCCCACACCTCCTTAAGCGCTGAGAAGCGATGAGACTTCTGTACTCACCTGGCCCGAGCCTCCTCCCCTTTCCTTCAGCCTCCTCCTCCTCTCCCTCCTCCCTGGGGAAGCTCCCCCTTGCTTTACAGATCATTTTCTATGCTACTGTGTTCTCTCAGGAGGGGGGTTAGAGCATGCGGGGCAAGCCTGCAGGGTTTCTTAAACAATACATTTATTTTTCTGAGCAGTACTCCAAGAGAGGAGTTGAAGGGTGTTTAAATTAACGATGAATAAAATGCAGCCTGCCACCCCTTTGAGCTGTTTGCTGTCTGTCTGTCAGAGCCTCCTGCCTCCCCACCTCCCTGATCACACCTCCCTCTCAGGGGGCCCCAGGAGACCTCAGCTTCTTGGATTGGGCCCCAGCAGCAGCTCCCTGGGGAAGTTACTCAGCAAAACAACAGTGACATCCATCTGAAGCAGGAGGCACCAATGGACCTCACAGGCAGCTTGGCCGAACTGGGTCAGGGCCAGTTTCTAAGAGCCAGGCCTGGAGGGAAGATGGGCACAGAGGAAACCGGCCCCATTGTGGCAGCGGTTTCCAACCCTGGCGGTGCCCAAGAGTCTCCAGAGGCAACTTGAGAAGATACTGATGCCCAGGCCCCACCCCACCCCTACTCTTCACCCCTCCATCCCGCACTGCACCCCACTCCCGCCCCTGCCCTCCCCCACCCCGAGATTCTGATTGCAGTGGTCCTAGGAGGAGCTCCGGCAATCACTGGAATTTTGTGGAAGGTGCCCAGGTACTCGTAATGGGCAGCCAGTGTCTTGAACCCACACTCTAAACACAGAGCACTCTCGTCATGGTATGGGAAGCACACTCGCTTAGAAGCTAGGAGTCTGAAATCTAGTTCCGCATCTGACCGTCACTGTGCTGGCTCAGATCCTCAGTTTTCTCATCTCTAAAATGGGATAATAATAAGACTCCCCCCAGGAGTCTTATGAAAAGTAAATGAGAGGCCGAGAACTGAAAAGTGTAAGCTCTCCACAAATGCAAAGGGTCACCCCTACTGCTTCTGCAGTGCCAGCTGGGGGAGAAGGTTCCATCTAGATGATTTCTTCTGCCCGTGGTGCCATCATCCTAGTGCAAACTCCACAGCGCGTGCCCAGGTCCTCCCTCTCCCTCAGGGCACCCTCCCTGAGCTGAGAAGTAGTTCACAGGTCACTCAAGTACCGCCCGCCCACCCCAATCTACAAAATCACTCTCTCGCGCCCAACCCCAGAGCTCTCACAGGACTGTAGTGATGTGCGGGATCCTACTTCCCATTCTGTTGTGTTTTGTTTTAATGCCGGTCAAAGCTGTTAAATGGATTTCCTGATGAGTTACACCCAGCAGTTTGAAAAACACTGGTCTACAGTGTTTCTGGAACGAAAGCGACCTATTACCCTGCTTCCAGCTAAGACCCACTCACCAGCTGTGGCGTCGAGGGGCTCGGCTTCTGGTATCCCTCAGCCCTCCTCTGTCTCGGGGCCCGGGCCCCAGCCATGTAACCAGCTCAGGCGGGGGATTTTCCTGCACAAAGCGCTCCTTATCTTCTTTCCAAACGGGAGGCCTATGATTCTTCTGCTGTGCCCGATGCACTGCCAACCCTCTCCTTTCTAGGGTCAGTTACCTTTCTGTTTTCCTGAGGAGAAGATAAGAAAAAAGAACTTACGTTTACCAAGCCAGGCTCTTGGACAAGAGTTTGCCTATTTATCTTACGGTCCCTTACTTACCCTAGGAATCTGGTACTTTCCCCCATTTTGTCCGCGGTCATAGGGGTATGCAACTTGTCTAATTTAGCACCAGCCACCCCCCCCTTGTTAGGGGCTGGAGAGACATGGTCCCAGATTTTTTTTTTTTTAAGATTTTATTTATTTATTTGAGAGAGAGAGAGAGAGAGAGAGCATGCACAAGCAGGGGGGAAGGGCAGAGGGAGAGGGAGAAGCAGACTCCCTGCTGAGCAGGGAGCCCTATGCAGGGCTTGATCCCAGGACCCTGAGATCATGACCCCAGCTGAAGGCAGATGCTTAACCGACTAAGCCACCCGGGCACCCCCAGGGGCTGGAGAGACATGGGTGAGAAAGACAGCACAGCTTTCATGGTCCCTGAACTCCAGGCTTGTGAGACTGGGCACCACAGTACCGCAGGGTGGGTGCCACGGATCCATGGGACAGCCCAGGCTGTGGGAGCACCCAGGGGGAGGCAATCAGTCTACCACCCCACCATCAGGGAAGGCCCTCAGAGGTAGGCTGTCCAAGCTGAGCGTGCCAATGAGGGGCAGGAAGCGTCCCAGGCAGGAGCAGTGGCAAGTGAGAAGGCCAGAGAGGGGAAGTACATGGAGTGCTCTCTTGGCTATAAGAACTGGAGTCTGGGCTGTCCGTGGACAGATGAATGGGAAGAGAAGATGTGGTATAGATATACAATGGAATACTACACAGCCATCAAAAAACTGAAATCTTGCCATTTGCAACGACGTGGATGGAACTAGAGGGTATTATGCTAAGTGAAATGAGTCGGTCAGAGAAAGACAATTATATGATCTCACTCATACGTGGAATTTAAGAAACAAAACTGAAGATCACAGGGGAACAGAAGGAAAAATAAAACCAGATGGAATCAGGGAGACAAACCTTAAGAGACTCTTAATCATAGGAAACAAACTGAGGGTTGCTGGAGGGGAGGGATGGGGGATGGGGTACCTGGTGACGGGCATTAAGGAGGACACGTGATGTAATGAGCACTGGGTGTTATATAAGACTGATGAGTCACAGACCTCTACCTCGGAAACCAATAATACACTATATGTTAATTAATTGAATTTAAATTTTAATAAATAAATAAATAAATAAAATTCAAAAAGAACTGGAGTCTGGGCAAAGCAAATTATATCCCCGGCCTCTTGCTACTCCATTGGAGGGAAATGTGCACAGAAGGGAAACTGATGGAATCACTAAAGAAAGGCGTAACCAGAGACCCTGAGCGCTCCCTTCTGCCCTGTGGCTGCTTCTGTCGCCGACGGCCAGCAGGCCTCTCCCTCTCACAGGGGCTCATTCTCCCTGTCCGCCCCGTGAGGGCTGGGCCTCTGGGCTCTGTCCCTCTGAGGCTCAGGAGGAGAGGCGGGAGGGGAGGCATGAAAGAATCCACGGGGATTCCTTCAAGAACCACACTTAGCAAACATCTGCCAAGTGCCTAACCCAACATGGACCATTTGTGCCCCTTCCTTCTCCATGGACTGTGCTGAGCAGGACCGGCCATCTGGATGCAGGATGGAAGGAAACGTGCCCGTGGCAGGCTGGCCAGCTTCCTGCTGAAAGCGCAGCAGCCGCACACACCCCCAACCCCGGGAGAACCTCTGTGAGCTCCAGGCCTCTGTCTTACGTGTCTCTGCTTCCTCCAGGACCAATAAAGGGCCGCTCGGGAGAGCTGCCCTGTCCGGTGCAGCACCCACAGCCACACGCAGCTACTTATACTCAACTGAATTTAAAATTAAATTTAAATTCAATTACCAATTCAGCTCTTTGGTTGCAGGAACCACATTTCAAGTGTTCGACACCCACATGTGGCTAACAGCTACCATACTGGACAGCACAGATAAAACCCATTTCTGTCACTACAGCAAGGCCTGTTACATAGGGCTGTTTGAGAGAGCTCTGGGGTCAGAAAGCTGGAACTCCAGGGCTGCCCTAGGGCTGCGGGTGGGTATTTATCAAAATCTCAGCAGCCAATGAACATGGGAGTTTACAGATATCTCTTACCCACCCCCATCCTCTCCATTCCTCCCCCTCAGATTGGCCCAGATCCGGTTCTTACAGTCCTTCTCTTACTCAGGTCCCAGTCCTGCTGGCTTTCACTCAGGAGGCCCAAACCGCGGTGGTCGGCCATTCCCATAGTTGGGGTAAGACCGCCTGCAGGGGAGGGGTTAGGGGTGTTGGGAAGGCACATCAAAGCAACTGTGGAGCCTTTGCCTTTATCGGCCCAGGATGCTCTCCTGTCCCCTTCTGGGAACAACGTCCCTGTCCTGTCCTTTTGAAAAACTACCCCATCTCCCCATGGTCTAGTGGACCTGTCAATCCCAGGATGCCTCCTGTGTTAGATAGAAATGTGTTCAGCTGCAAGTAACAGAAAATCCAATAGAAAGGGGCTTAAAGAAGCAGAAGAAGGGGATGATTTGATTCAAATAACCAGAGTTGGTGGCAGGTGCTGCCGTAAGGTGGGAAGGCCAGCTCCTCCTCTCTTCCCGCTGGCCATTTTTAGCATGCTGTCTTTGGTCCTCATGCTGGTCACCTCAGGTGCCACACCTCCAAGTCTCACGTCTATGTTACCAGCAGCAGGCAGTAGGAAGGGAGCCTTCCCAGTAAGTGGCTTTCCCAGGCCTCCCTGGGGCCATTCTGCTGACATCTCATTGATGAGAAGAGTGTCACACGGTCACCATCACCAGCAACAATCGTCTCTACAAGAGGATGTAAGGAGTGCGACCACGGTCATTGGTCTAAGGGAGGGCACACGGCCCAGGCCAGGGGAGCACCTCCTTGGCCTTACAAGGATCAGGGGTGATCGAGCGGCTCTTTCTTCTCATAGATTACATGCTAGGCCTGCTGCACCAGTCAGGGCCAAGTTAATGCAAGAGAATCCAGTTCAGCTAGTTTAAGCAGACGAGATTCATTACCGGGGATGACCTCTGACCTGGCGGCCGAGGTCACTGACAGCCTGCCTGAGTTTGCAGGGCACTGTTGCCATAGTCCCTGGCAGGGGCTTATGTGCCCAGGAGAGACACCTGGACCCATAATCCTGAGACAGGTGCCACAAGCACCCAGGAGGCCCCTTCTGGTCCCCTGCGCTTCCACAACTTCAGATCAGTCAGCATTACTAGGAGACTTCGCTTTCCTGCTCTGGGACACAGAATTTGCTGTCTTTGATTTTAAAAGATGTTACCGATTTCTCCTCCCTAAACCTCATCTGAACAGCCTTCCCAGACCCTGTCCTGGATCAGGTTTCCTGCTTGGCCATAAAATGTTTTCAGTCTATTTTTGGTGTAATGAGCTTTACTTGGTATTGAACCTGGGCTATCAAATAGCCCGTATGTCACTGGGAAAGCCAGAAAGACTCCAGGTGAAGCTCTCAGGACTGACTCTCGGGGAGAGACACACCGAGACAGCCAGTCACCAAGAGGGTTGCTGCCTCTCCTACAGTCAGGAAGCAGCCGTTGGCGTCAAGGCCACAGTGATAAAGAAGTCACTCCAGAAAAATCGGACACACCCCCTTGCCAGCAGTAAACGGCGGAAGCAGAGGCTCTACCTCCAATCCGCCTTTCAAATCTTGTGCAAGTGCATCTCACGTGCAGAATCTAAACCTCAGCCGGATCGGCAGCTGCAAGAGAGTGTGGGGAATGTAGTTTTCAGCCTCCCCGCCCCTGCAATACACGGAGCCCTCTAGAAGGATGTGGAGTGGATGCTGAGCGCCTGTCCACCACATCGGCCTGCAAGGGCTGTGGGGCAGTGACCGTCCTCCCGCCTCGCCGCACGGAGCGGCAGCCCGCAGGAAGAGAGAAGAACACCCGCTCTGCAAAGGGAAGCGGGGGCAGGCCTACCTTAGCCCAGCTGTGCCCCCTGAGGCTGGCGCCTGCATTTCTTCCCCCAAATCTGGGAGGACCCTCAGCTTTCTTCCCACCAGTTCGAGCCAGTAATTTCCCCCTTCGTCTATGGACTGAGTTAGGTCACCCTGCAACTGAAAAAATGTGAACTACCATTGTCCTTGACCCAGGATAATGCCTTCCCTGCTCTCGAAGGGCTGGAATGTCTTTTGTAGCAATAGCAACTTTCACGGAAAGTTCAGTCGTGGAATGCAGACATCTGTGGGAGAAACAGGACAGTGTGACATATTCTCGCTAAAGAGTAAATGACTGGTGGAGCCTCTTCCAAGACCAGGTTCTGATGGAGCAGAAGGAGGCAGAAGCCTGGGCTCCCAGAAGATGGAGCTGGGGACCCTACTAATCAGATAAAGTCCCAGAAAAGACCATTCTAGGGCATCATTGATCCACCTTGCTGACTTCGGGCTTCGGAGGACTGAAACTGAACATAAGCCCCAATACTCCTTCCCTTAAAAGACAAATTTCTGGGGCGCCTGGGTGGCTCAGTCAATTAGGCATCCCTCTTGATTTTGACTCAGATCATGATCTCAAGGTCGTGAGATCAAGCCCTGTGTCGGGCTCCACGCTGGGCATGGAGCCTGCTTGAAATTCTCTCTCTCTCCTTCTCCTTCTCCCTCTGCCCCTCCCCCTCCTCTGTCAAAAAAAAAAAAAGGACAAATTTCCAGCCATCTCCCATTACATTTCTAACAAATCCTGTCACCAGTGTTGACTTAGTGTTTATGTGACAGGGTCTCTGCCAGCCCAGCTTCTGATACTATAAACCGAACACCCCAAGATTTGCAAGAGTCTCTCAATCTGTCTCCTTCTTCCATGTTCCAACTTCCCTAGATTCTCTTCTGAGCATCCAGAGCTTGGGGCAAGAGGACTGGAGGGAGGTTTCTACTGGCTAGAGAGTTTCTCTGTTCCAGAAACCGGGAACATTTGCCCCTCCACAGCCTACTTATCCTCACCACACCCTCCCTGCTAAGGGATTTCCCTTCCACTGGTTAAAAATCAAAATAATAAAATTGGGGGACAATTATGATCATGGCAGTTTTATTCATCCTAAACAAGTTAACAGGAATAACGCAGAAGCACTGGGGGTGGAGTCAAGCTTTCCGGCCAGGAGACGTCTTAGGGCACAGCCTTCTCCTGGGCGTTGCAGCCCCTCCCCCCCTCCCCCTGACGGCATCAAGCGCCCCTCCGCTCACAGCCTCCGCGCAGTGAGCACCCCATCCTCTGTGGGGCCTGCGTGCAGACCCCAGGCCGGGCTCACGCCCCCCCTGCTCCACCACCGATGGAGCTTGGCTCCTGCTGCAGCAACTCCAGACAGATCTGCCACCAGAGCCCAGTGCCCCCTTTGGGGCCATGCAAACACAAGCCGGGCATCGCAGGCCTCTCAGTCCCCTCTCCAGCTCACCCACTGTGCACCGGGGAGGCCGGGGACACAAGGAAGGAGCTGCCAGAACTCCCCCCGCCCCGCACTCCAGAGCCTGCGTGGGCCACCCTTGCTGGCCACCCTCCGCCATGGTTTCGCCTGCCCTCCGAGTTACAGAGGAGGAGCCTGGGGGGAAGGGGAAGTGACTTGCCCGTCCTGGCTGTATGCGGAAAAGCCTGGAACAGAAGCAGATCTGCCTCTGAGCTGAGAGTTCGGGGCATCTCCTCCCCCTTTCACTTAAAGAAAAATAACTAACACTCGCCACCAGCTTCTTGGTGCTGAACGTCGGTGAGACCACCTGCTGTAGGGCCTTTGAAACAAACATGGGGCTCAGATCGTGGCACATTTTGTTGGGTGTCCTCAAGACCACCCTCAGGTTCAACGAAAGACACACAGAACTCGGAAAGGCTATGCTACCCACAGTTGCGGCTTATCACAGAGGAAGGGTAGAGACTAAGATCAGCAAAGGAGAAAAGCACAGATTGCCGAATCCTGGAGAAACCAGCCTCAAGCACCTAGCGGTCGTCTCCTGGCGGGATCGCTCGGAGAGCACCTATTCTCCCAGTCACGATGTGTGACACGTACAGTCTTGCCAGCAAGGGAGCTCTCCTGAGCCTCGATGTCTAGGGTTTTTATTGGGGGCAGACGGTCGGTCACATGGCATGGAGTACCCACATGACTGACCTGCTTCAGCCCCTCCAGAGATCAAACCGCTACAGCATGGCCCAGGGCCCCAGGTGAGCAGACCGGTGTTCACTACAAATCACGTTGCTGGCGCAAACTCTCCGGCGTAACACCAGCACTCAGTTGTACAAGCCAGATCTATAAGACAAGACCTTCCAAGGGCTCAGAGGTTATCTCCCAGGCGAAGGGCAAGGGCCAGTCCCCCGGTATGTGTCACGTGTGAGCACCCCAGTCCCACCGAGTTGACCCTTTACTGCACACACCTGCACCTGGGTCCAGTTCTTCCCTGACAGGCAGCCTCTGCCTCCCTGGGTCGTGCCAGCAAAGGCCGGTGGCCAAAGTGGGCAAGAACAGTGGAAGCCACAGCCACCTTGGCTCCACGCCCCTCCCGGCAGAACCAGCCCAGACCCCAGCCCCAAAGACCCTCTCTCCTCCTACGGGGACCTGAGGGACTGATGTGTTCTCCTTGGTGGCCATTACAATTGTCCCACTCTGGCCATCTGTGGTGACCTTTACTGCCCTGTGGGAACCTCACTACGTCTTGTCCCTTCTCCTTCCCGATGCCCCACAGTGAATGGGGGGCCGACCCACTTCTCTCCCACGGCCACTGTTGACATCACTCCACTTTATCACTTTCACACACATCTTGTTCTCCACTCTTTGGGGCATTAGCGGTTCTCTCCCAACCACTGTTACAGTTTCTAAGAATGTCTCCAAAAGGGGCCTGGCTGTCTCTTTTTCCTATAGCCCTCTTGCTCAAGGAGCCAGGGATAACGTGGGTCAAAGGGCACTCATAGGGCACTACACAGACTCCTACCCAAAAGTGCCTCTCCCCACAGAATTATAAGGTCCAACATGAGTGCCTTCAGCCTCTGCAACCTCACGGGACTTTCTCCTCTACCTCATCAGCTCCCTGGTGGATGGGAGGGGGAGAGCTCTTCATCCATTTTGGGGATGTGTTCCAGGAACCAAGCACCCACTCCAAAGGCCACAAGGACTCCTGCATGAGGTTCCCATACAAATATGCGCCAATACAGTCTGGGCCTGGCAGGGCGGTCAGGTAGGCAAATAAGTCCCCCACAGAGATGCAAATAAAACGGGGTTATAATCACCCCAAAAGACAACATATGTGAAAAAATAATGTCTATTGCTAAAGGCCGTATGAATAGAAATGAGGATTAGTATTCTTTGACAATTTTTTTTCTCCATAAAATGACTTGAAGTGTAAATAACCATGGAGAAAGAAGATACTGTGGTTTCCACGTAGACTACCATGCCACTAAATGACCAGTAACGGAAGCCTCGCAGAGGGTAGTTTACGCGAAGCTAAAGGAAGAAATAGTAGGTCACACTGGTACCTCAAGGGCGTGGGGAGAGGGGTTTGTGGGGAGTTCCCCAAAGCTGAGTCGCTGTATGGTTTGTCAGGAGCTCAGAAGCCCCACCTCAAAGAGGAGAGAGCGATAGATCATCGGGGTGGGCCTGCTGACAGGAGCCCTTCCCCCCACCCCACAGGACAGGGTATCTGTGAGGGACTGGCCCACCAGGTCTGGTCGGGATAGACTCTGGAACCAGGATGCTCCCGCAGGGCAGACGGCCATCGTGCGGGCAAGTCACACAAAGGATTCAATCTCCAGGACCAAATCCATAGTCTGGGCTCCCAAACCCTGCTGCCCGCTGGCTCCCAGCCCTGTCTCCTTTGACGGAGACATAGCTTGAGGCCAGGCCCGGCAAACGCTGTTCCCAGGCAGCTCCCAGTTTGCAGACTGCAGCCTCCTCTCTCCCCTCCTCTGAGGCCTGCCGTTCAGGGAACACTTGCTCTCAGCCTTTACGCTCTGCAGCAGGCACAGAAGGGTACAGTCTGCTGTCTGTGGGGCAAGGCAGGGTTGGGGGACATGGAGGCGAGAAGGCCACCTGTCCTAGCACACAGCACTCTTTTTTTTTTTTAAGATATTTATTATTTATTTATTTATTTATTTGAGAGAGAGTGTGTGTGTGCATGAGCAGGAGGGAGAGGGAGAGAGAACCTGAAGCAGACTCTGCACTGAGCGCAGAGCTCGACACAGGGCTGGATCCCACGACTGCGAGATCCTGACCTGAGCCAAAATCAAGAATCGGACACTTAACTGACGGAGCCCCCCAGGTTCCCCGCCCCCAGCACAGAGCATTCTACGACAGGTATACTGAGGGCATGGCCACACTTGTCCTGACTCCTCTGGAACCAAAGAGGGGAGCCAGTCTTCTTGGGCTGACACGTCGGTCACTCAGGTCTTGGGGAGGCCAGCTCCTCCCTCAGTCACGCCCAAACCTCCTCCACCCATCTGCATCCACGTACTTTCGGGGTCAGCACACTGGGTAAACAACATTGTAAAAGTCAACTTTTGGTGCCCACTTGGTGCTGGGTTGACTTTTAGAGTGTGGTGGGTTTTCCATTCAGACTGGTCTAGATGAGGGTCCCATTAAAGCAAATTCTGTAACCCTCTGAGCACTAAACACCTCGAAATGAGAAAACAAACCCACCTGACTGCATTGGTGTAATGATTATTGAAATGGTTATAAAGGGCCAAACACAGTGTCTAGCGAGGACAGACATTCACTGGATATCAGCTCCCCTTCCCCCCCTCCCCTCCTGAATCCACAAGTTCTACTCTTCCCGTGCCAACCTGCCTATCAGGGGCATCCATCCAACCATCTGTCCGTCTGTCCATCTGTCCATCCATCCATCCATCCATCCACCATGTATTTATATTTCATCATTTCTTGAGCATCTTACATGCATACAAACCACTGCAAATTGTCCACAGAAGTAGATAAAGGGACAGACCGTCTAGAAGCAAAAATTAAACATTAAGACCAGACACAAATAACTTGGCAGAAGAGTGTCGTAAGGGAGGTACAGAGAGGGAAAGTGCTAGGAAAGGAAACATTCCCGGGCCTCTCTTCAAGCTCCAATAGAAAGCAATTGCCAGGATTACATATGATTTAATAAAACATTTCTTTCTGTAATGGAGACCACCAGGATGGTTGGGTTTTTTCCTTTTATACAAGGAAGAAGCTTCGAATTCTAATTAGCCTAACCTGAGCAATGGCTTTGTCTCGCTTTTCATTTTACTCTCTTCAGCTCTTAGTTGCTCCACTGAGGACAACGTACAGAGCCCAATTCCTTCCAAGATTTTAATTGGACTCCCCAGGAGGGATCGTGAAACCAGCAAAATGAGCTAAATGAGAAGATGATGGGTACAAGACAGCTAGCTGCCTGCGCCAGACAGTCCCCGGACGGTGGCGCTCAGGTGAGCGTGTGAAGGGAGGCCCAACTCCACCCCTTACACGGCTCTCCCCACCACGTGGGTCCGGCCCACACTGCAGTCAGCCCCGGGAGGGATTAGGGAGAAAGTATCTGGCTACAAAAGTGCCTCATGAACGGTGTGGAGATGCATTTCTCAAACATGAAGGAGGAAAATCTGGCAAATTTTGTGCCCCCATGAGAAAGGAGCCATCACCGTGAGAAATGAAACACTGTGAAATCTCCGCAGACCACGACTCACCCCGCAGGCGGAATCTGACTGCAAGATTCCCACAAAGACGTCACCCCGCCCCTGCCAGCCCTGCGGGTTTGGGCAAGGTCCTCCGGGCTCTCTGATTCTCCGTTGGTGCGCGTGGGGAGGGCTCTCTCCGCGAGCACTTCACGGGGGTGGGGGCGAGCGGGAGCTGGAGGCCTGGGGGGCAGCCGTCCTTCCATCACTCAGCTCAGCGACCTTTCCCAGCCTCCATTTTGGTGTCCCCACAGATGGCGGGTTTGCGTGCAGATTAAATGAGACTATGTGTGCAGAGCGCGTGGCGCAGGCTGGGTGCTGGACGGCTTTAGCTCCCTTCCCCTAGACTTCTGCTGTCCATGCTCAGTTCCCCTCGGCCAGGACAGGGTCTCCCTGGCGCCCCAAGCTAAGGCCTTGACTGATGCTTTAGGCTCATTTCCACTTAGAAACCCAGGAAGGCTCAGTAGCTCTTGGCTTCTAGAGAGTGATTTCCAAAACCCTTCCTCATTTCACTACCCCACCAGCCACAAATTCACTCTTCCCTTACAAGAATCATTTTTCCAGCACTGGCCTTTGTGAGTTCAGGGATTTTAGCTCTTCGTGCCTCAACACAAAGACATCTTTTTCTTCCGAGAGGCCATTGCTGCTCATACAGGGCCTTTGTGGGAAAGAGGAGGAGGTGGCCCCCAGAGCAGACAAAGCCTGGGCCACAGCACACAGTGGAGGCAGGGCTGGCACGCAGCCCACTCGACCACCAGCCGGCAGCCCTCATGAGAGGCGTGGAGCACAGGACAGCCCTCCTCCTGTTCCTTCCATTTCCCCCTCTTCCTACCCCTCTCCCCCACCTCCCCCTCACTGCCACCACTACCGCCACCACCATAGCAGCTGACTCTTACTGAGGGCTTTGGAGCAGAAGACACTGCTCAGTTTCCCCCCTTTGGTATCTCCTCGAATCTTCGCCTCCTGGAAGGAAGTCCGTGGACATGCTGTTCTCCGCCCGGTACCCTTCTTCACTCCTTTGGGTCATAATGTTCCCCACTTCCTCTAGGGAGCCTTTCCTCCCCTAGGCAGGGGGAAGGGGTGAAGCCAGACAGCAGGAGACAGCCCAAGCAGAGCTGAGAGGGCCTGGGCACCATGGGAAGATCAAACCGCTTGTGGTAAGGAGGACTGGCCTCAGCGTTCAAAGCGGTGAGAGGGCTGGGTCCTTCAGCGGCCTGGACTAGCAGGGAGCATTTGGAACCAGAAGGGCAGAGATGTGGAAGGGAACCAGAGGGGGTAAAGGCTACATGTGGAGTGGAAGCTACTTAGCTTCAGGCCAAGGAGGTTGGGACTTTTCTTCCTTGGCCATTGGGTTGCCAGGGCCCAGGCGCGATATACAAGAGAATATCTTAAAGCTAACAAGAAACTGAGCCCCCAGAGCTCCCAGGGGGTGGTGTCAGAGCTGGTCTCTGAGCTGTCACCTGGGACGTCTCTGGTATGACCACAGGATCTGGGCAAGAGTCACTATGAGACTAGCTCGGGGGGGGGGGGTGCACTGTGCTGCTACAAAACCCACCAAGGGCTCCCAGCCACGTGGACAGAATTGCTCACTAACCCCTGAGACACTCAGAGGGAGAGCTGCCTTCGAAACCATGAGGCCAACTGAGGACAAACAGAACACTACTTTATGTAAGAAGGAACCGAGAGACAGGTATGGATTGATTTCAAGCAGTCTGAATGATAATGTCATTAAGAGAGCCACAAATATCTGAGAAAAGTCAGAAGAAAGCAGAAATGGCCTCAAAAAAATCAAAAACAAAACCAAGAAACCCTTATGAGGTGACCCTGGGCCTCTGTCAGCAAGATTCTGGGAAGGCAGGAATTTGGCCAATGACTGTGTAAGTCCCGAGCCGGCCCTTCTTCCCCTGGAGTCTGTTCTCCAGTGAGGTGTCCTTGAAGCACGATTCCTTCCCCAAGGGGAGTACGGTATTTACAGCGCTGCCCTTTAGAAATATGACACAACTCCTAGAAAAAAGAAACTGTTCTTTCTTCCAGCTCATTTATTTTCTGGCTCCTCAGTTCTCAACACCAAGGGGAAAAAAAACTGGTGGGAAGTGGGGGAGAGAAAAGGATCCTCTTAATAAGTATTACGGTCTTCTGGAAGTCTCTAAACAAGGTACAAGAATAGAAATTACCATGTAGACCTGGTGCTCAACAATATCAGTTCGGGTCCATTATTTCCAGCTAAATTAATCAATCCCAAGAGGAGGGGAGGAAAGGAACAATTTCTGAATACATAAGAATTTATTATCCATTTCTGTTTTCTTAATGATGCTGTGCAATGAGGCTTTGTCTAGAAATCGGTGTTCGATTGAGCTGTGGTCAGAGAAGGTGGCTGAGGGTCAGAAGGCCCACCAACCAGGCAGCTCTGCCACCAACCAGCCATGAGACCTGAGGCGCGTCTCCCCCCAGCGCTGCACGCTGGCTTCAATATTCTGCCAGTCTGTTCTGTGGAGGGTCATTTTGCTCCAACCACACCCATGTCCGAGTGCTCTGCACCCTTCGTGACAGCCCAGAGGAAGAGGTATCTAGCTGGGGGCACACCGGAGTCCCTGCTCAAAGGTGCCGATAAGCCGGGTCCCTCCCCGGCACTTACACTCTCTACACAGGTGTGTCCCTGAGAACCTCTTCCACGCCAGCTGTGCTCAGAACTGTGGGCAAGACTGACAAGGTCCTGGATTTGCAGCTTAGTTTAAGGATTCAGTGGAAACAGGATTATAGAACAGAGTGCAGCCTGAAGAAGTTATTACATGGGAAGGAGAAGAACAGAAACCAAATGATGCTTTTAGAGAAAATAAATATTAAAGAAAAGGGGGGGCTTCGAAGATGGTTGGCAGAAGAGGAAACATCATCATCCCAAAGCATTTACTAAGCGCCAAATTAAAAATCCCCTGCCATTCCCAAAATGCACTTTTCAAAATGAGTTTTGCTCAAGTGCCCCGATGAGGTAGGGCAAACAACTAAAGACAGCATTTCCCAGGCCCCTCAGCGCAGGCATGCGACTGGATTCTGGCCAGGAAGATGCAAGTGGAAGCAATGCGTACCACTGCCCTATTTCCTTAAAGCTAGCAAGAACATCCTCGCAAGTGCTTCCTTCCTGCTGCTTGAAGTGTGGGTCGTTGGCTAGAGCCCCAGTGGCCGTGTTGGGCCATGACGGCCTTGAGAAGAGACACCACACACAGTGTGGAAACAAGCTCAAAGAATCCAGGGTCCCTGATGTTCATGGAACCACAGTACCAAGACTTCCTACCTCCAGATTTCTTTTACATGAAAGAAAAACAGAGTTTTCAGAAACGAAATTGTATTATCATGAGATTCATAATAGAAAACGGCAGTCCTCCCCTCACTGCTGTCCTGCTCACTGTCCAGAGGGAGCTGCTTTCAGCTCTTAGAATCCTCTGGCATTTGTCTCCATGCTTTTTATATAACATGCTCACACTGCTATTTCTTCATTTTGCAGTTTTAGACATTATCTTACAGAAAGATTGTCAGATTTCCTCTCTTACACCCTTCATTATCCCAAATATATGTATTTTTTTCTTTTTAGTATTTTTCTTAAATTACATGTTGGTGTTTAAATTATCATGACTAACTTAATAAAACAGAGTTGAAAGCAGTGAAATGGAAATGGACAAACGATAGAGGAAAATCAAGGAAACCAAAACCTGGTTCTTTTAAAAGTTAAATAAAATTGACACAACGAGCACTGAGCGATGCCAGAATTACTCAATCACTCTATTGTTCACCTGAAACTAACAGGACACAGTATGTTAGCTAGACTGGAAGTAAAACACTTAATAAATTATTAGGACTAAATGAGCAAGAGTCATAGTTGAAATGGGCAGTAGACTATCATATTTACTTTTTTTAAATGAAATTTTGATATCCCCGGAGTGAATAATCCCACCCACCTTTCTTCTCAATCACTTTTTCTTTGTAGCTATTATTTATTGAACCCCAAACTCCTCCACTACACCCAAACCCAGCAGGTCCAGCCTTCCAGGGATTCCTGTCCTCCACCTGGTCACTGTCTGAATTTGCTTCAAGCTACTATTTTTCAATCTTGAAGGTTACTTAAGTCAGAGTGAATTCTGAAGGTCACAACCTGCTTTCTCTCCTCATCCCCACCCTCCCCAAAACCTGGACTTAAGTGCGTGGAGGTTGGAAGTGCTGCTATGATCCAATCACCTCGCCTTTCCTCTGTCAGGTAACCAGAGCTCCTCCCTCATTCTGTCTCCTTGGGATTCACTGGGTCTTTTCTCTCCGTGTCCAGTTCCAGTGAAGGAGCCCCAAAAGAGTTTCAGGGGAAAGCATCAATGAGTATTTCTACACCTCGACATACTTGGACGCTAAGGTCACAGCTGATAATAGAAAATAAAGCAGCCTAGTGTGCTTTCCTGACGAGAGAATTACCAGCTGGATCAGAAGCACGGTACTTGGAGAGGGAGTGACGAGGATGGGACCACGTCGGGGTAGCAGTTGGGGCGCCGGTGTAGACTGATTATAATAGGGTGTGAATCCCTTCTTAGCAAGTGTGCAACATCCATTTCATATAATCACCCCAACGGACACACACTGGGGCCCTTGGACAAAATCAGACCCACAGACCTATTCTCTTGGTCAGCAGCATTTCTCAAGTTTTGAACGCTTTTTAGGTTGGCGTTTGCCTTCACCTACTACCCTCTGTAGCCCGCACCTGCCTGGCCCTGAGAGTGTAGCATTTAAGAACTCGAATAATCTGGTCCCTTTCAACTACAGAAGGTTGGGGGGAAATACCCGACACAGGGCAGCTTCCAGTCACGCAGCTCAGTGGTGAAGCAAGGACTAAGCGACTCCAGCAGCCTTCTGGATACGCCCCTTTGCCGCTGGCTTTCACTCAGCCAAGTGTCCTGGCCTGTGCAGGCTGAGTCATCAGTTTACTCACTAGGAACGGATTTAGAGCAGAGTGACTGAGAGCCGCCAGGGCTGTTCCCCACAGGCTGGATAAAACATTCCTGGCTCAAGAAAGAACACACATAACCTCCGAGTCAAGTGATGAGAACCTCTGCGGGCACCAGCTTCGGTGTCCTCCTATAGACGCTGCTGACTTTGACTTTCATTCCCCCATCCTGCAGGCTTCTGGCAACCATCTCTTTTCATTTCAGTGCAATCCTTTGTCCAGAGTACACTGCAATCACTTGATTAGATGTCAGCACTGGGTGATTGGTAAGCACCTGAAAGAACGTAGCTTCTTAGCTGCTCAGCGTGCCGGGGTTAATAAGTCCCGGACAGCGGCCAGTAGCGGCCGTCAAGCAGGCGGGCAGCAGGGCCCTGGTGGTCGGACCCCTCTTGCTGCGTCTCCAGCCGCCGAGAGAGAAGCCTTCCACCGGAGCGCCAGCTCCTACCACAGAATTAGAAACACCTAACATCTGCACCACACCTCCATTTTCCTTAACTCCTGTTTCTTTGCCTACACCACTCATTTTTAACACTAAATAATATTTAGAAAGATTAAATTTATCTCAAGTGTGCCTTTCAGATTCCTAACTATATTTTAAGGCTCTACATGGAAAGGGGAAAAAAAGCACAGATTTTGGAGACACGCTCCTGGGGTGCAAATCCTAGCTCTGCCACTTACTGGCTGTGTGACCCGGGTGAGGCCCGGAACCTCTGAGGCCAGGTGTCCTCATCTGTGGGGCGCAGACAGAAGCGTCCACCTCTACGAGCTTTTGGAGGAAGCAGCACGGGACCTTGTCCTTTCAGCCACTCACCAAGGAGTTAACGTTGCCAAATTGTTCAGCCAGGTTGTAATCAGGATTCATCGTGGAAAGTCATTTTCATGATTGATTTGGCTGAGCCACATAATGCTTAACAATAAAATATCACATTAAAATTGATACTAAATACAAGTCCTGATCATTATGTGAAGAAAAGATGGATAAAATAAAAATACATCTCGCTGGATGGACAATGCGTTATTAACATTTTAGATGGATGGCTGAACAAAAATAGTTACACTGTCCTAGATGTAACTACGCTTAATTTGGTTTTCAGCTATTTCCATTCAAGATTATTTGTAAAGTTAAACTGACTGCTAGTTGTAAGTGTCACCAAGATGCTAGGAAATGAACACGACAGTAACCATGTGATGATACAGGTTAACTGCTATGGTTATACTTACTGGTTGGTTGTGGACACCATGGAACTCATTGTCATGGTTCTTTTGTTAGAGCTAAAGAATTGTCCACTGACAGAATTTTCCTTTCCTTCTAAGTTTAACCATTTAAGGGAGTTTATAATTTCTCTTTACCTCTTTGAAGTGAACCAAAGGCAACAGCAGTGTGGTCTTCTAGTCAGCAAGCCTAGAAAGATCAGGATGGTCCAGTGAAGGCTGCCCAACATCCCATATTGTTCGTGCCACTGCTGAATTTCCCACAGAGCTGGATGAAAGATGTGTGTGGGCATTTCTGTTGGACAAACCACAAGCCAAAGCAAAAATATGCTAACATACATTGAATTTGGACCATGTTCTGAATGTTGTCTGACACCATGAAACACTGCTTTCAGGGAGGTGGGGAAGCTGCTGTGTCAAAGGCAAGGCGAGGGCTCCCCATTTCCCTCTGCGGAGGGAGGGAGGCACCGCTACCAGCAATGAGACAAGGGACTACTTTCTCTGTGACTCGCGAGCACTGCAGCACTGCATTCACACACATCTGAAGGCCACATGGATACATTCTGAAGCAGAATTAAGAGAAAGCAGCAGCAGTTCTGTCAAGGAAAGTGGAGTGGGGAGAACATCAGGCAGAAAACGATTATTTTAATTTGGGCTCCACTTCCAGTTTGAGCCTCAAACTGTGTGTATGACTCTGGGCATTTTTATCACCGTCCCCGGCCACAGCCAACCCCCCTGACCCAAACACGCTGCGCCCAGGATGGCGATGTTAGATTTCCTTACAAAACCCCTTTTACTCATTTGTTCTTCTTCATAAGCTGATTAACAGTTTTTAATTTATTTCAGACCAGGAACTGGCTTTTCTTCTGACTGTTCAGTGCACCATTTTGATCAACAGAATGTAACTAACAAGCTTAAAGAGCCACTCAATACTGAATCAGCAGCTCATACCATATGCTGTGGGTAAAAACATACTTCCCAAAAAAGCTAAATGCAGAAAGACCAAGGATAGAAGATGCATTTAATACTTAAGAAGTCTAACAGGATGTGCTTAGTATGTGGAACATTGAGATTTTAAGGGGAAAAAGTTATTCTTTAAATATATCTATCCTAAAACATCTTTCTTCTGTTCGGTTACAATTTTTATCCTCAAAACAGTATTTTAAGGAAAGAAATCAAATTAATTACAAAAACAATTGCATCTTGGATGGATCCTTAGTGCTAACTTTTAAAAAATGCAAAAATCATGTATTTTCTCAGAAACGTGGCTATGTGGCCCACAGATTTCATGGTAACAGTATCGTTAAGTTCTAAATCTTGGAAACTATATATTCGACTTTACTCTGGTAATATCCAAGATCACGTCTCAGCGAAGAAAACCCAAACCGTACCACAATTACAATTTTTAAATGCAACGGTCTTTTGCTTTACATCCACCATTCCAAAAGGAAGGAGACTCTCATTGAAGGCCTGGTTGCCTCATTAGCATATTCATGTAACAAGCACAGCTCAGGTCTGAAATATCTTAAACGGCTCCATTATGTGTTTTTCATTTTCAAAAACATCTTACAACCAAACACTAAATCTCTTTTAGAGGAATGAAAGCAGCCTGATTTATCAGAGCTTGAAAGACTACGTTTTCTTAGCATCAACATCACCCCCCACCTCGTTTCTTGCAGGGCTAACAACTAAAACCGTGGGCTGATTTCCGTTTGATGCACGCTTTTGTGTAGCAATCTAAAAACACTCTTTCCCAGCTAAGTGGGGGATGAAATATTTCACTGGGATTTTTAAATTGCTTTTGAATTATAGGACAGGCTTCCACTTGGAAGTGCCTAAATGATTTTGTCACCAATAAAAATTTCCACATTTACATTTTTCCTCTGTAAGTTTACCTTCTTCCCAAGCTTTTGGTATCCAGAAAAGAAAAACTGACATAGAACTCATCCTAAACTGTCGATGATGAAAAGGAGCACAGTGAATTAAAATGAGCATTTCAAAGGGCCCAGTGGTCTTAAATTTCCTTTGTTCTCGTAACAAATGTAACGGCAGTTTCACAGTAACTAGAAAGCCCCTGAGCGACCACCACCCGCCAGAAGGCAATGCTGTAGCTCTCCGGAAGCCCACTAAGGGGCCGCCTCCCTCGCAGCACCCGGGTCTCCAGAAACAACCCTCTCCTGACTTCCATATTCAATGTTCTTGGTCTTCAGTCTCAGCCCCTATGAATGCACCACCAAACAGTATTTACCTACTCGGGAAAAAACTAGTATTCCTATCTCTCATTTCTTTTGCTCATTGTTGTTAAGATGCCATCCACGACATTTTGTAGAGCTGTCGTTCCTTTCCATAGCTGGGTCGTTTCCAGCTAGGGTCTGTCACAAACATTCTTGCATACTCATCAGAGTGCAACATGTCCAACCATTTCTAGAGTATGCACCTAGGAGAATTGCTGGGTCCTATGCATATTTTCGCTGTACCAGAAAATTATTCCCACCAGCAGGACGTGGACTGGCATGTCATATCCTCACATCCTCGCCAACACTGGGCACTGTCACACTGTCAGTCTGCTGGGGTGGGAGGCGTAACCCAGCATAGTTTTCATTTTCATTTTTCTAAATCGTGATTGAAAACTTTTTCATGTATATGGACCATTTAGATTTCTCTTGGGTAAAGTCCCTGAACTTTTTTTGGACCAAATTTTATAGAGATGTAATTCAGACACCATACAAGGCGCCCATTTGAAGTGTACAATTCAATGGCTTTTGGTATACTCAGATAGGTGCAACCATCACCAGTTTTACAACATTTTCATTTCAAAAAGAAACTTTAGCTATCATATCACCTCCCTAGCCACCCATTTTCTGCACACCAGCCCTGTGCAACTGCTCAACTATTCTTTCTGTAGTTTTTTATATTCTGGACTCTCATATTAATGGACTCATTACATAAACTCTTGTACCTGGCTTCATCACTCATGTGCATCCACGTCATCCAAGCTGTAGCATGTAGCAGTCTTTCATTCCTTTTACGGCAAAATAACACTCCACTGTATAGGTATCCCACATTTTGTATGTTCCTTTAATTCATCCATTGGCCTTGACCAATTGGGGTGCTTCCACTTTTTGGTTATTATGAATAATCCTGCTATAAACTTTCGTGCTCAAGTTTTTATGTGGATAGGTTTCTCCTGGATATACACCTAGGGATGGAAATGCTGAGTCATATGGTAACTCTGTTTGAGAAGATGCCAGGCTATTTTCCAAAGTGACTGTACCATTTACGTTTCTCAGTGGATGAGAACTCCAATTCCTCCACATCCTCATCAATACTTGTTATTGGACTTTGGATTTTAGCTGTGCTAATGCGTGCGAAGTGGTAGCTCCCTGTGGTTGTGACTGGCATCTCCCTGATGCTATCCTGTACCTTCTCATGTGCTTATTGGCCATGTGTACATTTTCCTTGGGAAAATCTCTCTTCAGATCCTTTGGCTTTTAACTGGATTGTCTTTTTGTTATTGAGATGTATTTAAACTCTTAAATGCCCATTTTCTTAATAACTGTATAGTTCTTTATATATTCTGGTAATAAATCCTTTGGTATCTTATAGAGTACCAATATATTTTCCCATTATGGATCTAGTCTTTTCACTCTGTGATGCCTTTTAATGAAAAGAAATACCTAGTTTCAATATACCTGAGTGGATGGTGTTGTGACTTAAAGATATCTTTTCCCCAAAGCCAAGATCATGAAAATTTATGTCCCTGTATTATTTTCTATAGAACTAAAAAACTAAACACTAAAAGCTTTGCAGTTTTGCTTATACATTTAGATAAAAAATTCACTGTAGTTCATTTTCATATATGGAGCAGGGATCCAATGTCATTTTGTTCTTACACGGATACCCCATCATCCCGTCACTATTGGAAAGATGGTCCTCCCCACCCATATTCCGCAGGGCTAGCCACTAACTCTTAACCATTCCATCTCTTTCCTGTAAAATAAGAGAAGTAGTCTAAATCAGGGTTCCTAATCTGAATGGTTTTATTAAAATCTGGATTTCTAAGTCTCCCCACAGAGAGAGGTGGGAGAACAGCCGACAGGCTGAAGGGTCACACTAGGACTTCAGGTTTATAATAAATTCCTTGGCTAATGTGTATCCAGCCAATCTGGCTCCTGCCAACATATGGACACTGTGGAGATCAATCGAAGTGATTTCCATGGTTCCTTCTAGCTTTAAGGGCCTTTACTTTTGCAAAGTCTTTGGGTGCGACATGCTTTTTCCATACCATTTGGGAAGAAACTTGTATACAAGCCCTACTACAAAGAAATACAACGCATTTCAAATTCCACAAACTACATGACTTTATTTATGAAATTCAACACATTGCCTACTATTGCCCATGTCCATTTAAGTATTCCTCAGCTAGAGCTCTCATTCTTCCAAAATAAAAATCTTTGAAAATGTACTCAAAGTATTACTAAATATTTTATTAAGTTGATACCCCATGGGTCTCAAATTGCCGGCACTATGAAAACAGGGTTAATATAAAACAATACAAAAGTGTTAAAGACAACAGCTTATCAGTATTCTCTTCGCTCCTTTGGTGGGATTTTCTCATGTAGTAACTTTGATTCGTGAAATGATTTCATTTACAAAACTATTATTCTTTGCTATTACCTCAGCTTTCAGCTGTTTTAACTTCATTGTGATGTTTTCTTCTGACATTTCAGTAAAAGGCACTTGCTTCACCTTGGATAAAAACTCCTGAATAATTTTTTCACCTTGCTGAAAGACATATGAATGTTCCATTAGTCTTCAAAACATCTTTCTAAAAAGTCACAATAAATTTTAATGAATTTTTTCATTAACTTTCAATCTAAATACACCACCCAATATTCAAAGAACATTCTTTAAATTTTAAGTGTGCACTATCCAGAATATATAGAAAGCCCTTAGTTGACTATATTTCTTCATAGCAAGTCATTAAAGGATATTTATAAATACATTTTCAGCTGCTAATGAAAAGGGGCTCAATATTTTAGTAGTCACTAAATCACTCATCTTTTATAATCGATATATAAACTTAATCTTCTGGGAGAAAAAGAACTCAAGGTTTATAAATACTATAAGGCATAAACGGTCACTGAAAATTCAGGACTCATACACACGGAATTTCTAAATTACATTTTACTGGCCAGTTATTGGCATTCTAGAGCATAGCCATTCCTTGCCATGTCATCATGGGAAATTCCTTAACCCACATTCCTCATTCGTAACATGGGGATGATAATATTCCAACCTCACAGGGCTGTTGGGAGAACTGGAGAGTCAGTATACGTGCTTATTAGAACGGTGCTTGGCAAAGGTTAAGTACTATGTAAACGCTTATCATCACATATGAAGCAGAACTAAAAAGTCTGCTTTTCATGCACGGAGCTTGTTGGTAATAAGTACCTTAAAGGTTGAAAGGTAGATACCCAAATGGTAAGGTAAAGAAGATACATTTCTCTATTAAATAACAAGTGTATTATTTTCAAGTAATGACAGAATCTAGACTGAACATTGATAGTTATGCATCTCCCTTAGCTTCAAGTTTTTTCAAAATACAATGTAATTAATATTATCAAAAGTACATGGTTTCTGTTGTAGTTGGAAACCAGGGATTACATAAAAGAGCCTACCTAACCCCAGATCACCAATAGCTGTGGTGCTGCTAACAAGACCATTTCACAGCAACCTCCCTAACTAAGGCATAATGCACAAGATATAATGCATTTCTCCTGCCTGCACAGGTACAACAGACAAAACTGTACCTTTTAAGCTTAAAAATCATATACGATCATCTATTATCGTAACAATTATCTATCTGTCAGGGAGGAACATCAAAAAACTGACTGGGTAAAAGCTAAAATCATGACAAGAGGTTCTCACAATGCATAACCACAGTAAATGCTGCCAGGACCCAGCAGTGAATTAAGATCCTTTTGATTATTGTAGAGAATTATCCTTTACTTAGAAAAAAAAAAATACATTGGGCGTATGTTGTACCTTTCTGTGTGAACATGGAAATTTCACCCATCACTCAGAGAAGGCCTAACCGAAGATGCACTTCTCCCATGAGAACTGAAACACCCTGCCCACAAAGAGCTTTCCAGAGTAAGCATATCATATACCCCATTATTCTCCTTGACATGTTCATTATTATCTCCCCAACTAGATTCTAGACAACTGTTAGGCAAAAACTGTGTTTATTTCTTTGTTATTCCCTTAACTAAGTAATTACTCAGTAAATATGCAGTTAACTGGACTTAACCTATTTGTTCATGAAGGAATCAAACAAGCGCTTGGGCGTCTGTAACTCTTTTGAATTACTTACTTTAAACGTAGACTAACATCCTATCCTCCTACGTTTTCAATGTGGTACTGACATGCTCTCTTCTGGTCAGGTACATAGTGCAGAAATCAAAACAATAAGATGAAGTCTTTGCCACGCACAGAAATTTAAGTGAAAGGCAACAATGAATGATCAAGTAAGTATTAGAACCGCAGGCGACCCGACAGATCTAACAACACGGGATTCAATAATTACAAACACAATGTGACAAACCTCTCTTTCCAGATAGCACCTCTTTGCGGCTGGTTCCATGTCATCATATCCTTGTGATTCTCCAATATATTGAAACTCCTCTAGCTCCAGAGCTTTTTGTCTCGCACACTCTATAACATGCCTAGGGAAATTGGCAAGCTCTGCGACATGAATCCCGAAACTCTGATCACAGACACCTGTAAGAAATTTGGGGGTTGTGAGGAGCAGGGCAGAAAGAGACAGCAACCGATGTAAACAGAACCTACCCATCTCACTTTGTCCTTTGGAAACTTAACTGTATTTCAAACTGTATTTCAAATACATCAGCCAAATGTTTCAGAGAAACTTAGATGAAAGAATTTTAATTAAGCCTTCAGTGGAAAGTAATTATGACTCGGCACACAGTGTTTTATTTTATCCTTGACAAATGTAGTAGGAAAAATAAAAATATCCCAAAAAAAAAAAAAAAAAAAAAAAAACTTGATAGCAAATCCTCAGAGGTCTGGACAAAGATCAGAATCTGAAGAAAAATTTATCAACTCAATTATCCCTCTGAGGTTTTCTCATTTCATAAGAGAGGAACTAAATAAAGAAGAAAAAAACCCAAATGTGTCACTAATTAAGAACACTTAAATTCAAAATATATGGCTTATTACTGAACGGTCCAACCTCTAGATCTGCCTACATAATTTTTTAGACAGTGACTTCAGGAAAGTGGTTGGATAAATACAAATATTTACAACACTGGTCTTAGGAAAGTTACCTACCATTCTTACATAACCGTATTCTGATTCTGAACTACTGCAAGCACATGACAATGCAATCTTGGACCCAAATTACTAATAAATTTTATGGACTATCTTCCTCCCCGTTTGCAGAAAATAAAGGGACGTTTAATACGAATGATGCTCACAGGGTTATCATGGAGCTTCCGTTTTTGCCTCAACTATGTATCAACTGTAAAATTTTTTTGGCCTAGTTATATATCCCATTCATTCTGGGGCTGGATACTCTGCACAACTAAGAGAAACAAACAAAAATAAAATAGAAGCAAATGTTTGATAAGCATCCACAGTGATGGATGGATTTATTCCTATCTTCTTCTCCTCAGGTCATCTGGTCTTTTAAAATTCTGAACCCAGGGGAGCCTGGCCGGCCCAGCTGGTTAAGTATCTGCCTTTAGCTGAGGTCATGATCCCACGTCCTGGGATCAAGCCCTTCATCGGGCCCCCTGCTCAGTGAGGAGTCTGCTTCTCTCTCTCCCTCTGCCCCCTGCTCGTGCTCTCTCACTCCGTGTCAAATAAATAAATAAAATCTTTTTAAAAAATTAAAAATAAAATAAAATTCTGAACCCACTTCTTGAAGCATCTGGGTGGCTCAGTTGGTTAAGTATCCAACTCTTGGTTTCAGCTCAGGTCAAGATGGCGGGGTGTGTGTGTGTGTGTGTGTGTGTGTGTGTGAGATCAAGCCTCACAGCAGGCTCCATGCTCCGCGGGGAGTCAGCTTGGAGATTCTCTCCCTCAGCCCCTCCCTGCCCTCTTACACGCAGGCACTCTCTCTAATAAATCAAATTCTGAACCCATTTATCATACAAAACGCAAAACTTCAACTTCATGCTAAATGCCAGGTCCAACTAAAAGTATCTATATTTCATTTTATTTTTAAAAAGATTTTATTTATTTATTTGACAGACAGAAGTGGGAAGGCACAAGTAGGGTGAGCGGCAGAGAGGGAGGGAGAAGCAGGCTCCCCTGCTGAGCAGGGAGCCAGACACGGGATTCTATCCCAGGACTCTGGGATGAGCCAAAGGCAGATGCTTACCCAACTGAACCACCCAGGCGCCCCTAAAAGTATCTATATTTTATATCAATAATAATCATAATACTGTAAACACAGTAAGTCAAAAGGATTCCCACTGAAGCATAAGCAACAAAGGACAAAAGAACCAAAAATAATATTGTACTTATGTACAACCAACTGATGCAAGAAAATGTGTTCTTGGAAAATCAGAAAGCCATCTGAGAAAGCTATTCCAATGACTGGTGAAATGCTGAGGCAGCAAAAACTTTACTGCATGTTAATCTCTTCAACTTGGTAAATCTCATTAGCCAGACCCACAAATGACGAACTTTTCTGAAAGGATGAAATGCCAACAAGTCATTCCCTATGTGAGAACTACTAACAATTTCAGGATTTGTGGAAACCCTACCTTTAAATGAACCTGTTTATGTAACACACCCTTAAAAATACAATGAGATAATTGTAATAAATGGTTTCTTCAACAGTAACAGAGCCTTGGAACTTCAAAGCTTATTACTGCTACTATCCAGTAGGTACTCTGACAAGGAATCAGGCTGCCATGGGAGGTACAAAACCCTCTGGTAATGTTGAAGAGTATGGGTTATTCTTTCTGTAACTGTCTTATAATGAGTGGTCCTAGTATGAGACACAGAAATATAATGTACCCTGTCCTCGTACCCAGATTATGAACTAAGCGTGTGTTCTGTACAAACATCAATAATTCATACTCAGAATAAGGCAATGACTGATGATGTCAAGGGTAGAAGTTTCCCACTGCCACACCTAATTTACAGCACACCAGTGGTTTACACTCACCTTTCTTCACCTGATAAAGCATAGTTAAGGTCTCTTCAGTAGTTAGTGCTGTGACATGTAGATTATTAACAGTTGGTATCTGATTGGCCAAGGCAGTAAGTTCATGAAAATGTGTTGCAAACATGCAAAAAGCACCAATCTTTGTTGCAATGTACTCTGATATAGCCCACGCTAACCCAAATCCATCATAGGTAGAGGTTCCTCTTCCCAACTCATCTATGATTATTAAAGAATCTTTGGTTGCAGACCTGAAACACATAATTACATGAAAATTGCCCATGATATGTGATAATGCAAAAAACAAAATTAAGGCAATACAATGGGAAAGATGTACCACAAACATAACAGATTATCTTAACATATAAAAAATTCAATAGCCAATTAAATGAAGAAAATGAACAGTCAAAAACAACTGATGGAAAAGGAAACAAATAGTGAATACATATTTTTTAAATTACCAATCTCACCAGTAGTAATCAAAGAATTTCCGAATCAGCTATCATTCATTTCTTGCCAATCAAACCAGCCCAGATTTTAGAAAATAATACTGCATGAAGATGGGAGAAAGGTGTCATGTTATGGACACGCAGACGGTGGTCATGTAAATTGGCACGCTGGCCACAGCCTTAGCAATCAGATATTCGCATTCCTTTTTTTCTTCTTTAACCAAACGTAAGGAGGGGAATTTTTTTTTCTCAATTAGAGAATGCAACAGTATTTTTTTTTCCCACACTCAGCATGGAGCCCAATGTGGGGCTTGAACTCACGACCCTGAGATCACGACATGTATGTTTATCTGACTGAGCCACCCAGGCGCCCCAAGAACGCGACAGTTCTTCATGTGCTTACCGGTCATTTATTTTTCTGTGAATTGCCACTGACACCTTTTGCTTATTTAATTTTTAAAGTTATGAATATTAGCTTGCTGACCAATTACTATACCAAATATTTGTACTGCTTCTAAAATTCCCCACAAACAAATAATGAACAGTAATTTCCTAGGGATCTACTATATGTGAAGTGCTTTAGAAGACACCAAGAAATGGAAGGCATAGCTTCTCTACCTTTAAAAAAGCGCCTAAAAAATGAAATAAAGAGATTTCAGTAACCTCTAAAATAAAAAACCGAATATATTACAGGGATGTCAAAGAATTCAGAGAAGAAATACCCAGGATCTGAGGATTATGTGACAAGGAAAGTCATCAGAGAAGTAGAATTTCTGTAAGATTGGAAAGGACATGGGTAAACATTCCAGGTATTGTGAATAGTTCAAGCAAAAGCATAGTAGTGGTGGGGGTCAAAAAGTGAACAACTACCAGAAGCCTTAAGACAAATTTAAAAATCAAAGCTTTCCTCAACTATTACCAATTACCCTTTTAAGACAATATGAAGTGCATAAAGTTCACAAGAAAACTATTATAGATAAAGGTTCTCCGATGTTTTATAGATGAATCTGCAAATGTACTTCTCACAGGACAGAACATTCATTTGTTTTGAGGGGACTGGGAAAATCACTCACCTGAGAATAGAAGCAGTTTCTAGCATTTCAGCCATGAATGTGGAGACTCCTTTCAACTGACTGTCACCAGCCCCTACGCGGGCCAAGATGCAGTCCACAATGGACACTTCCGCTGACTCACACGGCACAAAACACCCAATCTGGGCCATGAGAACTATCACCCCAGTTTGGCGAATATATGTGGATTTACCTCCCATATTGGGGCCTTTAAAATAAATCACATCAAAAAGCAAGATTATTAATTTACTTCTGCCACTAATAAACTGCTAGTCCTAAATCGCACATTTGTGGCTAATCACTGGGCCCTACAGATATGGCATATAAGCAGCGGAACCATCAACTGCCAGAGGAATGCTATCTTCCCTTCGGACAAACCTACATGGCACCCTTCATCAAGAGGACCATGAGAAATATACCTTACCTGTAATTTGCCTAGAAAAACCAGAGATTGATTTTTCCACAGCTCATAGAGCTGCCTGCACGATAACTTTATGTCATCCAGAAAAGTAGTACACACCTAATTGATTAACCAACTAAACACCGTAATTCCTTAATAAACGAGGCTATTAGTGAATGGGTCATATGGTCTAATCCTTCAAATCACTTAAACTCCACACTAAAGCCCTAAGATACAACCCTACTTTTTCTGAAGTACAATTTATTTCTCTGGGTTAGATCATATGAACTTGAAAATCCATTTGGGGAACTAGAATATTAACACTGACTTTTTCCCAAATACATTTGCCCAAGACTACCCCCCTCCACTTTTGTTTTCTAGAATCTGGCTAAGATCTAAAAATACTTCAGTTTGACACATGATGCATTAGTCTATAAGCACATTTTTTTCAAAGTTCACATGAATACAGTCCCATGTCTTTAAAAGAATTGCTACCCTAAGCTGAGGTCATTCCAGCAGTCAGTTCTGTTTGACCTTCAGTGACCTCACTATTGAAAGGTCTGGCTCAAAGGTAGGCTTTGAGGTTGAAGGCATGTTCATTTTTTTTTTTTTTAAAGATTTTATTTATTTATTTGACAGAGATAGAGACAGCCAGCGAGAGAGGGAACACAAGCAGGGGGAGTGGGAGAGGAAGAAGCAGGCTCATAGCGGAGGAGCCTGATGTGGGGCTCGATCCCATAACGCCGGGATCACGCCCTGAGCCGAAGGCAGACGCTTAACCGCTGTGCCACCCAGGCGCCCCGAAGGCATGTTCATTTTTAAATGAACTAAACCCCTGGAACAGAAGTTTCATATAAAGATAACATTCACTCTAAGGCCTCCCCCTCCTTCCAAATCTTCCCTCTAATCCAAATGTGAACATATTACCAACTAGCATGAATAACGTGCTCTTTTTCTAACGCCAAGAACTAGGATTTTCTTCATCAGTTTTAAATACTTCCACTCCAACATTAAAAAAGGGAAAAACATTACCCCCCAAAAGTCCATAAATTAGGTTTTTGTGGGTTTTGTTGTTTTTTTGTTTTTACCAGTAATGATGTGGAACATCTGTTTATCTTTTTCGAAGTGAACATCATTAGGAATAAATGCAACTTCATCTTGAACTTCAACACAAGCGTGTCTGGATGCTTTCAATGTAATTCTTCCTTGTCCTTTCTCCAAAATGACCGGTCGCACATACGGAACAGGTGCTGCATTTGACACGTGGGCAAAGCTGACAACAGCATCTAGCTGAGCTAACACGTCATTGAGCGTCTGCATCGGTTCTACGTAGCCTGTATAAAAATAGGAAATGTGCACAGGGATACGGAATAAAGAAAATACATATAAGCAGTTATAGGAATAAATTTAACTCCCCTATCTGGGAATTTAAAATCCATTTCCTTATATACTTTTTAAAAAATTAACAGGAGTTTGCCATAACTAAACTTGAAAGAGCACCTAAAACCTCACCACAAGGTTAAAATGTATTACTACATCTTCCCCTACTATGAATAGATTTCAAAAATAGAAAGAGTGTGATGCCCTCCCTTACAAAAATCCATTAAAATGGAAAACACACAGCTGCTTATCATAAGATACACGCAAACACCAGGTTGTCAGATATAATAATGTGACCATCAAGGCCTGTGCCTACATAAACCTGACCACAGGAGGGTTACTTGAGCTTTTTTTCCCCCATCAGTACCACATGCAGTTGAATTTTAGCAAAATTTAGATCCATAATTGTCCCTTAAAATACTTTCAGTGAGATTCTACTCTTCTAGAACATTAAAACTAAAAGCTATTATGTACACTAAAAAGTCCCTGACACATGGTAGGTAATTCATGTTCAAACAATAAAAATGGCCAACATTTTTAGAATAGATTCTTACATTTTAATAGCTTAGAGGGGTTGGTGAAACATCCCACACATTATGTAGAACTATCACACGGGCACCAACGTCTCAAAAGCGTCAAAGGACATTCACGAGAATACTGCTTAATTTTAGAAAAACACGAAGTTATGAATTTAATCAAATGGCAAGAAGTGGGATTCATCTTTGATTCCCTTGTTCCCCATAAAAGTGATAAAATGTTTTAAAAATAAAAATTAACTTATGAATGGCTGAATATAAATAATTCTCTTATTGTTATACCACTTTTACATTTATTCCTGTCTTACCTAACAGGTATTCTTTAAAAAAAAAAAAGAAAGAAAGAAAGAAATGATTCACACTCCCCTATCATGTAGGAACAAGAACCTGCAAGAATTACTTAAACGTTAATGGAGTGTTTACTGTAACTACTTTAGAAAAGGAAAACTGAAGCCTGTTAAGGTATCTCACATCACCTGGCTCTTAACAGCATCGTCTACTTTGGTTTATTAGCAAGATAAAGAATTACAAAGATGATCCATTACATTAAAAAAAAATTTTTTTTTAAGATTTTATTTCTTTATTTGACAGAGAAAGAGAGAGCACCAGTAGGCAGAGCGGCAGGCAGAGGGAGAGGGAGAAGCACAGGTACACCACTGAGCAGAGACCCCAATGTGGGGCTCAATCCCATTATGACCTGAGCCGAAGGCAGATGCTTAACCAACTGAGGCACCCAGGTGCCCTGCTCCATTACATTTTTTTTTTTTTAAAGATTTTATTTATTTAGTTGACAGAGAGAGAGAAACAGCCAGCAAGAGAAGGAACACAAGCAGGGGGAGTAGGAGAGGAAGAAGCAGGCTCATAGTGGAGGAGCCTGATGTGGGGCTCGATCCCAGAACGCCGGGATCACGCCCAGAGCCGAAGGCAGACGCTTAACGACTGCGCCACCCAGGCGCCCCGCTCCATTACATTTTTAAATACAGATAATGTGTATATTAGACCAAGAAAAGGTTTCATTTAAATTCAAGGTAACTCTAGGGGCACCTGGGTGGCTCAGTTAGTTAAGCATCTGCCTTTCGCTTAGATCATGATCCCAAGGTCCTGGGATCAAGTCCCTCATCGGGCTCCCTGCTCAGCTAGGAATCTACTTCTCCCTCTCCCCTCTGCTCACGCGCTCTCATTCTCGCTCCCAAATAAACAAAAAAAAATCTTGAGGGGGGGGGGAGAGAAAAAAAAACTAATTAATTCAAGGAAACTCTAAATACAAAACACCCTCCATTTAAACGTTTAAAGCTAGCAGCTTTAACCTAGAAGGTGCTTGATGAATCAGAGTTAATATTTTTCCTGAGGAAGACTCCCAGCTTGAATATACAGTATTTACAGGGCTCTTCAAAATGTCTGCCTTCGGCTCAGTTCATGATCTTAGGGTCCTGGGACTGAGCCCTGCATCGGGCTCCCTGCTCAGTGGGGAGTCTGCTTCTCCCTCTCCTTCTGTCTCTCCCCACCCCATTTGTGCTCTCTCTCAAATAAATAAATTTTTTAAAAAAATCCTTAAGTTTTATGTGTCTTTTGATTTACTATAAAATTCATAACAGTAAAATAATTTACAGAATTATACAAGCACATAGTTTTTAAATGACTTTTTACCATTCAGTAATTCAGCATGAATATCCTGGAAATGAGGACATCCTCCTACTTACTCACAATACACACCACCCAAGAAATATGACACCAATACCATGTTCTCTCTTATTAAACTTCACCAATTTGTCCTGAGTGTCCTTGATAGCTCTTTCCCACCCCCAACTCCTAGTCCTGGATCCATTCAAGGACCATCTACTGATTTGCTTGTTATGTCTCCATAAGTCTCCTATAATCTAGAACAGATCCTGGCCATTCCTTTTTTGCTACCATGACACAGACATTTTTAAAGAGTACAAGCTTTAAAAAGTATGTCCCACAATCTAAATTTATCTCCGTTTTCCCTTCTTGTTAACAATCAGGTTAAACATTTTTGTCAGGAATACCACATGGGCAATACAGTGCCCTTCCCTCTACATCACATCAGGAAGCAAATATGTCATTTGTTCCACTACTGATGACGCCAACTTTGATCACTTGGTTGAAGTAGTTCCTTGGTCTATCTTTGAAAGGCACAATAAAGGTTATAGTCGATACACATGTGGTGACAGGCAAAACCTTCCAGTTTAACACATCAGCCCCACCTTGTGCTAAACATACATTCATTCTGTGCCAAGGGCAATACCATAGTGTCAAGCCATGCTATCTTCTCAAACAGGGCCCTCCAGAAGGAACTCTGAAATTCTACAAAATGGCATGTAGACCTTGAAAAGGCTTGCTTCATGTGTAATTTTCTAGTTGTTTTTCAGTGATATTTATTTCCAAAACTTAGAGCATGAGCCCATAGATAAAGATTATTAGTGCCTTTAGTCCTTGGTGTTTCTTTTCCTTGTTACAACAATAAATTTTGAGCTTTTATGCATGTCTGTTTTTCAGGGTATTCCCATTCCTTAGCCTGCACTAGCCTTATCTTTCTATTTATAAGAGTTATTTCCACCTTAATAACCTATAGTATATAATCAGCCACCCCTCATCCCCGGTGCAGCAGGTCTTTCTGCCCATGGGTCCTGTCCCTGTGCTCTAATAAACCACCATTTTGCACCCCCCCCAAAAAAGTTATTTCCAGTTACTTTTCCCACAACACAGCATGCATTACCTTATAGGTAGCCTAACATAATAGTCACAGTGTGTAACAGCTTTTTAAAAAAACACTCTTCAAACATCCCAATACTTTCTCTATTACTAAAAACCAGGTTATAGTCAGAACACTTAATGTATTGGCTCTATTAAATTTACCTGAAGAAATATTGACAATTTCTTTAACAATGGCATCCTGGGCTTCCTCGTACTCGGTTTTATTTTTGGTATACTCTTCATTGAGAGAAGTCAGTTTACTGCAAGTCAAGATATGACATTATTAAAAGTATCAAAACATCTACTAAAGTGATGTGTACTACATAAAATATATCCAGAGCATCTATTCTATAAAGCACCAAAACAATAATTAAAATGAAAATGTGAGTAGAAAATGGGCAACTCATTAGGGGCAGATGTGGATGGAATTCAGTATATTACATTTATGCTGTTTGGAAGAGCCCACTGGCACAATTCTTGCTGTAACATTTATTCCCCTGAGTAAAATTCTGATCTGTGACCTTTTCTAAAATATATAAATGGAATTAAGTCTTCATCCTCATTTCAGATAGAGACCATCTCCCATTTTTTTTTAAGATTTTATTTATTTATTTGTCAGAGAGAGAAAGAGAGAGAGAGAACAAGCAGGGGGAGCAGCAGAGGCAGAAGGAGAAGCAGGCTCCCCACTGAGCAGGGAGCCCGATGTGGGGCTTGAACCCAGGACCCTGGGATCATGACCGGAGCTGAAGGCAGACACTTAACCTACTGAGTCACCCAGGCGCCCCAACCCCCCTTTTCAAATTCACACACACACACACACACACACACACACACCACATAGTTTCTCTCCTTACTACAGTATATCTGTCTTTTGATACTGAAGTTTGTCAAAGTAAGAAAATGTTTTTGAAAACCAAATTTTATTGAGTAAAGAAAAAATGAAAACTGTACATTGAAATAAAAAATGAAGGATGAGAATAAAGGAAAAATATACACAGATGTCAAAGGAAGGGAATGAAATAAAAAAAAAAAAGACAGGATGGGGGCACAGAGAAGAGAAAGGGGGGAAGCATTCACTAGATGGAGGAGGACATGGACCAAGGCAATAATTGTGAATTGATGGATTAGCTGATGGCCTAATACATACACACAGCTCAGGAACAGCGCATGGGCAAGTAGCAGCAGCAAAGACTGCTAAGAAACAGGCAAACAGAAAAAATTAAAGGAAGACAAGCAGAGGCAAAGACATTGTAAAAGTGAGACCACTATGTGAAGGAAGAGCAAACAAGAGATGAAAGTGGATGGGGATGGGGACCAGACAGTGCAGGTTACAATAAAGACTGCAGCTTTTTCTGGATGACAGACACTGGAGGTTTTTAAGGAAAATTACATGATCAAAGAATCAGATACACAGCAAGCATTCAATTTATTGACAAAAATGAATTAATAAAGGAATCTTCACACCTTTTAGACTAAATGTGGTCATTGAGCTCAATCTCTTTTACTTATAACTAACCAATGGAGATTCGAAGATGGTTATAATAGCCCAAAAGTTCCATCTCAGCTAAGCCATTATTGAATAGAGTTTGAATCAGGGATATAGTTTGCTGGAAGAACAACTACTACTAAATTGGGCAATAGGAGATCTAGCTGTGAGTATCTAATGTTACTAGTTATCTAATCCTGGGGAATTGGGAGTTTCAGCTTCTCCATCTAACTAATGGGAGATAAACCTATTTATTTCAGAATTGTTACAAGAAACAAACCAAACAGATTGTTTCCATTCCTGGGGTGTCCGAACACCTAGAATAATGACTGCACATAATAAACACTCAAAACACTTGCTGAATAAATGGATAAAAGGGGATCACATACACAAAACTACCTGTAAAGTACTGGGAATATTCAGGAGGGGTGGGTGTAAGGCCTGCCATAAATTCTAATACAGTACAGAAGGAAAAAGATAGATATCACCACCCCAAAACATGGAAGATTATTTCAAAATAATTCTTCTTTCACCTATAAATGATTTGCTTCAGAAACTTTCTAACATCAGTGAAGGAAAAGAAAAACTTGTAAAATCTTTTTCAACATGAAACAGGATTTTGAAAAAGCAATAATCTAGGAAGTGGCCTCACTAAGGCTGGTAGGCATCTCCCTAAACTAATTTATATATCCAACTGATATACCAGAATTTTTTAAATTGATAAATGACATCAAAACTTTCTTAGAAAAACAAATGTGAAAATAATTATAAAGCAGAGATATGATGGGGAACTAACTCTAATCAATATGGAAGTGTAATATAAACTATAATACAATCTCTTTTGTATTGACAAAAGAATGGTGAGACAGATATAGGAAAGAACAATCTTTTTAAAATTTTTTTGAAGATTTTATTTATTTATTTAATAGAGCATGCATAAGCGGGGGGGGGGGGGGAGGAGCCTGATGCGGAACTCGATCCCAGGACTCTAGGATTATGACCTGAACCAAAGGCAGATGCTTAACCAACTGAGCCACACAGGTGCCCAAGAACAATCTTCTTTTTTTTTTTTGGTAAAGATTTTATTTATTTGAGAGACAGAGAGTGAGTGAGCGAGTGAGAGCACAAGCTGGAGGAGGGGCAGAGGGAGAGGCAGAAGCAGACTCCCCAATGAGCAGAGAGCCTGATGCAGGGCTTGATTCCAGGATCTTGGGAGAGAGCCCCCATTCCAGGCTTCCTGCTCAGCAGGGAGCCTGCTTCTCCCTCTCCACACCCACCCCCTGCTTGTGCTCTCGCTCAAATAATAAAATCTTTATAAAACAAAACAAACAAAAAACAAAAAAACAGACCCAGAGTGTCACTTCAGTCAATAAGGAAAAGAGTTATTTAACGAGGGGTGTTGGAACACCTGATGAGGCTCTTATAAGAAAAGAACGCTTCATTCTTACTTGATACCTCATATCAATTAACAAGTAAAGTAAAACTTCCTTATCATAGAACATTCATGTCACATCAGAGAATAATTTAGTTCCATGGACCTATTGAAGGCTTAACAAAATAACGTAGGCATACAAACCTGTTGGTAAATTTAACACCATTCTTCTGAATGTCCACCGTACTGAAGTTTTTATTGTTACGAAGGACTTTTTCTTCCTTACATGTTACGCGAAAGTAATAACCAAACTGTGCACTGGAATCCAGTTTAATCTGTTTGCCAGGATCCAAACCTTCATAATATGGAAATAAAGAAAAAGTATGTCATAGACGTCTACAGCCATCTTTCAATGTAAATGTTTAAAATAATTAACTCTTATTACAAGACAGCACAGTGGAAATTATTAAGACAATCTAACCGGGAAATATTCAAATTCTACTTCACTCAAAAACTACATGAATGAAGGCTATCTATAAAATCCTCGAACTCTCCTATTAATGGTAGCTTCTGACGTGGAAGTACTTTCCAGGTACACCCATCCAAGACTGCAGAGCACAGCAGTGGGCTAAGGGCACGAGGACGGATACGATCCGGCCCCCGCCCTTGAAGCATTTCTCTGGAACTAATACAGAGTAGGATTAAAGTGAACAAACACACTTTCCAAACAAAAACTTAAGACTCTCACAATGAAACTCTATAAAACTAGGACACATATTTTCTGTTAGGACACATATTTTCTGTTAAGTGTAGGAAACTTCACAAAATATGCAATGACCAATCAGCTAGATTTTATTTACCTAAGATCTTTGAGTTTTTGTAAGTCTGTCCCCATCATCTCATTCATCAAGGTGATCTTCAGAGTATAAATCAGAAAAGAGAGATCGTATCTACAAATTCAATTGCTAAAGCATGGCTATCAAATATTAGCAGCAGCAAAGAACTAAAGACAGATTTCACTGGGCTGGGGAGGAAAGAGATCATAGAAAGAATGTAGAAAGCTATGCAATGAGAAGGGTAAAAAAAAGCAAAGATTCTTTACCCAGGGTCTAGTCCATATATGAATTCTCCATGGTAACTATTTGCAAAATTTTTTGTATATGTAGGTATGGACATATTTCTAGGAATAGGATTCATAACTTCCATCAGATTCTCCATAAGTTTAGTAAGAATTACTGCCTCAGAGGTCTTGTGCGTGCGCGTGTGTGTGTAAAGCGTCAGAAGTATAGTAAGTGGGGGGCGCCTGGGTGGCACAGCGGTTAAGCGTCTGCCTTCGGCTCAAGGCATGATCCCGGCGTTATGGGATCGAGCCCCACATCAGGCTCCTCCACTAGGAGCCTGCTTCTTCCTCTCCCACTCCCCCTGCTTGTGTTCCCTCTCTCGCTGGCTGTCTCTATCTCTGTCGAATAAATAAATAAAATCTTTAAAAAAAAAAAGAAAAAAGGAAGTATAGTAAGTGAAGATACAGAAACAGCTCTCAAGAGTGAGAGGGTCCTCACTGGCAACTTCAGGGTTGGTCTTTTATGGAAAGTTAACCAGGGAACTTAAATCCTTTAACATCTCTATTGATAACACCCTCAATGGCTTACTTCCTTTTTAGGGTCTGGTTATTCTTTGTTGGTCACAGGTGATTATCATAAAGACCTACACCCGCCCCCCCCAGGCCTCCCCCCCGCCCGCATGCATAGGGCAGGGTGGTCCTTGCTTGACGGGTCTTCTAATATGCTAAATATATTTATTTAGTCAACATACATATGAGAGATGCTCAAACCAAAAGGTTCATAAATTCAGAACAAATTAGCGTGAATAACACGAGATTAACTAGGGAATTAATAATCTAGCATGGGGCACCTGGGTGGCTCCGTTGTTTAAGCGGCAGACTCTTGATTTCGGCTCAGGTCATGATCTCAGGGTCCTGGGATTGAGTCCCACACTGGGCTCTACACTAGGTGAGGAGGAGCCTGCTTAAGCTTTTTTCTCTCCTTCTCCCTCTGCCCCTCCCCCCACTGACGCACGCCTTCTCTCCTTCTCAAAAAAAAAAAAAAAAAATCTAGTATGAAAGGCAGACATTTAAAAAAAGCTGATGTTAATGAAGTGCTTGGGAACCCCAAGGCCAAATCAATGAACTATTCCTAGTAGAATGAAGCTTACAGAGGAGGTGACATTTAATACTGATCCTATTTCAAGGAAATGATGCAAGGGCCTCTTGGTTAATTTGTCTGGCAGGAATGTGGAATCATCCTGGGGTTGGAGAGTTGGTAAGAGACAAATCTGGAAGAGGGTGAGGCTCCAGATGCAAAGTATCCTGTACCTCAACTTGGAAGTCTTTGTAATTTTATTCTGTGGAAGAAAGGCCTGCACTTTAAACAAGGAAGCAGCGTGATCCACTGTGTCTTCCAGGAGAGTAATTCTACACCAGTGGGGATACTACATAGACAAAAGAATTATTCAAACCGCCAATGAGGCCCTCTTACCTAGATCTCTTGCTGCACTTACTAATGTTGACTGCATCTTCTTTTCCAAGTCATCCATTATTTCTCTTAATTCACTCAGATTGGGATCAAATGAAGGTTTTACAAGGAATTCATGGTTTTCCACCTAGACATAACAAAGAACGGCTAAATTTTATAAATGATGGGTAAAGATGAAAATAACAATGTATTTTCTTTTCCTTCACTTAAATTTCACTTGTATTTTGAGTTAAACTTATGTTTTAAGTTATTCTGCCAATTAAGGAGTTTCCATTTATTAGATTTTTACGTAAAATTCTGTTTATAAGGAGCTTAGAGCACTACACATCCAAAAATTACTTAGATGAAAAAGATGCAGAGTTTAAGTCACTAGTAGTATTCAGTATTTTTATTTACACTTACCCCTAAACAATGTTCAATATGTTCTTCCTAAACATTACTAAAGAATGTCCAATGTTCACAGCCTATAACAGAATGTGTAGTTTTTACCCAAACCAAGGATCCATCTTAGGAACCTCAAAACTTTTTTAAAAAGCTACAGAATTTCATTTCTTCAAACTGGAAGTTAATTAATATCTTTCAAGGGAAAGCCTGGGTGGTTCAGTCAATTGAGTGTCTGACTCCTGATTTCCACTCAGGTCATGATCTCAGGGTCCTGGGATCTAGCTGGCATCACGCTCCATGCACAGAGTGAAGTCTGCTTGGGATACTCTCTCTCCCCTTCTGTCTGCCCCTCCCCCTGCTAAAATAAACAAATAGAATCTTAAAAAAAAAAATCTCTCTTAAATACTTTGTTTCCCTAAATTCTTACCAATAATAGCCATCAAGAAATCATAATAAAAGACAGATCTCACTTACAATGGCAAATGTATACACAAAATATTTAGAAACAAAGTCTTAACTATTTAGGACTTTTTAAAAAATACTTTCTCTCTCTCTCTCTGGCAGAGAGAGCACAAGCAGGCAGAGCAGCAGGCAGAGGGAGAGGGAGAAGCGGGCTCTCCGCTGAGCAGGGAGCCCAACACAGAACTCAGTCCCAGGATCCCAGGATCATGACCTGAGCTGAAAGCAGACGCTTAACCAACTGAGCTACCCAGGCGCCCCAACTACTTAGGACTTTTATAAAAAAAAATAATAATAACTGCTTACTGAAATATTTAAAACAACTGGTAAGCAAAAAGGTAAACCATGAAGAGAAAACCAAATCAAACATTAACATCTCCTCACTCCTAAGAGACTGTACAATAGGAATCCCTTTTTAAAACAAAACAATTAAAATGTAGACAAAATTAGGAAAGAATACCTTTTAAAAAGAATGAAGCATATCCTTACAGACACTAAGAACTATTAAGAATTAGGGGAGGGAAGCCTGACTGGTTCAGAGCATGGGACTCTTGACCTCAGGGATTAAGTTAAAGCCCCACTTTGGGTGTGGAGCCTATTAAACAAATAAGCACACACTACTAAAAATAATTATGTAGAAAAGACAATACAGGAGAATCAGTTTTCTAAGACAAGGAGATTTTTAAAAACTTAATAAATGGGATTAATATAATCTCTTTCCAATTACTCTCCACTCATTCAGAGCAAACCTTCTTCACATACCAAAGGTGAACACAAGGATAAGGAATTAAAATTACAAAAAGCTAGCAAAAAAAAAAAGAATAAAACATTTATCAAATAACTTTCTCAATTTAAACTGACAAGATTTCATTCTACTAAAATTTAAATTTCTGAATAAACCTAATTAAAAAAAACAAAGATTTGTAAAAATAGCTATGCAAAATGTAAAAATGGAAAGATTAACTTTTTTTTATAAAGGAACTTGGTCTACATGTATTTGAAAAATATCAAGGTCATTAAATGGGCAAATATAAAAACATACAACTCACAGATGAGAAAATAAGTAGTAAACTAACCCACAGGAAAATGCGAAAGCTCAACAATAACAGATACGAATATTAAAGTAACCTATAGATATTATTCTACAGCTATTTTTTTTTTTAAGATTTTATTTATTTATTTAGTTGACGGAGATAGAGACAGCCAGCGAGAGAGGGAACACAAGCAGGGGGAGTGGGAGAGGAAGAAGCAGGCTCCCAGCATAGAAACCTGATGTGGCGCTCGATCCCAGACCGCCAGGATCATGCCCTGAGCCGAAGGCAGACGCCTAACGACTGAGCCACCCAGACGACCCTCTACAGCTATTTTTTTTTAAAGGAAAAAAAAATTCTACCACCAAATACTAATGAAGCTACAGTGAAATTAGTATACTCATTCATTTCTGGTGAGAATCTAAGTTGTTATAACCTTAAAAAAAGGCAGTATGAGACAAGATTCAGAGATATTTGTTACACCCTTTGACACAGAAATTCTACTCCCAGGAATTCAACCTAAAGAATAATGCAATAGATGCAAAACAACACAGGGATGAATAAGATCTCTGTAGATTTATCTGTTACAGCAAAACCCAGAAATGATAAACATCACACATCTGCACAATGGTACATACAGTTGATTCAAACAGACAGTAAAGATGATCTAAAAAAAAGAAGCAAGACTTAGGATAATTCCAAGGGAAAATAATGCTACCATGGTGGACTGACACTGCTAAAGAATTTGCCTCTTCCAGTGAGCTTGAGAGGCAGAGCCATGTCAAGCTCTTATCTTCACCCCCATCTTCCAGAAGCCACAAAACCCCAAGAATCCTGCTAAATCTGGAGAAGAAAGCAGAACCAGTATCCTTCCGCTTTCTGGTCTCAGGAGGGGGAATGACCTCTAGTTGTTTGTCCAACAACATCACCCACCTATCACCAGAAACACACACACTCATTACATCAGACTACACACAGGAGATGGAGAAAAAGAAATCCAGGCTTGGAACTCGGGATAATGAAATTAAGAAACAGAGAGATAAAAGAACTAAGAATGAAAGGAAGTTAGGTCCTAACACCATCATTTAAATATGAATAAACACAACATACCAAAGAGAAAAGATACTGTTGGATCAAGTTACCTGTATTACTGGGGCACCTGGGTGGCAGAAGTGTCTGCCTTCAGCTCAAGTCATGATCTCAGGGTCCTGGGATGGAGCACCTCGCTGGGCTCCCTGCTCAGTGGGGAGTCTGCTTCTCCCTCTCCCTCTGCCCCCACAACCTGTGATCTCTCTCTCTCAAATAAATTAGTAAAACCTTATAAAAAAAAATTTACCTGTACTACTATAGTAGAAAGACTTGCTATAATCAGAGAAGTTACATGAAAGATAGATTTAAGTAATTAGGAGAAAATAAATAGGGAAGATACTGGAGAGCTTAAAACAAACAAAAGCACTCCACTATCCTAGAAATACTAAATATTATAAGCATTTTTTCAAATGTATAGTTGAGTTAAAAAAAGAAACTAGAGGTCAGAGGCCCTGCAGAGTAGAGGGTTGCCAGCATAAAGCCAGGCCACAAGAACCATTTTTAACAGCCATCTTTAGGGGTGCCAGGATGGTTCAGTCTGTTAAGCAGCTGACTCTTGGTTTTGGCTCCAGTCATAATCTCCGGGTCCTGGGATGGTCCCCTGCATCAGCCCCGTTTGGGACCCTGTGCAGTGGGGTTCCATGCTCAGTGGAGAGTCTGCTTTTCTCCCTCTCCCTCTGCCCTGCACTTGTGCCCTTTCTCTCAAATAAATAAATAAATAGATAGATAGATAGATAGATAGATAGATAGATCTTTTTTAAAAATTCCTCTATCAGCCTGAGTCCCCAAGAAAGGGAAGGAAAAGACAGAATTTCCTACCTGACAAAAAGCCAGCCTTCACTGGGGTTGGGATTTCAACCGTCTATTTTTGTTGGCAGTGGAAAAAGCCTGCTCATTGTTGCCATTTCTCTTACCCCTTCCTTCTACAGTAATAGATCTGACCACTCTTCACAGGATACAAAACTACTAAGAACAAAGAATCCATCTCCAGCTTCCCTTGCAGCTAGGTATGGGGATAGGACTAAATCCTGGCCAACAGAACATGAGCGGAAATGATGTGTACCATTTTCATAATGTGTCCTGCTCTTCCCCTTTTGTCCTCTCCCACTCACTGGAACAAAGATGAGGTAGTAAGCCAACCTGGACTCTGAAGGCAATACCCTAAGGGTTCTGTTCTGGAGCAACGAAGGAAGAGGCAGGTCACGGAGACAGCAGGGCTATCCTGCCAGCCCTGTGCTGCTGTGTTCACACTGCTCTGACAGAAAATTAAGCCCATATTCTTGTTTAAGTCACCATTATTTATTTGGGGCTTCTTTTTTAGCAGCTAAATCTTTGCTCCAACAAATCACAAAAGCTCCAGGCTGAAAAATTAACTTAAAAGTGCTCCTGGTTTATGGGGAGCCAGGGTGGCTCAGTCGGTTGAGCATCTGACTCTTGATTTCAGCTCAGGTCATGATCTCGAACCCCGCATCAACCCCACGTCAGGCTCCATGCTCATCTCTCTTCCTCTCCTCCTGCCCCTCCCCCTGCCCACGCACTCTCTTGCTCTCTCTCTCTCTCTAAATAAATAAACAAAATCTTTAAAAAAAAAAAAAAAAGTGTTCCTGGCTTACACTGTGGGATATATGGCAAGAGCAAGTTTTATCTGAGGGAGGGGGAGGATGTATGATTTGCACAGACATAACCCAGAAATATGCAAATTCATAATCTAAATATACATAACAAACAAGGAAAGAAGCCACCAACAATAAGAGTAAAAAAAGACTCAGCAGAAACAGGGGTAATTTAAACCAAGAAATTTTAGATATGGAATATTAAGTATATTAAAATGTCTGAAGTAATAGAATGGAGAATGGAATACATGAGCAAAGGACAAAATACCACTTTAAAAAAAAGACTAGGCAGAGTTAGAAATGAACCAAATACCTTTTATAAATAACAAATAAAATCATTGGGAAAAAAGCCTATGGGCTGGTTAAACATATCAGAGCTGAAGAGACACTCAGTGAATTGGAACATCTGAAGTAATCACAAAGAGAGCAGCACAGACACATGGCAGAAAAAGAATGTGAAAGTCTAACATATGCCCAATCACAGTTTTAAGAGAAGAGAATGAAGGAACACAACATTTAAAGAGATAATGATTGATAATTTTCCTGAACTGATTAAAGAATTCTCTGATTAAGAAAACACAGCAGGGGCGCCTGGGTGGCACAGCGGTTAAGCATCTGCCTTCGGCTCAGGGCGTGATCCCGGCGTTATGGGATCGAGCCCCACATCAGGCTCCTCCGCTATGAGCCTGCTTCTTCCTCTCCCACTCCCCCTGCTTGTGTTCCCTCTCTCGCTGGCTGTCTCTATCTCTGTCGAATAAATAAATAAAATCTTTAAAAAAAAAAAAAAAAAGAAAAGAAAACACAGCAAATCCAAACAGAAAAAAGAAATCCACTTTTGGACTCAGAGCAGTAAAAGGAATCAATAACTGGAACCAGGAGTTCTCAACAATAATAATTCAAGCCAAAGGACAGCACAATACAATCTTACAGATACTAAGGAAAAATAACTATCAATCTGGAATTGTACACCCACAAAAATTTCCTTCAAGAACAATGGTGATATAGACCTTTTCAAACAAACAAAACCTAACTAACAGACTGCCAATAAAACAACTCCTAAAGAATATTCAGAAGAAGGAATGAATAGCAAAGAAATTGGTAAGCATATGGGCAAATCTAAACTTAACACACTGTATAGAATGGAAATTTAAAGGGGTAAAAAACAGAGAACTAAAATACCAGCCAATAATGAAGAAATGTAATCTGATATCAGATATCTTAAGGCCCTAGTATTTTGGGGGATAAGTGAGAAGATACTGACAGACTTGATTTTGATATGTATACACATTTTTGTAAAAATTTGTGAATAACTTCCAAACCAATGAGGGTGTGATAGGATGGGGGAGGATAGGAAAGGCAAAATGGAATTTTTTTTTTTAAGATTTTATTTATTTATTTATTTATTTGACAGAGAGAGAGAGAGAGAGAGAGAGAGACAGCCAGAGAGAGAGGGACCACAAGCAGGGGGAGTGGGAGAAGAAGAAGCAGGCTCATAGCGGAGGAGCCTGATGCAGGGCTCGATCCCAGAACACCAGGATCACGCCCTGAGCCGAAGGCAGACGCTTAACGACTGAGCCACCCAGGCGCCCCCAAAATGGAATTTTAAAAACCCAACTAATATATAAGAAAGACAGAATGAGTAAAGGCAACCAGGAAGAATAGGAATCACAAAGTAACATGGCAGAAAAAAATCCAAACTGCCACTTAAAAAAGATTATCAAAATAGGGGCGCGTGGGTGGCTCAGTCATTAAGCAGCTGCCTTCGGCTCAGAGCATGATCCCAGGGTCCTGGGATCGAGCCCCACATCGGGCTCCCTGCTCCGCTGGGAGCCTGCTTCTTCCTCTCCTATTCCCCCTGCTTGTGTTCCCTCTTTCACTGGCTATCCCTCTGTCAAATAAATAAAATCTTAAAAAAAAAAAAAAATTATCAAAACAGATTTAAAATAAATAAAATCCAGCTATAAGCGTCGTTACCATAAAGACTTTCAGAAAGGATGGAAAAATATACACCATGTAAAAAACTAAAAAGGACTCTGGCATAGCCCTCTTACTATCTGACAAAAAAAAACAAAACAAAAAAACTAAGGCAAAAAGCATTACTAAGGATACTGTTCCTAAAGAATGAGGAAGGTTCAGTTCACCACAAAGAAAGTACAACTGTGTGTTGAAAACATATAAAGCAATAATGGACTGACCTATATAAAGAAATCCACACTTCTCTCAATAACTCAGCAGATCAAAAATTAGCAAGCTTACAGACAATGTGAACAAAACTAAGCTTTATCTAATCAAATGGACATATAGAAAACTCTGTAGCCAAAATTAGGGAGCACACATGATCCTCAAGTACACTGAGAACTTTTATGAAATTGACACATGCCCAGCTTAGAAATTATTTCTAGGGGCGCCTGGGTGGCTCAGCCATTAAGCGTCTGCCTTTAGCTCAGGGCGTGATCCCGGCGTTCTGGGATCAAGCCCCACATCAGGCTCCTCCGCTGGGAACCTGCTTCTTCTTCTCCCACTCCCCCTGCTTGTGTTCCCTCTCTCTCTGGCTGTCTCTCTCTCTCTGTCAAATAAATAAATAAAATCTTAAAAAAAAATTATTTCTAAACAAATGATAACAGGAATAAAATTCTGAAAATTGCAATAAGAGACTATACCTTTAAAAATGTATAGGATACACTCAGCTAAAGCAACACATAGAAAGAAAAATGTAATCTTAAGTGCTTACTGAAAAAGAAAAGCTGGAAAAATAGTGAGCACTCAACTAAAGAGGTTAAAAAAAACCAAAAAATAGGTGGAAAAATATAGATAAGAACTGAAATTAATGAAATAAAAAGCAAAGATACAAACGAGGATTTAAAAAGTCATAAACTGATTCTCTAAAAAAAAAAGACAAACTATGAAAAGGAGGAAATGTTGGGGGAGGCACAAATTATATTAAAAATAAGCAGGTAATATATCTGCAAGTACAGCAGTGTTTTTAAAAAATAATCATCACTATGAACAACCTGAGGCAAGTGGAAAACTCAGAAAGTACGTATTTCTTAAAGAACAGAATATATAAAGAACTCTTATAATTCAACAACAAAAAGACAACCCAATTTTAAAATGAGCAAAGGATCTGAACAGAAATTTCTCCAAAGATACAGGAATAAATGGCCACCAAATATATGACAGCATGCCCAACATCATTAGCCACCAGGGTAATGCAAATCAAAACCATAATGAAAATACCACTTCACATCCACTAGACTGGCTGTTAAGACAAATACCCAAAAAACAAAGAATAGGGGCACCTGGGTGCCTCATCAGTTGGTTACGCAGCGACTCTTGATTTTGGCTCAGGTCATGATCTCTGGGTCCTAGGACTGAGCCCTTCGTTGGGTTCTGCACTCAGCAGGGAGTCTTTTTGAGGATTTCTCTCCCCCCCTTCTGACCGCCACCCCCCCCACACACCTGCTCTCTCACTCTCTAAAATAAATAAATCTTAAAAAAAGAAAGAAAGAAGAAGAAGAATTATTAGCAACAATGTGAAGAAACTGGAATCCTCCTATATTGCTGGTGGGAATGTTAAATGGTGCAGACACTTTGAAAAACAATTTAGTGATTCCTCAAAAAGCTAAACATAAAATTACCGTATGACCCAGCAATTCTACTCCTAAATAAATACCTAGAAGAACTGGAAACAGGTACTCAAATACTTGCATATCACTGTTCACAAAAGCCCTAATCATAATAGCCCAGAGTCAGAAAGAACCTAAAGGTCCACCAACAAACAAAAGCAGAAACAGACCCATAAATACAAAGAACAGATAACTGCCAGAAGGGAAGGGGACTCGAGGATAGGCAACATCAGCAGAGGGGCATGGGAGGTACAGGCTTTCAGTTACGGAATTAGTAAGTCTCAGGGATGAAAGGTATAGCTTAGGGAATCTAGTCAATGGTACTGTAGTAGAGTTGTGTGGTGAGCAGAGCATTACCCACTGAGCTGTCCATGTTGTACACCTGAAACTAATGTTAACATAGTGTGTCGGCTATACTTCAATCAAAAAAATAAAAATAAAAAGTAGAAAACAAGGACAACTATAAGCAAAAATGTCAACATGTATTTAGAGATAATTCTAGGTGGAAGAATATGAATACTTCCTTTTGTGATTTTTTTTTCATTTCCAAGAACAAAATTATTGAAGCATTTATAGACTACAGTATCTTTACAGCTTACATATAGTCACACAATGACATAGTTGTATTAGGATCATGCAACTGCGGTTTTAAAAACTATTTCAATTTTTTGCATCCCAGTACTGTCAATAAAGATTATCTAACATTACTACTTTTCCAATAGAGGAAATGTCAATAATAAGTGTACGTGAAAACTAGTATTAAAAGATAAAATGCTCAAAAATAGTATAGAAAGATTTTAAAATTTAATATATCTCACTGAATCACCCAATCTAACTGAATGAAATTATTTTTTGGTGAAAACTCATTGCCTTTTTGAACCTTGTCCTGGGGGCAGTATAGATCTACATTTCTATTTACTTCAGAAACAGAAAATCTTTTCATTAGATTTATGGAAAGCAGACACAAAAACACCTGAAGCATTAGATACAAAGCTAAGACTAGGAAGAAAGACAAATTAAGCCAACCATGCATGTAAATGACTGCTCCCTTCATCACTTAAGCTCCTAAGTGCACAGCTGGAAAACATGAGTAAAGCTTTCAGAAATCATACATGAAATGATTGCTATCCTCTGAGGTTTGTTCAAAGTAGTTCTGAGTCATGTAATTTGAATGCGTAAATTCATTACAAATATCTACAATGACAGTGAAGGGTTGAATTCACTTCATAACCCAAGGTAAGTTTGAAGGCTTATAACAGAATAAAGAAGATATTATATTAGGCCAATTCCCTCGAGAACCCAGAGCAGGTTTTAACGAGGAATGATGTTGATTTAAAAGCGCATCGCACTGTAAAACATGAAAGCCTTTAGTTACAGGGCCGTATCTTAGTAGACATGGCTGGCTGTCTATACCACAGTCATTCCCCTCCTTCCCCCTTCCCAGTAGTTCTCTCTCATTCTGTGTACCTCCCAACAGAGGGATACCCACCCCTAGTTATCTTGGGCCCATCATCACGTTCTATATCCCTGGCCACAATCACTGCTTAAATGGTCCCATCAAGACAACTTGCATGATTCGTCCTTGAAATGTTGCATGAATTGCTACCGGTAGGCAGCCAACCCAGGACCAAAGATGAACCAGCGTTTAGTTGAAATGCAAATCACAAAGATAGAAGAGATCAAGAAATCAGGTCTTTTAGATGGTATCATTGAGCTGCTGGATCAAGCAACTCTCAATTAAAGCTTATCCTATTTCTAGACTTTTTTTTTTTTTAAAGATTTTATTTATTTATTCGACAGAGATAGAGACAGCCAGCGAGAGAGGGAACACAGCAGGGGAGTGGGAGAGGAAGAAGCAGGCTCATAGCAGAGGAGCGTGATGTGGGGCTCGATCCCATAACGCCGGGATCACGCCCTGAGCCGAAGGCAGACGCTTTAACCGCTATGCCACCCAGGCGCCCCCTATTTCTAGACTTCTAATTTCATAAGCCAGGGTGTACTGAGGTTTAAAGTTACGTGCAAAATAAAGAGTCCTAACAGATACTGAGTTTAACCTCAATCAGTCTACTCGGGGGG
>NW_024426774.1:69876907-69912084 GCF_017311325.1 Ursus maritimus
TCCACAACTCATATCTTATTGACACAGTACTTAATGTAGATGAGGGGTCCAGAATATGCCATAGTGGCATAAAAATTATTCCAAGATGAAAGCATCCGAGAATAGACTTTGTTTCTGAACTCTCTTATCTTTCTAAAAGCAGAGCCTCCCCAAAAGAACTCAGTTGTTGTAAATCCCCTCCCAGAGTTTTACAACCAAAGAAGTCAAAATTATCATATATTCTCCAAAGAGCTCATAAATCACTTCTAAAGTCATTTGTTTTCCCCCTAAGTGCCCCTTTTCCATCTCCTATTCCCCAACCAACAGTATATAAGCCCCAAACTCTAACAGCCTCCTTGAGTCCCATTTTTCTGTGAACTCAAATATCTGTCCGTTCTCGTACTAATCTGTTTATCAGTTTAATTAGCAGACTTCCAAACAATGAGAAGAGAACAGAAAAAAAGTTTTGTCTCCCCTACAAAGTTAACTACTTAATGTTCTCCTTTCAGATTAAGAAATCAAGGTCTGTTATAATCTTAAATGACAGCAATGAAATTAGGATAAATGACCTCTTCTTTTCCAGTCCACATCCATATAATTGTACTGCTTGCCTTCCTAAAATCCACCCTTCCCAGACACTCTAACCCCATAGCATCATTCAAATATTAACACTACTATTTTACACAGTAGAGTCTAGTTTGACAGATATGTGTCAAATATTTCAGATCAAAGTAAAAAATCCTAACCCACAATAAGGAAAGCTAATATAATGGAGCTGGAGGAAGCAGACCAGGCTGCCAACATTGTTCATCTGAAGAGGGAAAAATGGTTGCTTTTGCCTCTATACTTTTTTGTATCATTTTGTTTCACTTGTTCTAATAGTGTTACCTTTATAAGTAGACAAACTTCAAATAAAGAAAACACTTTAAAAGTTTACATCCTGGTATTTTGGTACATCATCATTTTGGCTTATTTGCTGCCAGTAGGTATGTATTCCCAAGGGCTGGATCTATGTGCTCAAAATACTGCATGTCAAGAGGGAAGGAAGGCCAGAGGGTGGGGAGGAAGTAAATCAAAAGGCATAATATGAAGCAAAGTATCCAACATTTTATCATCCTGCTTTATCACAGTAGTGGCTAATACCTTATGTACGATGCAAACATGCTTACTGCAGTGACAGCTTTTACTGTCCAAGAGCGGGAGAGGGAGAAGAAAGGTCCTATTAGGCAGGGCCTCCACAGCTACTGGGCAGGGCTGTGACTGTGATGACCCAGATGAAAAGGCAACGGCACGGGGTCTTCAACAGAAGATCTGTACATTGACAAAGGGGCTACAGATTTTAAGAAACTCTTAAACATTCTCAATTTTTTTTTAAAGATTTTATTTATTTATTTGACAGAGAGAGACAGCCAGCGAGAGAGGGAACACAGAAGGGGGAGTGAGAGAGGAAGAAACAGGCTCCCAGCGGAGAAGCCTGATGTGGGGCTCGATCCCAGAACGCCAGGATCACGCCCTGAGCCGAAGGCAGACGCTTAACAACTGTGCCACCCAGGCGCCCCAAACATTCTCAATTTATACACACCAACTTCTGGCCAGATAATGCCCAGTGACTGCCCAAGAGCGCAACACTTGCAGCAGGCTGCAAACTGGTGAAAAGAAATCACATGCCCATTCTCACTTTGAAATATAACTGCATTCCTAATTTATTAGGAGTAATTTATTTATTAGCAAGTAGTTCTCAAAGTGTGGTCCCCAGACAAGCAGCATCATTTGGGTACATGTGAGAAATGCAAATTTTCTAGCCCCACCCCAGACTGAAAGATTCTCATTCTGGGGATGGAGCCCCGCAATCTGTTTCGGCAAGCCCACCAGTTGGTTCTGATACATGATTTCGTCTGAGACCCACAATATTTAAGCATGGCAACTTTTAGAAGAATAAAGTTCACCACAAAGCGCAGAATCAACTGCATCATTTCAGCAAAGCTAAGCCGCGGAGACAATGAAATGCTCTGATTCTTGCCTTCCCCCTCCCTATTTTAGTCAGAGCTTTTATTAACCACCAAGAACTACACCTTTACATGCTTTCATTTAAAGAATGTTTATAAGGGCGCCTGGGTGGCCCAGTCAGTTAAGCACCTAACTCTTGGTTTCAGCTCAGGTCACAATCTCAGGGTCCTCAGTGAGGAGTGTGCTTGTCTCTCCCCAGCTCTTCCTCTCAAATAAATAAGCAAATAAAAAGTAAAAAAAATAAATAAAGACCATTTACAAATATCCGACTCTGCCCCATCACAGGTAAGGCCACATCCTCAGCTCCTGGAGGCAGTGGTGGTTTCAGCATCACGTGTCTACGAGCAGTATTTCTGCCCCCCATTGATCTGAAAGTTCTAAAATCCAAAATCATTCTGCTAACAGCAACATTACAGAGGTAACAGTAGCTAAAATGCAAGTTTTCCCAAATGAGGGGTGAACAGTGCAAGTTTTTGGCTGCTTGGGCCTATCCCTGATAAAACAGTACCAGGAAAGTGAAGCATCTATACCTATATCTACATATGCATGGACGTCTAAATCCAAAGAGCACAGAGTAAAGGAGCTTTAACTGTTTTAAACCCCAGTTAACAATCCAGTAAAAAAAATAAATAAATCGACATCCCATAGGGCAAACATTAACTCAAATCCAGTTATTAAGAAGAATGCAAAGAATCTAACAATTAGCAAACCAAACCATTACCGTGATATGAATAATGTGAGATCACATAATCCCTGCATGATCATTTTTGACAGAAAATTTAGTGTAGAAAATTTTAAAGATATTTTTAAAGTCACAAAATTGAAAAACACTACGTTCAATGGCTCTATATTAAATTTGTTCTATAAACGAACTTTTGACAGTAAATTTTACCATTTCATAAATTTTGCTTTCAAATTCATTTTCATACAAGGGTATTTTCAACTATTTCAGAAACTATTCCCACTTTATATTTATACATAAATTACTGCTTAACACTGTTAAAAACCTGAGGCTATAGATTGCTTACACCCTAAATGTTCTTACCAATTAACAAGAAATTTGGAACTAAACAGTATTTAGAGTATGGTTAACTTTTTAGTTATATCAACAACTATTTAGGACAAACACACATATTCTAACCTCTTCCCCTAAAGACTTTCCTACATGGAAAATAAACAAAGGAGAATTGCCTTCTCTTATGTTCCATATTTACCTTTATCTTCTCCTCTTTTCCAGGACTACAATTTTCCTTCTCTCTTGAAATTATAACAAAATTCAGGTTGCGTATGTGAAATCTCTTACTTGTGAGATTTCCTTTAACCAGGCCAGTTATGCCCAACATTCATTTCCTGTTAATCTTTCATCCACTAAAACAATTGTTATTAAAACAACAACAACAAACTTGCCCCATCACTTAATCTTACATCCACTGTCTCAAAGGTGCCTCACAAAAATACCAAAATTAAATACTAAAAAAAAATCTGAGGTTTTCTGACATGCATTTCAAAAATACTTCGCTGCTTGAATTCAAGAGTAGATTACATACCTGATCCATATCTAAAGTTGTTTCTATCATTTCCTGAAATTTGGAGAAATCAGAACGAAGATCAATAAGAGGAGTGACAAAAACTGCCAACAATAAACTCTGGTGTTTTCCTAAAAGAAAGCAAAAAATAATAAAATAAAATGGTCCTATTTTGAAAAATACAAGACCACACATCATACTCATCTGAGATAACAAACAGCATGTGATCCAAAAAGCACAAATAGCGCAGATCTCCAAAGTTACTATTTACTCCCATATTTTAATTCAAATGCGTTTAGTATTTATTTTATAGAAAGGGAGATCATCTGGCACTCAAAGCTTCCTAATAAAACACTGTCTCCCCTGCCTGTAATCTCCTTCAAAAAGAGCACTAGAGATGCAGAAACATGAAATTAATTACAACTAAATGAATTGTATTTCTTGGCAGATTTAATAAGCCAAAGTCAACGTCACTAAAATTAAATGCCTCTAACTTACCTTATATCCCTAATTTCCATTAATAATACAGTGCTCCAATTAACAGCGGTGAAATCAAGCCAGCATCTACACTGGCACTTCACCTGATGCTATATAAGAGCACATGCTGGGGAATTCTAGGAGAAGGAGTAAGTGAAGGAGCTACAGTGTGAAAGGCGTGAGTACAGACCTGGGTGCCAACCCCAGCTCTGCGACCTGCTGGCTCTGTGATCTGGAGCATGTTGCTCTGAGCCCCTTTCCCTGGCAACAGGAGTAATGACAACAGCTACCCAGAAGAGGAATAAATGAGGTAACTCTACATAACACTTAATACAATATGCCTGACACTTAACAGGAGCTCAGCTACAGTTACCATGCACTGCTACAGGTTACACTGCAAGGATTTTTTTTTCCTGATATCCAATAAATTCTTTTACAAGAATTCTGCAAGTGCTCTCTAGCCTACTGCATTTTGCTCCAAAGCAATAGTTTCTAAACTTTTCTAGAAGTAGCACTAGCTCTTAATTGAGAAAACGATGAAAAGCTACTATGAAGTCAGCAAAATTATTGTAAGAATTCATGTTTTATTAATCACAACAGCATCTACACATATTTAGAAAATAGTACATATGTGTGAAACATTATTTAGACAGTCTATAAACAACACTTTGCCCACATAATGTCTGTTGGACTTCAACGCCTGGTTCTTTATTCTGAATTAGCTAGCTGATACCGCTACTGGTAAATAAGGGAATGATGGAAGCAAGGCGCAGAGGTGGCACTGGTTCACAAATGATCTTTTCCTAGCCCATTAATGTTTTGAAGCGATCAAGGGCAAGCTTTCACACAATTAAAAGTAAACTTAGCAATATATGAAGACCTCGGAGTAGTTGGCCTAATGGCCACTGTACTTATCACTACACTAAGATAAAAAGAAAAGCAGAGTATAGATGAAAAGTACAAAAACATTTGGTGTTCAAAAGAATTCTTTTTTTATCTAAATTCTCTATCCTGGTTCAGATATTTAACTTTCATGAAACTGAGCTTTATTAGAAGCAAACAGCCTGTATACGGCATCTCAAAGGAAGAAAAAGAACCCTAGACTTTAAGGCTGCATGCAGAGTCACCTGATGCTCGTGCTGGGTACAAATGCAATGGACATGCACGCAGGCTACTGTTTTATTAAAGTTCGCTAATGCTTTTGCTACTAATCATTTCAAGATTTTTCCATCTTGAATTCTTTCCCCTACCTGTAATTTGTACTGAGCCCCAGCTGTCGATTTCTAACTGGGCTTTTTTCCCCCAAAATGGTTATGGTTTTTTAAATGAAAAATAATAGCTTTAGAGGCGCCTGCGTGGCTCAGTCATTAAGCGTCTGCCTTCGGTTCAGGTCATGATCCCAGGGTCCTAGGATCGACCCCCTCATCGGGCTCCCTGCTCAACAGGAAGCCTGCTTCTCCCTCTCCCACTCCCCCTGCTTGTGTTCCCTCTCTCGCTGTCTCTCTCTCTGTCAAATAAATAAAATCTTAAAAAAAAAATAGCTTTACTGAGATATAACTCACATACCAAACAACTCACCATTTTAAAGTGTACAATCCAATGGTTTTTAGTTTATTGACAGATTTGTGTGACAACCACCACAATCCATTTTCGAACACTGTCACTGCTCCCAAAGAAAAAGGGAACCCTACACCCATTAGCAGTAACTAACCATTACCCTCCAACCTTCTGCCACTCCTCCAAGTCCAGGCAACCTCTAACCCACCTTCTGCATTATAGATTTGCCTATTCTGCATATTTCACATAAATGGATCATATGATACTGTGACTGCCTTTTTTCACTTAGCATAATGTTTTCAAGGTTCATCCATGCGGCACCATGCATCAGTACTCCATTCCCTTTAATTGATGAATATATTATATAGATAGAGCCCGTTATATTTATCCATTCAGCAAGTGACGGACACCAATTGGGTTTTTAAACGAAGTCCATTTTTCACTAGTTATCACAGCCTAGAAAGCCCTACACAATCTATTCCAGGGTCTTAATACAAGGACTACAGACCCTTAAATTCAAAGTACTATGTAAACACAGAAAAGAAACAAATCCCACTTCCATTTTCTCTAACCGCTAATTACCAGATATATTTTCATATCATATTACAGCTTTGGAGATGATTTTAAGTATCATTTAAACTCATTATTAGTTCAAAACTTAAGACCTTAGCAGAACCTCAGATCATGTCATTTAATGCATTAATAAAAAGATTTCTTTATCAAGTTTGTTTTATATTTTGATAAGTGTGCTTCAATATAATCGGCTTCTTCTGCAAGTCTGTATTATTTTATGCATTTCAAAACACTATTCTGGGGGTGCCTGGGTGGCACAGCAGTTAAGCGTCTGCCTTCGGCTCAGGGCGTGATCCCAGTGTTACGGGATCGAGCCCCACGTCAGGCTCCTCCGCTATGAGCCTGCTTCTTTCTCTCCCACTCCCCCTGCTTGTGTTCCCTCTCTCGCTGGCTGTCTCTCTGTCAAATAAATAAATAAAATCTTAAAAAAAAAAAAAAACTATTCTGAAGAGGGATTAATAGGCTTTATTTAGGGTCCACAGCACAAAAAAAGAGTTAAAAACCTCAAATAGGTCTTACCTCTCTGGCTTCTCCTCCTAACATGGCCCTTATTCTCTATCTCTGTGCTGGCCCACTCTAGCCTTCCCTCGCTCCCTCAACAAGTCAAGCCTTAGGCACTTGCACTAGCTGGTCCCACTAGCCTCCCCCCAGATCTTAAACAGCTGGCTCCTTCTCATCATTCAACTTGTGGAACTCAGACAGCAATTCCAGAGAGACCACCCTCGACCAACAGATCGAGTGTCTCCCTGGCTCCAGCCAAGTCACTCCATCATATCAATATATTATACTTCCTTTACTGTATTTATTACTACTTGAAATTCTTGCTCACTGATTTGTTTATTGTCTGTCTCCCTCTATCCTTCCACTATTGATGACCCTCCATAAGAAGAGGGACATTACCTGTCACAAGTACCATCGTACCTCCTAGAACAATGCCAAACAAATGAACTATCTGTTGAATGAATGACTTATTGAAGGAAGGAATCAAGGGACTGGTGAAGCAATCAACTAATGGTCATTAGTTCTGATACACACAACACTCATCTAGCAAGCATACCAAAGATGACACAAGGAAAATATCGTTAGCTTCTTAAGTGCATCAAAGTATGAAATGTCCAAGTAATCAAATCATTCAATAATTTGTAGGAACTCCAATTCACTACCAACCATTAAAAGATTTATCATAACTTCTTGAAGCTGCTGACAGCATACACAAAAATTAACTTGAAATGGACTAAAGACCTACCTGTGAAACATGAAACCATAAAACTCCTAGAAGAAATCATAGGCTGTAATTTTTTTGACATTGGCTAAAGCAATTTTAAACTAGATATGTCTCGTAAGGCAAGGGAAACAAAAGCAAAAGCCAACTGGGACTAAATAAAAAGCTTTTGCAGTGAAGGAAACCAGCAACAAAACAAAATGGCAACCTACTGAATGGGAGAAGATAACTGCAAATGATATACCCATTAAGGGGTTAATATCCAAAATATGTAAGAACTTAAACTTATCCAAAAAAACAAAAAATCCAATTAAAAATGGGCAGAGGACCTGAATAGACATTTTCCCAAAGAAGACATACAAATGGTCGACAGACGCATGAAAAGACGCTCAATAACATTAATCATCAAGGAAATGCAAATCAAAACCACAATGAAATATCACCTTACACCCATCGAATGGCTAGAATAAATAAGACCAGAAATAACAAATGCTGGTGAGGATGTGGAGAAAAAGGAACCTTTACGCACTGTTGGTGGGAAAGTAAACTACTGCAGCCACCGTGGAAAACAGTATGGAGGCTCCTCAAAGAATTAAAAACAGAAATACTATACGATCCAGTAATTCCACTACTGGGTATTTTTACCCAAAGAAAACAAAACGCTAATTTGAAAAGATACATGCACCCCTATGTTTACTGCATTATTTACAATAGCCAAGATACGGAAGCAACCTAAGTGTCCACTGACAGATGAATGAATAAAGAAGATGTGGTACACACACTGGATTATCAGTCATTAAAAAAAAGGATGAGATCCTACCATTTGTGACAACATGGATGTATCGAGAGGGTATTATGCTAAGTGAAATAAGTCAGACTGAGAAAAGCAAATATATGATTTCACTTATATATGGAAAGAATAAACAAGCAAAAAGCAGAAACAGGCCCATAAATACAAAGAACAAACTGATGGTTGCCAGAGGGGTGGGGAGCAGGGAGATGGATAAAATGAGTGAAGGGGAGTAGGAGGAGATATAGGTGTCCAGCTACGGAATTAATAAGTCACAAGGTGAAAGGTACAGCACAGAGAATCTAGTCAATGATACTGTAATAGTGTTCAGCGTGACAGATGGTAGCTGTATTTGTGGTGAGCACAGCGTAACATATACAGTTGCTAAATTACTATGTTGTACACCTGAAACTCATAAATCATTGTGTGTCAACAAAATTTTTTTTAAGTTAAAAAAAAAGAAAACAACTACAAGACTGTCTAAGTTAAATGAGCAAGTAACACTAAAATCTAAACAAACTACAGTATAGTTCTGGACAGCGGACAGAAGTGCCTCCTTACAATGCCCTCCATGGCCTCAGAGCCAAAGCCTGGCACTAGCCAGAAGTCTGCTACATCAGACTGCTCAAATAGTCCACGACTGAGAAAATCAACCTGAGGTCTAAATTAATTATAAAGTTGGCATTAACATTTTATTCTATTAAATATTTTGGTAAATGGTAAAAGACACGAGTTGCAATTAACAAAGATTTAAACAATTTATTCTATGCCTACGTTTCCTTGACTAATTTTACATAAATTCTTTGTATTATTTCAATCTCAAAGTTTTGTTTTGTTTTTTTTTTTTAAGATTTTATTTATTTATTCGACAGAGATAGAGGCAGCCAGCGAGAGAAGGAACACAAGCAGGGGGAGTGGGAGAGGAAGAAGCAGGCTCATAGCGGAGGAGCCTGATGTGGGGCTCAATCCCACAACGCCGGGATCACGCCCTGAGCCGAAGGCAGACGCTTAACCGCTGTGCCACCCAGGCGCCCCTCAATCTGAAAGTTTTATTAAGCACAATTAAACTTTACCTGACCCCTTTAATGTATTTATGAAATGTATTTAAAAGTCCAGGTAAGTGAAAAAATGAGGGTAAGATACTGCTCATGAAAGTATTCACACAAATATGAGGCTCGATCCAATAAATTCCCAAATTAAGCAGAAGGAGAAGTGCAGGTGAATCATGGCAAAATGGCTAAGTAATTAAATCACTCTGAATGATGACCTTGGGCACAAGGCCATCTCTGCTCTTCCTTCCCTGACGGCAGCCACTCTGAGGTATGGGCCCCCTTTCCCCAGCTTCCTTCACTCATCCTCTCTCGTCTGTTTCTCCAGCCACCTCATTCCTTTTCGTTAACCACAGCCACCTGTCTCGGTTCCCCCGTTTGGAAGCAACACTTTCTCTGACACCACTCCTCATTTTCCTTTATTAGTACTGTCATTTTGACAAGATAGTACTTTTCTTTCCTACCATGACTTTTTCTTCTAATTCCACTGATTATTTGAGTATCATTTTACACTTGTGCTAGTAGTCCCTAGGAGATAATAGAAAACATATTCATCTCTGCCTCCCGTGTCTGGCACAGAGCTCCTATAAACCCTTGTCATTTCCTAAGTGCTAAGAGCACTAGGAGCGTCTCTTGCTCTAAAAGGGCGATTCTAGAGGTGCCTGCCTGGCTATGTCAGTAAAGCATGCAACTCTTGATCACAGGGTGTGAATTTGGGCCCCACGCTGGGGTAGAGTTTACCTAAAATAAAATAAAAGGGTGACTTCGAGAATTATTAGCTCCACCCCTTCATCCTCCAGAGACAGGAGAGGGGCTAGAAATGGAGTTAATAACTGATCATGCCTACTTGAGGAAGCGTCTATAAAATCCTATTAACAGGGGGTTCAGAGAAGTTCCAAGTTAAGTAAACAAAACCCAAATCAAGGACAGAAGCTCCTGCCCCTCCCAGACCTGGTCTTATGTGTCTCTTCATCTGGCTGTTCATCTGGATCCTTAATGAAACTGGTAAATGTGCTTCCCTGAATTCTGTGAGCTGCTCTAGCAAATTAATCCAAGGACTGGGTATCACAGGAACCTTCACTCTACAGCCAGCTGGTGAGCAGCACAGGTGATAACCCCAGCCTGTAACAGGTATCTTGTGGGACTATGCCCTTAACCTGTGGGATCTGGTGCGATCTCCAGTTAGATAACGTCAGAGCTGAGTTACACTGTAGGATACCCAGTTGGTGTCTCAGAAAACTGGTGTGGAGGGAAAAGCTCCACGCATCTGGTGATCGAAGTACACTGTTCTGTGGGAGAGCAAAGGAGAGACACAGGAGAAAGACTCACAGGAGGAAAAGACAAGAATAAACCTAAGTTTTCCTTTACTGTTCCAACTTCATAAGATTATTTTTCCTTTCTCTCACCCATCACGTATTATAGCAATTTTCTCATTTTTTTCTTTTGGTATATATTCTTGGACCAATAGTCTGTATCTCTGTCCCTCCACCCAAATGATCTTACACCCAGATCCCACTAAACATTTCCAACAAAATACACTAAACACCAAAACATATTAACCACAATAAAGAGCAAATAGTGTTGGTAAGTATATAATGAAATTTTCTTAAAAATCTTTTGACTGGAGGGGCACCTGGTGACTCAGTCGGTTAAGCGTCTGCCTTCGGCTCAAGTCATGATCCCAGGGTCCTAGGATTGAGCCCCACACCAGGCTCCCTGCTCAGGGGGAGCCTGTTTCTCCCTCTCCCTACGCCTGCCGCTCCCCCTGCTTGTGCTCTGTGTCAAATGAATGGATAAAATCTTTAAAAAAAAAAAAAAAAATCTTGTGACTGGAACTGTAAATGAATACAACCTTCTTGGAAAAGTAATCTGTCAGTAAATAATTACCTGCTGTTAAAATGCAGACCAGACCCCTCTGGTCCTACAGGTCAGAGGAAGCAATTAATGCATTCTGAACTGAAGGGGAGGAAATGACATGATCAGATGAGCTAGGAAACATTACCATGGGTTCGCTGAAGAGAAGGCACAGACCACAGGAGGGAAAATAGCAAATGTGAGGTTTTTAAGAAGTAATTAAACAGAAACATGATTAATTGGATACGGGGAGAGGGAAGAGTTATGCGCCTCAGTACAATGGCTGTTAGAATAAAATGTATCAAATAATGTAGATATTTAGAGGAGCTGTTTTAAGCACCATCACAAATTTGCCCTAAATGCATGATACCATTATTTTAGGCTTTGTCTCAACTTTTTAATTTTAAAAGCTACAAGGGATAAGGGAAGCCAGGTATATTTTTCAAATAACTATTTCTTACAGGAGAAAAATGATTTAGAGTAGACCTTCCATTACTCAGTGCCAAGTCCGCTTTCTAGACTGTTGCTGCCCTCTGCTGTTCCTGAACTTATTTTTATTTCTTTTCAGGAATAACGTTAATATAACTTTAAACCTAGACTTAATCAAAAACCAAAAACACCATAAGATAGCAGGAGAACATACTCAATTTCGAGCAATATACTAATATACTAAAAAAAAAAATTTTTTTTTGAGCAATAGTGCGCACGGGTACAAAGGAGGGGGGAGAGGGAGAGGAGAATCTCAAGCAGGCTCCACACCCAGCACGTAGCTGGCTTGGAGCTCAATCTCACAACCCTGAGATCATGACCTGAGCCAAAACTAAGAGTTGGACACTTAACCAACTGAGCCACACAGATGCCCCTACAAAGAATTTTTCTATATCATGATTCTACTTTTAAGGACAGTGCAAGGGCGGCTGGGTGGCTCAGTCGGTTAATAAACATCTGCCTTCGGCTCAGGCCATGACCAAGGGTCCTGCCATCGAGTCCCACATTGCACTCCCTGCTTAGCAGGGAGCCTGCTTCTCTCGCTTCTTCCGCCACTCCCGCTGCCCATGCTTTCGCTCTCTCTCTCAAATAAATAAATAATAAGTAAAAAATCTTTAAGGACAGTGCATTTGGTTTATTTTCCTCATAAGTTAGCCTCAGTTTTGGCTTTCTCCAAAAAATCAGCAGGCTAAAGAGCTACAGCAAAATGCCATGCTTTTTTTTTTTTTTTTTTTTTTTTAATGATTTTATTTGTAAGCAATCTCTACATCCAACATGGGAGTCAAACTCAACCCCCGAGATCAATAGTCTCATGCTCCACTGACTGAGCCAGCCGGGAGCCTCCATTCTGTTGTTTTTTAACACGAAATTCAGATCAGTTAGGTTCCTAATGACTAGGGCACACCTGGAATCTCCAATGTTTCTTCTTTTTTCTTCTTTTTTAAGATTTTTATTTATTTGAGAGAGAGAGAGAGAGAGCACAAGCAGGGGATGGGGGTTTTACAAATGCTTTTGAATATCTGATGAAAGTTACTGATCTTTTCCCAGAAAAATACACATGGACAAAATCTTATATAAAATGTCAAGATGCTTCTAAGAACTCATTTAAAAATCCCAGCTTTGGGGCACCTGGGTGGAGGGCTCCAGTCGGTTAAGCATCTGCCTTCGGCTCAGGTCATGATCTCCTGGGATTGAGCCCTACATCGGGCTCTCTGCTCAGCGGCGAATCTGCTTCTCCCTCTCTCTGTGATCTCTCTTGCTTTTGCTCTCAAATAAAATAAATTAACAAATAATCTTTTTTACTGGGACTAAATGAAAAAGGGCCAAAATCAGAACTGGAGGACTCTTAAGGGGAAAGCAAAACAAAGAAGGATCCAGCAATTCTATTTCTGAGTACATATCTGAAAGAAACAAAATCATTACCTCAAAGATGTCTGCACTCCCTTGTTCATTGCAGTATACTTACAACTGCCAAGATATGGGAACAACCTAAGTGTCCGTCGATGCATAAATGGATAAAGAAAATGTGATGTATATATACAATGGAATACTATCCAGCCATAAAAAAAGAAGGAAATCCTGCTATCTGTGACAACATGGTAGACCCTGAGGGAATTACGCTAAGTGAAATAAGTCAGGCAGAGAAAGTCACTTATGATCTCACTTATATGTGGGATCTAATAAAAAAAATTAATCTCACAGAAATAGAAAAGAATGGTGTTTGCCAGCAGCTGGGGTTGGGGAAATGGGGGAAGGTGGTCAAAAGGTACAAACTTCCAGTTATAAGATTTAAGTTCTGGGGATGTAAAGTACAGCATGGTTACTTATACTTAAAAATACTGTATTGTGGGGCGCCTGGGTGGCTCAGTTGTTAGGCATTTGCTTTCAGCTCGGGTCATGATCCCAGGGTCCTGGGACTGAGCTCCGCGTCGGGCTCCCTGCTCAGCAGGAAGCCTGCTTCTCCCTCTCCCACTCCCTCTGCTTGTGTTCCCTCTCTTGCTATCTCTCTGTCAAATAAATTATTTTTTTTTAAGTACTGTATTGTATATATTTGAAAGCTGCTAAGAGATTAGATCTTAAAAGTTCTCAACAAAAGAAAAAAAGGTATGTGAGGTGACAGATGTTAACTGAGCTAATTGTAATTATTTTGCAATACATACGTATTTCAAACCATGTTGCACATCTACACCTATACTATGTTATAGGTTAGTCATACCTCGATACAACTGGAAGGAAAAAAAACCACCAAATTCAGCAGTGAAAGCTGATAAGATAATGACTAGACCATGCTTGCTGGATTTAGCAACAATAAGTAACTTAGCAAATGCCATTTCAGTGCTGTGGTCAGGGTTGGAAGGCAGTTGAGCAAATGGAAGATGGAAATGTAGGCTTTCAGAAACTTGGCTGGGAACAGAAAGTGAAAAAGAGATGTAGGTACAAGAGGACACAGTAACAAGGATGTTTTATTTTTCCTGTGGGAAGGAAGAGATGTAGGAGAGAAAAGGTTCAAAACAGCTGATATAAGGGGATAAGAGTGAATTGTTTAGAAAGCCTATCTCCATGATAATCTGATTATTACAGCCTTGTTACTTGTCAATCCCCTTGTGCTCCCAGTTGATCCTGTTGGAATGGAGCCAGAGGATATTGAATCAGAAAAGCACAGCAGTAAAAGATCTCCTTTTATTGGATGAGGCAATTGAAGCACAGGGAGGGTAAATGGCAGCCTATGCCACACTAAAGTAATGTGGGCACAGGAAAGATTTAAGACCCATTTTCTTTAATTCCACTTCGGTGGAACAAAATGCAAGGGCTTTTAAGTGTCATCAGTCTAAAGAGGAGCCTTGGATACAATGGGAATACTTTTTATACAGTGGCACTTTAAGATAAGTGCTTAAGATATTCTTCACGCTTTGCTAAGTAATTAAGGGAAAAAGTTACCATAAAATTAAAATTAAATCTATGCTTATTTTATATCCTGTCATCATAGAGTTGAGTTTTTTAAGTCTGTCTGCAGAAAAAGCTTTCCCATAATAATGAAAGGTTTAACAGGTCTAAGGGATAATAGTGATTTTTAACTCTGAAACTTGAAAAGGTGTATTAGACATATAACTTCGTAAGTTTCTACAACAAATAATTTAGTACTTACGTTCACTTAAAAGTTAAAAATTACGCTTCTAAGAGCAAGCTGATTTTATCCACCAAAACTATATTGATTAATATGTGACTTTGCACACTTTATTCTGGTAACTTCACTTTGATGTCAACTGTTAGAGATCATCAAGACCCTTTGTCTTGGGGCACCTGGGTGGCTAGGCTGGTTAAGCAGCTGCCTTTGGCTCGGGTCATGATCTCAGAGTCCTGGGATCGAGCCCCACATGGGGCTTCTCCCTCTTCTCTCCACTTATGCTCTGTCGTGCACACTCTCTCTCAAATAAATAAAATCTTTAAAAAAAAAAAGAAAAAAGACTCTTGCTTAACTTTCTTTTATAGGTGTACTGGAAAGGTTCACTTCAGCAGGGCTGGAATTAGCCTGAACTGTTTCCTTAAAGTTCCTTTATGTCAATGATCCCCGGGTCAATGGATGCTGTTTTGTAATCAGGATCTGAGGATATTCAGGGTCGTCTGTTTAGCTTGTCAGCACTGTTTGTGATTGATGGTTTATTTGCACCTGGTCTCAGCGAGGCCCCCCTGTGCCAGAGGGTTCTCTATCTATAGAGGCTGGTTACAGAACAGGATTATGCCCACACGACCAGCGAAACTGAAGAAAGTCCAGCAAGACTCCATTTTAAGCTCCCTAGTTCCAAGGTGTTCTGCACACACTGGTGGTCCCTGATGTGAGAGAAAGTGCACCTCACCAAGGACCTTTCAAAAGGACGGACAAGGGCGCCTGCTGGCTCAGTCAGTTAAGCGTCTGCCTTCAGCTCACGTCATGATGTCAGGGTCCTGGGATAGAGCCCCACTTCGGGCTTCCTGCTCTGCGGGGAGCCTGCTTCTCCATCTCCCTCTGCCCCTCCCCCTGCTTGTACTCTCTCTCTCTCTCTCTCTCTCAAATAAACAAAATCTGAAACAAAAAAGGAAGGACAACAGGAGCCGGCACCTGACCTCCCTGGCCCCGTGCTGTTGAGACTTTGGCTGTGATGCATTATCTTTCCTTTGGTGCTGCTGCTAGACTGTACCCTTTTCCTTTAATAAATACAGATTTGAAAGCAATGTCATTTTGGGTCCTGTCAGTCTTTGGCAACTGCCACTGCTAGTGCAATAAATCCAGCTACCCTAATATTCACTTCCAAAAAGCAAAAATTCTAAGTTGTCTCATGATTCCGGACTTCTGCAACATAGTTATAGGTCAATACAAACCTGTTATTAGAAAAACTTAGAGTTACCAGACCCAACTTTATAAGGACAGCACATTTGCTAAGTATATTGAGAGTGAAGGAAAACAAAAACAAAATCATTGTTACCTTCATACTTTTCCAGAGCCCGAATAACATTAGGGAGTTGATTTATACCCTGATAGAGTCGATAACAATCTTGTAAATTTGCTGCTTGTCTCTGAAATTTCTTGGCAAGTCGGTTAAGATCTGGGAATCGACGAAGCAAATCTTCTTGTAAACTCTGCCTCAATTCTGCATCTTCTACAAAAGCTTCCACTAAATTCAGTCTGAAATAAATTGTACTGAATTAATCTTAAATATTTTAGTATAAAATTAAAATCTGTCTACTAAGTATATAGGAATCAATTAAATGAACTCAAAAATTCCATGCAGGAAGCCTGACTCTATCCTGAAATGTAAGCTTCTTACAGAGGATGGAAAGCTCCATAATACTGTGACGTAAGCACTTTCTGATTAGTTAATAACCAAACTAACATTTAGTTAAGTAGTATCAGAAGATACTAATACGTACCTAATTTTGTTTGCCTTTCATCAAATTGCCTTTTCTTGAACAGAAGAATTTCACTATTGGGACACTGCTGTTACTGACACATTAGTGCACACGTAAACAATGATCTTCAATAAAACAATTATAATTCAAGAATGTTGCCAAATTCAACATTTATTCTATCAGAAAGTCTTATAAATTTTCAAAATGCAGTCTAAAATTACCTTATGACAGTACATAGCCAAAAATTTCTAGTTAAAAAACTGAAATAAGCTTATTGCTTCCCCAAAATCAGTATATAAAATCTTGGCCTGTTCTAAGAACTATAAAACATGCAGCTCATATTGCTTTTGCAATTTATTGGAATCCACAGCTTTCCATTTTCTTCCTTGTAATTCACAGAAAGAAATGTTTTAGGGGGAGAGGAAGAATAGGAAAAAAAAAAAAAAAGAAAGATGTTTCTACATCCTAACGCAGCACGTGCATGCACAGACATCGGAGGAGGCATAATATACCCCTCGAAACAGGCCACTTTAGGGTCCTTCAGGACTATTTTGAGCTGACAACAATTAAGAAGAAAAAAGAAAAGCCCTCTGCTTTCTCCCTATTTGCCCAAAAGCAGGACATAAATTTACAGATGTCCTCTCCCTTCTCTCTTTACCAGAAAGGACAAAAGTTAACCACAACTTTAGACCCTCATCAGCCTGGAAATGGTACCAGAGGAATCTACGTAACAAGTTTTAGCCTTTACCTACCATTAGCTTCCCATAATTTGTAGCCCTAGGAACTCAAAATCCTTCTCCTTTGTCTTGTCTCTTCTCTGAAATGTATTGTTCCTTTGCTAAGATGCTATGTATACCCAAGTTCTCATCAATCTTGGAGTTACTCATCTCTGAGTACTCCCATGTATAAGCATAACTTCAGTTTATCTTTCTCTTGTTAATCTGTCTTTTGTCAGTCTAATTTATAGGCACCCAGCCAGAGAATCAATGAGCGTTATTAGGAAAAAAGAAATTTTCCTTCCCTACGATATATAGTTAAAATAGGCTTCACAAACAATACATATTACTCTTACTATGCATAATGTACTGTTATTTTTCTCTCATATTTAACTTATCAAAAAATGCTAGTTTTCACCCACTACACTAATTTCATAACTCACTACTGGGTCACAACTTGCAGTGTGAAAAGCTACCTTGCAGGTGTTAATGCAGGAACATAGATATAGATATAGATATCTATATATATCTCTGAAAGGTAAATTTTAGTAATCAAAGGTAGGGTGGGGGTGCCTGGCTGCCTCAGTTGGGAGAATATGTAACTGAGTTCAAGCCACACGTTGGGTGTGGAGCCTATTTAAAAAAAAAAAAGGGCAAGGAAAATCACCATGGGCATAGCAAATAATCCTAAGTTCAGAAGGCTATGAATGAGGAACCATTTCCTTATTTTTATTTTTTAAAGGGATATTTTTCTTTTTTTTTTAAAGATTTTATTTATTTGACAGAGAGAGAGAGAGCCAGAGAGAGAGGGAACACAAGCAGGGGGAGGGGGAGAGGAAGAAGCAGGCTCCCAGCGGAGCAGGGAGCCCAATGTGGGGCTGAATCCCAGGACCCTGGGATCACTCCCTGAGCCGAAGGCAGACTCTTAACAACGGAGCCACCTAGGCGCCCCCAACCATTTCCTTATACTTATAAACTAGAAGAGCAGTAAATTAACCCTCAAATTACACAAGGACAGAGAAAGGAAACAAATCAGCTTTCTAAATTTCTTAACTACTTACTGAGCTCTCAAACAGCATTTACAATTCCTCCATCATCAAAATGTTCATCCAGCATATTATAGGAGGGGAAAATTATGCTGCCCCCAGAGTAATCACATAACCAAGATTTCTGAACCTTGACAATGCTGAGAATTCCTTGTTGTGAGGGGCTCTTCTGAGCTCTTTAACAATATCTGAATTCTACATATGACACTATGGTGACAACCCAAAAGGTCTCCAGGCACTGCCACATGTCCTCTTGCCCCAGGTTGAGAACCACCAGCTTAAAGAAACCTGAATAAAAATTCAGTTTTTAAAAGATGAAAAGAGAAAAATAACTGAAATTCTATAGAAATGTCAAGATAATATCTAGGCAGCTGGCAGCAGATATATGCATTGTGGCAAATGCCAAATCAGTGGAGGGAAAAATCTGCTACTACCAGGATGGTATTATACTGTGTATCAGTCCCTGGGGCTATAAACAAACTTCTAGAACATTTCAGGCACTTACCGCTCCAGAAGACTTCTATGGCTTGTACTCTAGATTTAAAAGACAGAACAGAACTTGAGCAGACAGATGCAGTCAAGTCCCATAATCCAGTAAAGCAAATCTGGGCCTTCCTACCTAAGCCTCTGGTTCAAGATCACCAGCATGGAAGTCACTTGGAGGTGGACAGTACAATATTCCTGGGGGGTGGGGCTCAGCTGTGAAATTTCTATGAGCTTCTCATGCACCAACAGTTTGATAAAGTCTGAGTCCTAACAATTACAAGAAATCCCTGAGTTTTCATGATAAAGTGGGGAAAGTGACATAATGGGGTGAGGAAAGGATGAAAGAAACCTGATGCTTAGCAATCAACCCCTGATCTTTCTTTTTCTCTTCTTTTCCTAAGACTCCCATATCCTTAGGCCACTCTCAGGTAAATGTAAGAATCCATACAGAAGATATTTCTTTTCTTTTTTTTTTTATTTAAGATTTATTTATTTATTTATTTGACACAGAGACAGCCAGTGAGAGAGACAGCCAGTGAGAGAGAGATAAGCTGGGGGAGTGGGAGAGGAAGAAGCAGGCTCCCAGCAGAGGAGCCTGATGTGGGGCTCGATCCCAGAATGCTGGGATCAAGCCCTGAGCTGAAGGCAGACGCTTAACGACTGAGCCACCCAGGCGCCCCCATACAGAAGATATTTCTGATCAAGAATCTTCCAGGGGTGGGGCTCCTGGGTGGTTCAGTCGGTTAAGCATCTGCCTTCAGCTCAGGCCATGATCCTATGGTCCTGAGACTGAGCCTTGCATCGGGCTCCCCACTTGGAGGGAAGCCTGCTTCTCTCTCTCCTTCTGTCTGTTGCTCGCCCTGCTTGTGCTGTCAAAGTAAATAAATAAAATCTTAAAAAAAAAAAAAAAAATCTTCCAGGGGTGTCTGAGTGGCTTAGTTAAGCATCTGACTCTTGGTTTCAGCTCAGGTCACCATCTCAGGGTCATGGATTGAGCCCTGCATGGAGTTCCACACTCAGCAAGGAGTTTCCTTGAGATTCTCTCTCTCCCTCTGACCGCCCCCCCCCCCACCGTTTGTACGGGCTCTAATAAATAAATCTTAAACCAAAAAAAAAAAAAAGAATCTTTTAATTTTTTAAAAAAAATTCTTTAAAAAAAAAAAGAAAAAAGAATGCTTCTTCCCTATTTCAACTATTTTATCACTATTTCCTCTCAAACTGACCAGGGAATAGGTCCTAAGTCATCAACACCACCTTTCGGCCCTGTAATCCACCAAAATGACCAACACAAAGGGAGAGGGGGTACCCACTATGTTCTCTAGACCTTTTAGAGAACAGAGTTGGTTCTTTGGCCACAGACATGCACATCTATAAGAAAGATCATGATGATACTGTACAGACATCAGGGGAATGGCACTGTTCAAAAAGTAACACCCCACAAACGTTACCATGGCAAAACTTGAAGAGTCCACACAGTGTTATCCAGCATGCTGATAGCATTGTTGTAAATGAGGGCAAGATTCTTGACAAGAGAATTAGTGTATGTACTGAGCATATTAAGCACTCAGCTTCCCAAACCTGTGAAGGAAAATGATTAGAGAAAGAGGAAGCAAAGAGAAAGGTACCTGGGTCCAACCAGGTACCAGTCTGCTCCATGCAGAGAAGCACACTTTTTAAGAATTAACAGAAAAGAGCCTGAGCTGCTGGAACCCATTCCCTATGAATTCATGGCATGATGGACATTAAAAAAAAAAAAAAAAAGACCTCTAGAATGTAAAAATGTTTCTCTTAGTTAAGTAGCAGTCTGGTGTCCCCTTACCCAAAAGCAAACTTTGTGTCCTTAAAAAATAAATAACACCATTCAAGAGCATAAAGTTCCAGTAGGACTACAGGAAGACCGCAAGGGAATAAAACAGCTTCTAAAACACATAGTACAAGGCAATCTACACAGCCCCCTCAATCTTTGGTCCAGGTATCATTAAAAGCCCAATAAATTGCTAGTTTCACAAGTCTGTTCAGTATGCCATTTCAGAAATAATTACAGTGTCAGTTTACGTACTAACAAGTTTTTAAAAAGGATTGTTTTGCTAACTGTTTCTATGACAATGCCACTCTTGAATCACAATTTGAGAAGCTCCAAGTTACTGCTGGCATAACACCGTATACCTGTCAATCCTACTCAATAAAATTACTCAGCTCTACACAATTTGACACATCAATTTGCAAATTGATAGAGAATAAAAGAATTTTTTAGGGTCAGTTCATCTCTAAAATTCAAACAGAATAACTCACGAATTAATCATGAAATGTTTGGTATTCTAAAAAACCCACATTTGTCCTTTCTTTAAAACTAGCCATTTCTGGGGATGCCTGGGTGGCTCAGTCGGTTAAGTGTCTGACTCTTGGTTTCAGTTCAGGTCATGATCTCATGGGTTGTGGGGCTCTGCGCTCTGTGTGGATTCTGCTTGAAAGATTATCTCCCTCTGCCCCTCCCCTGACTCACACTCTCCCTCTCTCACAAATAAATTAAAAAAAAAAAAACACTATTTTCTCATCTCTCATTTTAAGAACAGCTGACTGGAGTTTCACGACAGCATATTCATATGGCTGAGCACAAATTTGGTCCTTAAAGAACTACAATCGTAAATTTCTGAGTCTCTTCTTTATCTGTTCTCACATGGTTAAATGCAGTCAGAACCACTCATCTGATGTGTACTCTTCCGGGCCTGAGAAGATTAAAGATGAAAAAGTATGGCAAGATATAAAGAGAGGAACATGCTTTTAAGGAATATTCAATCTAGTGGAGAAGAACATGCTCCATTTTACAGTTAGTGCTGAGTAACGAGTGAGATACAAAATGTGATATGGATAAGAAAGCAAGGATTCCTATGGGACCTAGAAAACTTTACTTTGGGGCATTTCATTTGCCTATATGTTGAACAGTCGGGATTTAGAGAGACAGGACTTGGGGGAAACTACTTGGGATGGGAGGCCACAGCAGAGACTTACAGGATGCACTGGAAAACTGGAGCAGAAAAGGAACAGGAAAAAACTACATCCAAAGGTAAAATGAAAAGGTTGGCTCTTCTTCTGAGATAAAGCCAGGGAGTAAAAGACTGAAAATACAGATACATTTTGACTGTATAAGGATTAAGGAAATGATCTGCTTAGAGGGAGGAGACAGCTGAAGGCTTTCAAGAAAAGTGAAAAATTTTGGGTTGGGCAGTTAAGAGGAGACATACACCTCCGAGAGGTGCTACGGGATCCCGGGATGCAGGGACTGCGGGTGGGACCGATGCCACCTTGGAGCAGCACTTGGGAAGACACAATGAAGAATCCATCATCAGAGTCCTGTGCACAGACTCACAAGGACTTAATCTAGGCTGCCATGGGTCCCTGTCATGAGCATGCCAGGGTGATATCCCTTCTAGCCCAACAAGCAGCTAAGCTAACCTCAGAGCCCACGGATATTTCTGTGGTATGCCTAGAATCAGATATGAACCAGAAACATGATGACATCACAATGGCAGTGCACAAAATGGTCTTCTAACATCTCCTATCAGTTCTCAAGCAGCCTGTCATAGGGGCTCGATCCTACCGATATTAATTATCTTATAGAGCTATCGCAGTTCCAGTAGTTAGGTCATTTCTTTAGTGTGCAATGGGCACTTTTCTATTAATTCTAGAATAAGCTGCTTTTTGACATTCAATGGACTGACTTATCAAAATATCAGTAAGGAAGGATCACATTTTGAAGCAGCAGGTCCAGTCACCATGTACATAGGATTTTGTTACATTTAATAAATCTGGTCAGAAAAAAAAAAAAAAAAACGGGTAGCAAAGAAAGCCAGCAACTTTTAACTGAGAAAGACAGCTAAGGAGAAAGGCCAGTATGACAAAGGGCTAACGGAGCACAAGAAATTCTACGGTCTCCGTGAAAGCACTGGAAAAGCAGTTGCCTTTGTGGTACAGGCTGGACAGGAGGGCAAATGAACTTCAAAGGGCCGAGCAGATCAGTCCAGAGACCAGAATAAAGAATTACCACTGAACCTGATTTACAAGTAGAGAAAATAATGGTGGGGAAGCAGTGGAGTGCAAGCCCTCCTGTTCTTCCTCAGGGGTTACAACAACACTTCACTGTTATAAAGAAATACACTCACTGTATAATCTCCAAACCACTGTCTCCATACAATATGAACTATTAACTAAAGATACCCTTGCACAGGGGCGCCTGGGTGGCACAGCGGTTAAGCGTCTGCCTTCGGCTCAGGGCGTGATCCCGGCGTTGTGGGATCGAGCCCCACATCAGGCTCCTCCGCTATGAGCCTGCTTCTTCCTCTCCCACTCCCCCTGCTTGTGTTCCCTCTCTCGCTGGCTGTCTCTATCTCTGTCAAATAAATAAATAAAATCTTAAAAAAAAAAAAAAAAGATACCCTTGCACAAAAGGATAATATAACCTGGAAAGAAGTCTAGGGACCCTAGGAGTATACCACTGCCTCAAAAAGCATGACATACTATCACATGAGCACCACCACTATTTATCTAAATTTACAGGAGCCATATTTTTATTCAGAGACTTATGTTTCTATTAAGACTGCTACATGAGGGGCGCCTGGGTGGCTCAGTCGGTCAAGTGTCCAACTTTTGATTTCAGCTCAGGTCACGATCTCAGGGCCATGAGATTGAGCCCCAAGTTGGGCTCCATGCTCTGCGCAGAGTGCACTTGAGATTCTCTCTCCCTCTGCTTGTGCTCTCTCTAAAATAAATAAAATCTTTAAAAAAAAAGACTGCTACATTAATTGTATTAAATTTTATATAAAAACAGGGGTGCCTGGATGTGAGACATCCAACTCTAAGCATCCAGCTCTTGGTTTTGGCTCAGGTCATGATCTCATGGGTCATGGGATCAAGCCCCACACTGGCTCTGTGCTCAGCGTGGAGCTACTGGAGATTCTCTCTCTCTCTCCTTCTCCCTCTGTCCCTCTCCCCACCACGCGCACTCTCTCTACCTAAAAGAAATAAAATCCTTTAAAAAAATTTTTATATAAAAAAATTCAATTTTAAACTAGAAGGCACTAGGAATACCAAATTCAACATATACAAATTATTTCATCAGCAATTTCATAAGAGTTAACTATTTCATATGCTACCATTTTTCAACGTTCTTTAGAGAATTCTAACTTAAAAATTATCAATTATCTTATGAATCTATGGAAAGACAAAAAACAAAAACCTAGAAAATTAAAAGCAACAGTCCTAATATATGTGCAAACATGAGGACTCTTGGGACAGATCAGAAAATAAGTGAAAAAATAGTAATATTGAACAAAGTTCCTTTTTTTTAAATTCAAGTATTTTTATTTTATATACAAAGAGCTAGCATTAGGGTAGGTATCTTGGACATCTGTAGTAAGGTAGGTCTCTTGGGATGATCCATTCAAGGAAGTTCACTTAATCCAACTTAATGAAGCCCATATCCTTCCCACACTGACAAACACTAGTGGCACATATTGAGGCCCTATTTCTGGATCAGATCATGACAGTTTATGCTGATGAAGCAAGGACGAGAATCCTGGCTGAATTTCTTTTTAAAATACTTTTTTTTTTAAGTAAACTTTACCCCCAACATGGGGCTTGAAGTCATGACCTTGACATCAAGAGTTGCACACTCTACTGACTGAGCCAGCCAGGTGTCCCTGGCCAATTTTTTTTTAGATGACTCCAGGAAAGTGACCCATCTTGCTCTCTTAGAAGCAACGAAGCAAAAAGTGGACAGAGTTCTTATTCTAATTTCTAATCTGTCAGATGAAGTACAAAAAAGAATATCTAGATACTCGCTCCTAAAAGGTAATAACTTACCATTCTCATTGAAGACGAAAGTATTTAAGCCATTGACTAAAAACAAAAAATATTTATAGTCTCAGTGCAAATAGGTTTTAGTGAATGGAAACAGTAGCATGACACTGGATGTCAATGTTAACAAGCCATTCTATGGATATAACTTAAATAAAAGCCAAAATAATATGTTCCATTTCTGGTACTAAAGTCTAATTTGGATCAAATCAAATACCACTGATAGAAGTAATAAATACAGTGCAGCAATTAAGCTCTGTAGTCAGGCCAGTCCGGCTTTAAATCCAGTCTCCACATTACAGCTGATGAATTTGAAATGCTTAGCAAAATGTCAGGCACAAAGTAGATACCAGTCTTATCACCGTCCTCCTTCTAATAGCTTGACAATAATCTAAAAGTAATCCTATTTTCATCATTATTCCTGAAGATATCAACTGGGCTATTGTCCTTCATAAGATGTATCCACCAAACTCAAAGATCTAATCACATCTGCCCCTACCCCTGCTCTAATGAAAACAGAAGACAAAGAATTCTTTGCTCTCCTTAACAGAATTCACCCATAGCAACATAATTTAAAATTAACTTTCAGGGTGTCTGGCTGGCTCAGTCAGTACAGCATGCAACTCTTGATTGCAAGGTCATGAGTTTGAGCCCCATGTTGGCATTAGGTTTACTTAAAAAGCAAAATTAACTCTTCACTTACAGATTCCCACTACTTACTCTTCCGGAAATAGACCCAAAATAATAATGGCAGTAAGAAACAGAAAACATGATTTCACTGTTACCCTGAAGATCAATCCTAAATGCTCAAAGAGGGAGATTTGCCCTGAAGCCCCTGAAAGGTGTAAACTTTGAAGCCGTAGGTATCTCAGCAGGCAGAATTGAGAAAGGGAAATAAAACAAGGAGACTGTCCAAACAAGAACCTGTATGAAGAGTATAACTTTCTCTCCCTACTCTGGAATTTCAGCATTTGGTCTTGAAAACCAAGGGTCTTCTTATTTGCTGGCAAATGAAACATTCTCAGCAAAATAAAGAGGAGAAAATATGTGTTCTCATCTTACGGGTGCAGAAAACCAGATCATATTCTAACTCGTAAAGCTCTCCTCACAAGTGTTGTTTCTAATTAATAAGTCTTGTTAGACTACCAGATGTTGGAAATTATTGCTATGTCCTGTGAAAAAAATCTTTATTTACCCTCTAAAAAAATCTAATTTTGCTATTTTATCTTCTAAGTATTTGTTACTCTGGTAATAGAAAAGTGACATCCCAGTTTCAAAGAGTCCAAATACATACGTGCTCTAGTTGTTAAGCCAGAAGGGGACCACTGACACTTGCTCTGCTCCCACAAGACCAAAGTTAAGAACATAATCAATGACCTGGAGCTTGAGAGTTAAATTACCTAAGTTTTCTTTAAAAAAAAAAAAACCAAAAAGCAAAAAAACCTGGTTGCTCCCAGGGCAGCAGTGGCAATTCACAGAGTACAACAAACGTGTCCCTGGGCCCCTGGGTGACTCAGTAGGTTGAGCATCTGACTTGTAAAACTTTGGCTCTAGTCATGATCTCAGGGTCTTGGGATCAAGCCCCATTGGCTCCCTGCTCAGCAGGGAGTCTGTTTGTCCCTCTCTTTTTGCCCCTCCCCCCATTCGTGCTCACTCTCAGACTCGCTAATAAATAAAATATTCAAGGGGAAAAAAAAAAAAAAAACGTGTCCCTGGAGCTGTACAACGGACAGCCCCTGAGGAAGAGGTCCCAGGGAACTGGGGGACAAGAACTGGAGAATTATCACTGTGTATCCCTCTGTTGTTTGAATTTTGACACATATAAATGTTATTACTTATTCACAGATAATTAAAATTAAAAATTGTAAACTGCTTTGATTACTTGCAAACATCTAATCCTTCCTATTTCCTAAATTACTAAATCCCACTCTTCTTCCCCAACAAACCTGACTTCAGAAAGTCACCTTAGCATCTGAACTTATGCATTGTCAATAAAATACCAACACATCCACAAATCACTAACCTCCTGGGTTATTTTTATTTTAAGACTCTTTAGAATGCACAGGATTAACAATGAGCTTAGTAATTATGTGCAGGGTATATAACAAAACCGACCAACTACTTTATGTTTGCCTGGCAACATCCCAAATACTGAAGAGATCATTATGCTTTTGCGTATCATCAGTATGCAGTAGGTATTCAACAAATTCTTTAATGATGTGACATCATAAGCCATAAAAATAACGAATCTTTTACCAGTTCTGGCAACGTAACTTAATTTGCCAAATGGAAAACATTAGGTACAAATTAGGCCATTAAAAATAGCCTAATTATTAAGAAAGGTAAAATAAAGTACATCTAGTCAATAAAATATTATGTACTTACTAAAAATTAAAAACGCTGAATATGAAGATAAAACAGCAACAGTAAAATGTTTATGATAATATAACATAAGTGGGGAAAAATTGGGGCACCAAACTATAAGGATTTACAACTTTTTTTTTTTTTTTTTTTAAGATTTAGGTATTCATTTAAGAGAGAGAGAGAGCAAGCGTGTGCAGGAGCTGGGGGAGGGACAGAGGGAGAGAATCCTCAAGCAGATTCCTCACTGACCCAGGAAACCAACACCAGAACCGGAAGTGGGGCTCAACCCCACGACCCATGAGATCATGACCTGAGCCAAAACCAAGAATCAGACCCTTAACCAACTGAGCCACCTGGGCTCCCTACAACTATGATTTTTTAAAAAAGGACTAATATAAGAGTGCACCATATAAAATGATTCCATTTACATAAAGTTCATGGAGCAACTGGGTGGCTCAGTTGGCTAAACATCCAACTCCTGGTTTCAGCTCAGGTCATGATCTCAGGGTCCTGAGATCAAGCCCAGTGTCCAGTTCCATGCCTAGTGCAGTCTGCTTGGGACGCTCTCTCCCTTCTCCCTCTGCCCCTTCCCATACCCACATATGCACTCATTCTCTAAAAATCTTAAAAATAAATAAATAAAATAAAAATAAAGTTCAAAAACAGGCAAAACGAATTAACCTATAATGTTACAAGGACAGTAATTACTTTTGAAATGAGATGGGGTAGTAACTAGCAAGAGAAGCCAGGGGAGTTACTAGGGATGCTAGTCACATTGTTTCTTAATTTGACTGCTGTTACACCATGTGTTGCTCACTTTGTGAAAATCCGCCAAGCTGCATACTTAGGATTTGTGCTCTATGGATAGTATACTCCACTGAAAAGTCTTAAAACTCATATCTAAAACAAAAGATAAAGATAAAATATACCCAAATGCTAATCGTATTTGGGTAGCAGGATTATAAAACTTTTTCTTTCATTTTCTCAATTTTAGAGATTTTCTGAAATATATCTTTAGGCTGCCTGAAATCCTTTCTAAAATAACTAAGAGTAAGTGCTTCCTATGTACCAGATCTTCTTCAAAGTACTTTATATATATTAAATCATCTCGTCTTGGGGCACCTGGGTGGCTCAGTCAGTTAGGTATCTGCCTTCGGCTCAGGTCATGATCCCAGAGTCCCAGGATCGAGTCCCACGTCAGGCTCCCTGCTCAGCAAGGAGCCTGCTTCTCCCTCTGCCCCTCACTCCACTCATGCTTTCTCTCTCACTCTCTCTCAAATAAATTAATAAAAATCTTAAAAAAATAAATAAATCATCTAGTCTTCATAACAACCCTACGAAGTAGTTTACTACTGTCATTTTAAAAGGGAAGAAACTACAACACTGAGGTTAAGTAACTCCCCCAAGATGACACAGCTAATAAGTGGTAGAGCCATAATTTGAACCAAGATAGCCAGGCTCCCAAATTCATGGTCTGAAACACTATCCATCCATCCTGATAATAAAATCTTACTTTTTTATACTGAAAAAGACAGTAATTAGTAAACTAAGTTATTCTATCAATCTAAATCATTACTATTCTGTGACCATGTAAGTAGCTCTCTGTGTAGTCCGATGCTAAAATACAGGAGCAAGTTTCCATATTAGAGTAAGCGGCATAATCCTAGAGTAATTAGAAGTTACTCAAAGCTTACAGAAGTGTACATGAGAAATATACCTCTCTTCTATTCTGTTCTTATCCATGAGAGGCTGCTTAATCCACTGGTTAACCAGTCTTTGTCCTTGAGGGGTTTTGCATTTATTCAGCAATGCAGCCAGAGACTGAGAGCCAGTAGTATCTTCAACAGAACCCTAGCAAACAAAAAACAAAATCGGAAGAATGGCATGCTCATTAGTGAAAAACCTTACTGTGCCATAAAAAATAATTAAATAATTTTGGAAATGAGAACACTTAACAGTCTTCAAATATTAAATGAGAAATTTGCACAAAAGTTCCTCTTCCTCAGCTGAGTCACTGTCAGGCTGGGTGTCAGTCTATACTGCAGCACCTGAGTATTCTGAATCCACATAGTCAAAGTGGTAGCTTTCCAGATGCCATCTCATGTTTAACCTAGCACCTCCCACTACCATTCCTTTATGAACTCCAAAGTGTGGTGACCTCACTATAAATACTGCCCCATTTTGGGGCACCTGGGTGGTACAGTCGGTTAAGCACTGCCTTCAGCTCAGGTCATGATCTCAGGGTCCCAGGACTGAGTCCCACGTCGGGCTCCCTCCTCAACGAAGAGTCTGCTCCAGATTCTCTCTCTCTCTCTCTCTCTCCCCCTCTTTTCCCTCCCCTGCTCGTGCTCACGCTCTCACTCTCTCTCAAGTAAATAAATAAAAATCTTAACCAAAAAAAAAAAAAAAATACTGTTCCATTTTGTCATCCTAACTCCTCTCTGGGGAATTGGGACTAATGGCCAGACCAAGTAAACTGCAAATCTTGGATAAGCAAACCAGTGATCATTTGAACATGGCCTGTGAGAGACTCCCAGTTGTGTGAAAGCCTAGCCTGTGTCTCATGGTGTTAGAATGAGTGCATGTGTGTATAAATGCATGATACATATTCATGTGGTGCCATGGCCATATGGTGAAGGTCAATATAACTGGTAGACAGGGCCCATTAGACGAAATGAAACAGTCTTTTTGGTGGCTATTAAAGCGAAACGTGCATAAAGAAATAAAAATGTTTTTCTAAAAAAAACCAAAAAACAAACAAAAAAAAAAACCCTCCTCTTCCTAAAATCAAACTTCCGACCTATTAATCTGTATTTTTTCCAGTGTATTTTTCCCCAAACCAAAATCACTTTGTAATTACTACAGTTTTAGACATAAAACTTCTTAAAATGTAATTTTTTTAAAACTGCTGTTAATATAACAAAATTATTCATAAAGCTAGGACAAATACTATTTATATAGCTTACAAATAGAAAAATACAATAATTTAAAACTGCTTATCTATTCTAAGTATAGTAATATTTCAAAATATTCAAGCTCCTTAATAATATTCTTCAGTATATAACAAAGGAAACATCTTATAACATTCAGTATTTTTAATCCACGTATTTTTCTTTTTACCTGGAAAAGGTTAAGGGCTCTGACTGCTGCAATATCCAATTTCATGTACTGACTGAAGTCAAAAGTAGTCAGTTCAAACTGTCCAAAATTTGAATCATCTGATAAGAGTTCTAAAAACTTGATTACTGCAGACAGTGATGAAGCTGCAACCTAAGATTGAGAATTTAAAAGACTCTATCACTAGAATCCACACAGATAAAAACACTTTTTAGTAACCCTAAAAGCTTCTGCATATTTTCAAAAGGTATGTTTCTAATACCAGTATTACTACTCTTACATACTGGCTTTTGATTATGTCACACACACAAACATTAAAACAATTACTCAGTTTGCAAGAATCAAACTATTATGTGACAATCACCACAAAATCACAATAATCATAATAGTCCCAGTTCATTCTAGTTTGAAATCTACTTTGAGAATTCTAAGTTATAAAGCTTGCTCTGTCTTAGTTAAGTATACCATAATTTTTTTAAGTATACCAAAATTTTTCATTTTACTTCTCAGTGACCCACAAATATCCTGTCAAGAGTTGCCAATATTTTTTTAAATATGTAAAAATACATCTCAAGCCATACCCACCTCAAAGATTTGAACAAAGAAACACATCAACCACTGAAAACCCCATAAAAAAATTAGTTTCCATATTCATTTCTACCACTAAACGTACATAACAAGTACCAATTTTTTAGCCAAACTGTTTAAATTTAGTATTTATTATGTACTACATACTATATTTATTTACACCCTTATTACTTCCTAATCTTCACAACAATCCTTTAAGATTATCATCTAGGGACGCCTGGGTGGCTCAGTGGGTTAAGCACCTGCCTTCGGCTCAGGTCATGATCCCAGGGTCCTAGGATCAAGTCCTACATCGGGCTCCCTGCTCAGCGGGGAGCCTGCTTCTCCCTCTGTCTGCTGTTCCCCCTGCTGGTGCCCTCTCTCTCTCTGACAAATAAATAAAATATATATATTTTTAAAGTGCAGTCTTTAAAAAAAATTATCTACTTAACAAACAATGAAACTGCCTCTCAAAAAGGTGAATTAATTTATTAAAGAACCCACAACTTGTACACTATAATGTTGTGATACATCTTTTTTCCCCTACAACCACTATGCTATCTTATCCACGTAAGTAACAGTAATCAGGTTCTGCCCTGTGAAATCAATAAAACTCTTCTTGCCCCAAGGATATATGTTGAATAAATATAATGTAATTATATTTAAGGTTATTTTCAATTTTTCTAGTCATTTCCTTAAGTTTTTCACAAGCTTCATCACAGTAAAACTAAATTTAATTAATATCAGTGATCCACAGTTTTGACTTTGAGAGAGATGAAACAAGTAGCCTTCTACAAGTCATGATAATAATTGAAGAGTAAATTCGTATTGTAATCCACATACCTGATTCTCCATTTCTGGCAAGACAGCACTATTCACCGGCTCTCCCTTTTTGCCTTTCAACAACCGGTTGAGGTCCTGATAAATATCTTTTGTAAAAAAGTCAGCTCTTTTTCTTTCTGTGATCAGAATTCCTCCTCTCTGAATAACCTATTTTATAAAAAATAATTTAAATTACTTCAAGAAAAGGATTTAAAAAAGAAATGAGAAAAAACTGTACCGCAAGTACAGTAACAACAGTCTAACCAATTATTAACCCATATTAAATTTTTATATAATGTGCAATATCCTGGTAACATATAACATGTATTTTTAAAATCTATAAACTAAGTTTCCAGGGAAATTTGAAATTATGTTCACATAAAGCTTTCAAAAACGAATCTTAATAGTGAAAACTTTTAACAGAATAACTCGTGGAAAGTTGCTTAGATACTATCCATGGTAACAATCTTTCCCAAGCAGTTCGTGTGGCATTTGAGGCCCACAAAAAGAAAAGAACCCTTAGGGGATACAACATCCCTTAAATACCTAAATAAAGCACACACTTACGCGAACAGTACAATCAGAATTTTTTTAAAAGACTCAGTAAAATAAGAGGCTGGAAGTCCCACTTGAACTATCGAAAAATAACCCTGAAGATCTGCATCTTATTTATTTGATAAACCCATGCTAAACACGGTAATAAATTGGAGATTTTTTAATGGATCTAAATCACCTCGCCCCATAACTGTGAAAGCATTCCTTTTAATCAGCTGTGATCCCTTTAAGATGACATTCTGTTACTCTTTTAGGAAGGAAGGAAGGAGAGGGGGAAGTGATCTGAAGTAGAACAAACCTTAAACAAGAAATAGCCAGTTCTAGGTCCTCTTAAAGATTCAAAGTTCCCGTGAAAAATAAACATCAAGACTATCCTGAAAATACAACATTACTATACTATATTTAGATACAAAAAAAAAATGACTTTTGAATTATTTTTTTCTTCAAATAAAACAGTGTCTATCATGTTAATGAGTCTTTCCTCGGCTTAGATTCTCCTCCATGACTAATTTGATTCCCTTACCTGCCTCAGTTTTCCCATGTCTCCAGCAGTCTCTCCTCCTGGTAAAACACATTCCTTTGGTCCAATCTGTATCAGGAGAGCCTCCAAATTGGAGAACTGATCATTATCCGGGAACTCACAAAGTCCTAGCTTCCTCTGTATGGAGTCAACATACCCAACTCCGACCTGTCTTTGGCCATCAACTGTAGACATTTTAACACCCACGACACCAATGGAAGCTGACATATCATTGTTACCAAACAGAATGTCTTCAAACTGAGAAAGATTACCTGGAGAAGCCTTAACAAAAATTAAGAAAAATTTTGAGAACTGTTGAACGTACTTTAAAATTTTACTAGCAAACAGGCATTACCCAACCTTGACCAATTTTATTAACAAAACGTTCTCTTACAAAAAATTGCTTATAACAATATATTCCAATTATTATTACCTCGTTTTCTATAAAGTATCCTCCCTATTTTTCCAATTATTTTCAGAACACTTGGGCATATCTAAAAATAAACTTATCAAAAGAGATTTCCAATTTGAAATCTGGCAGCTGGATTTACACACAATCATTAAGGTGTCCAAAATGATAATCCTAGCAATGGTATGCTTAAATTTCTACATCCGGTGAAAATACCTACCTATTAGTTGCACATACCAGTATTTTCACTAACTACACCACACAGGAGGGCAGTAATCCTAGCTAAAAATACTGACCTTGGAAAGTCAATTCTCTATCAATTTCTCTGTAAAATGCAGAGATTGTTCTACATTAGTGATTTCCAAATAAAGGGTCCTCAGAAGAGCATGGGACTCTTGATCTCAGGATCACAAGTTTGAGCCCCACGCTGGGTATAGAGATTACTTAAAAACTTTTTTAAAAAATTATTTATTGTTATTTTTTTAAGGTAGGCCACATGCCTGACGTGGGGCTTGAACTCACGATCCTGAGGCTCAAGAGTCACATGCTCTACCAACTGAGCCAGACTGGCACCCTTTAAAAAATTTTTTAAAAAATGAAATGGGAGGGGCGCCTGGGTGGCACAGCGGTTGAGCGTCTGCCTTCGGCTCAGGGCGTGATCCCGGCGTTCTGGGATCAAGCCCCACATCAGGTTCCTCCGCTAGGAGCCTGCTTCTTCCTCTCCCACTCCCCCTGCTTGTGTTCCCTCTCTCGCTGGCTATCTCTCTCTGTCAAATGAATAAATAAAATCTTTAAAAAAAAAAAAAATGAAATGGGAAAAGCATTATCTTGCATTCAAATTTTAAAAGCACTGACTCAACTGCAAATGTAAACATCGTACTTTTACATATATATTTTGGATTTGCACAGATTATGAAGCACACCTTTAAAAAACTCAAAAGGGACCAGTAGCTAATAAAATTGGATTCTTGAGGGTCCTTGAAAATTATTAAGACTGGTAATCTGTGAACTAGATGGTATCCAAGGTCGTTTCCTGCTCTGAACATACCACTGAGAACATGGGAAAGAATCAATCATAGAGATCAACTATTTTAAATATCACTAATACTTTATCATAGACTCAATAAGCTAAAAAATGTAAAGATAAATCAATTTTTGCAGTTTTAGATCTGAACTTAAAATGTCAGGATGAAGATACCACCTTAATCTGATAAAGATATATATATTTGAAAAAATTTCCCCCTGACCTAAAAGGTAGATGTTAAGGAGAATTCATCCTGAAGGATTCGGACATGACACAGAGGAGTGAGGTGTGATGGGCTGATAATCATAGTAATCTCTTAAACTGAGGATTCCACATTTTGGTGTTGTTAACTAATTGAGTTCTATGAAGAGACAGAAAAAATCACTTTGTGGTACGGTCATTTTTCTATTAAAATCTTTCAAGAAACAGGCTAAAACTCTAAGTAAAAGCCCCACGGTTCTCAGGAAAACACCAATGAAAATCCCCAGAAAACTATGATGTAGAATGCTATATTCTCCCAGATATTATCTTCAGTAAATGTCTACATTTACAAAGGTGGGCAGGGGGAGGAGGACCCATTATGGAACAAAGATTGAAGATTATATTTGGGGTAGTACCAAGACCAAATGTTTAAGGATTCTATTAAACCTCACAAGAAAAAAATAAGGACTTTCAAGTTGGAAACCATCAAAAAAACCCTTCTAATTTTACTGTTTATGGAGAAACAGATAAAGGAGTAGGTTGGGAAATTTGCCAAGGACACAGACAGAGAAAAGAAAGAATATATGCTGACTACAAGCCCAAAGCACTGTCTCCCTTATCACACAATTATTCCCTTTCAAGAATAAATCTTGCCTCCCCAACAATATTCTAACCATTAATTTATTCCAGTATTTATTGAGAACCTACTCTGCAGGCACTGCATTTGAACAACCAAAAACAGGCCCTTACAGACGAACAATGAAGACAGTCATTATATAAAACAAAATAGCACTACTATCTCCATGAAGGCATAAAACATGCATGTCAATAATCCTTTCTAGGGACACCAAGGAATACAATCACCATTAAACAAAGTCCCTGACTTATAAAAAATTATACATTTAATGGAAGAGACAAGCACATACAAAAATACAACACATTACAAATGTGTACAAATGAGAGGTGCCTGGCTGGCACATGACTCAATCTTGAGATTATAAGTTCAAGCCCCATGTTGGGTGCAGAGATTACTTCAAATAAATAATAAGAAAGGAAGAAAAGAAAGAAAAGAGAAAAAAGAAAAGAAAGA
>NW_024426774.1:69912094-69922246 GCF_017311325.1 Ursus maritimus
AAAGAAAGAGTTTTAAAGTTTTAAAACATCAGAAAATTTGAAAAAATAAAAGGAGGGGTGGCTTATCCGGTTAAGCTCCGGACTCAACTTCCACTCAGGTCTGGATCTCAGGGTGGCCTGGGGCTCCGTGCTCAGCAGGTCCTCTGCTTGAGATTCTTTCTCTCTGGCCCCCAAAACTTGCTCTTGAGCTCCTTCTCAAATAATCTTTTTTTTTTAAGAATTTATTTGACAGAGAGAGAGACAGCGAGAGAGAGAGAGAGAGAGAGAGAGAGCGAGAGAGAGCGCACGCGCGCACCCTCACACAAGCAAGGGGAGCGGCAGAGGGAGGGGGAGAAGCAGGCTTCCTGCTGAGCAGGGAGACCAACACTGGGCTCGATCCCAGGACCCTGAAGGCAGAGGCTTAATGAATGAGCCACCCAAGTGCCCCTCAAATAAATCTTTTTAAAAAATTAAAATAGGGTGCCTGGGTGGCTCAGTCTGTTGAGTATCTGATTCTTGGTTCTGGCTCAGGTCATGACATCAGGATCCTGGAACAGAGCCCTGCATCAGGCTCCACGCTCAGCGTGGAGTTGGCTTGAGATTCTCTCTCCCTCTCCCTCTGCCCCTCCTGCTCATGCTTTGTATCTCTCTCTCTCTCTCAAATAAATAAAATCTTCAAAACCAATTACAATAAAAATAAATTTTTAAATCTTAAAAAAAACCAAATGTGTATAAATGAGGTACCTGGGATACAGTCAATCTATGTGATACTACTTTAAAAACAATAAAATCAAATCTTTAATGCTGGTATTCAATTTTACATAAAGTCTATTTTATTATTAGGTTTCAGGGATCCTGACAAAGCTCCAAGTATTCATACTAATAATAAGGATTTACTGAATTTCCAAATTGCTATTACATCATGATTAAAAAAACCACATGCTAAACAATATTTATTCCTCAAAGCATTTTATTATCACAACCTGGTTAGAATATTAAAAACACACAAGAGAATTCTGTCACATCTTTATTTTTTCTACTCTTAAAAATAATAACCAAATTAAAGAGGAAGATAATTACCTTAAATGCCAAATACCAATCATTCTCCTTTGAGGCCTTACTTCCAGCTCTATTCTTATAAACTTCAACTCTATACTGTCGAACTAGAAGCAGATCTTTTACAAAAGACTCAAAATTCATTTTACTAAGCACAACACTCTCCAGAGTCTTTGTTCCTAAAGAAAAATATTAAAAATACATGTTACAGATTTGAGAATTTAAAGTAGTAAGTGTTCAAGTACCTAACACAATGGCTTCCCCCAAGCTACACTCTTCTCTCAGTAATTCATTCCTTCAACAGACTGTTTATCAAGCATTTATTACTTACTACTCATCCCAGTTGAAGGGTATAAAAAGGTGAATAGATGCAGCATCCCACCATGCCCCCTTCTGTGGAAGCTATGCATCAAAATAAAAAATTAGGAAGATACAAAGATGGGGCGCCTGGGTGGCGCAGTCGTTAAGTGTCTGCCTTCGGCTCAGGGCGTGATCCCCGGGTCCTGGGATTGAGCCCCACATCGGGCTCCCTGCTCAGCGGGAAGCCTGCTTCTCCCTCTCCCACTCCCCCTGCTTGTGTTCCCTCTCTCGCTGTGTCTCTCTCTGTCAAATAAATAAAATCTTTAAAAAAAAAAAAAAAGAATGAGTAAATACATATCTAGCTAAACTTACTTGTCCTTTCTTATAGTTTCTCAGAAGTCTGAATAAAGTCTTATAGTATTTGTATGCAATTAAATTTTTTCCAAAAGGCCCATAAAAATGTATTAGTCATTATTCATTTCAAAATGTTCTAGGTAACACAGACCAGAATTCAAAGGTTCAAAAAAGTATAGCAAAAAGGAGACTTCCCTTTCACCACTGATCCCCTACACACCCAATTCACCAGCCTAGTGCTATCAGTTTATAAAATTTATTCCCAAACTCAAGCTATGCACACACAAGCATTACTTTGCTCCTCTATCAATAAGGGCATACTACAAACACTGTTCTACATCTCGGCTTTTTTTAAAATTTAAAAATTTAAAAATTTTGGAGGTTGTTCCATCAGTACAATCAGCTTGTGTTTACAGCTGCAAACATTCCATGACTCTGAGGATGTTCTATAATGTAATTAGTCTCTTACTGATGGATAGATAGGTTGTTTCCAGTTTCTGCTATAACAACAATGCTGCATAAATAATCTTGTACATGCTTCACTCTCCAAACATTTGAGTACACCTGTAAGATAAAGCTCCCAAACTGGATTTTATCAAAGAATCTGAGTGATTTTGATAAATATTGCCAGACTATTCTCCTTGGTTGGCTGTGCCAGTTAACACTATCATCCATGAAGAATGAGTGCATCTATTTCCCCTATCCAATCAACACAGAGTTTTCAAACTTTTTGGTCTTTATTTTAAATCACTGGTTCTCAACTGCGAACAATCCTGCTTCTCTAGCAGACATTTGCCAATGTCTGGGGGCATGTGGGTTGTCCTAATACTGGGTTTCATTCAGTAGAGGTAATACCAATTATTCACTTAAAGGTAATACTTGTAGATTATTCTGACAATTCTGGATCTTATTAAAGATTTAACCTCAATTTAATAATAGATCATGCCAAGTACAAATATCTGATACAAACAAGCATAAAGATTAATTAAATGACATAAAGCAATTGTTCTGTACAGCTAAGCATAGCTGATACTTCCAATATTCCTTTCATTAGTATTGGCAAGAATTCCCACTGTCAGACACCGAGAAAAAGGACTCAAATCTTGCCTAAGGTTCTTCCCTAGAACATTCCTCATTACCTCATCCAGGACTGGCAAGCATCTACAGCGACCAGGCAGGTATCACATGAGCAAAGGAAGCCACAAGAAGAGCAACAACAGAGCTGACATGACAAGTGTCTTCAAAAGAAACCATCTGGAGTGGTGGGAACAGTGACAAAAGAAGGAAAGCACATCAGGGTGAAGGAGGAATCTAGACTTTGTCAGAGAGAGCAGCCACTCGGCTCCAAACCCACTGCCGAACTGCGGGGATATTTACACCCAGAGTTTTCAACTGCGCAGATTTTTCAAAGCGCAGCTCAAAATATGAATTTTCTGAAAGCTCCCCATCTTTAAAATATGGGCAATCAGTTCAAACTTAGAGTAAAACACTATTTAGGCCACCAGTATCAACTCAGTAAGTTTAAGTCACATTTTCTTACAGACTTGAGTAGACTGCTGTTTAGCTTGCATTTAGAAAGCAAGTTGCATGAAAATTATGTTTACTCTAGAATCCCATCCAACAAGGCCTGTACTCACATTCGCAGAGGCATGCGTGAGACTGAAGACCTCCAGCCTGCAGCCGACTCACGATCTCCCAACTAATACTCAGGATCAGAACCTGAGTTAAATGGTCAGCCCTATCTAAATCATTTCTTGGTTTTGCCTAGCACTCATCCCATTTTGCCCAAGACTCTCCCAGTTTTAATACTCTAAGTCCAGTGTTCCAGGAGCCCCCTCAGTCCCAAGCAAATCAGAATGACTGGTTACCCTACCAACCCATCCAGTTGAATTCCACATGAGTAACATTATTCAAAAGATGAAACACCATAAAAATAAAAATAAGGGAAAAAAAAACTCGCTCAAGAAAAGCAGCACAGGCACCTGGGTGGCTCAGTCCATCAAGTGCCCATCAGTTAAGTGTCCAACCCTTGGTTTCGGCTGAGGTCATGATCGCATGCATCATGAGATCAAGCCCCACACTGGGTTCAGCATGGAATCCACTTGAGATTGTCTTCCTCTCCCTCTGCCCCTCCCCCCACTAGGGTGGGCTCTCTCTCTAAAATAAATCAATCTTAAAAAAAAAAAAGCAGAAAACTAGAGTTAATACAAAATCAGAGAATTTCTCCCAAAGGCACTGATAAACACCACTGTGAATATTAACCAGCAACTTCCAGCAAATACAACAGTGAGTTTCAAAAACACTGTTTTTCATATCATCCTTTAAATTAAAAGGCAACTGTGAAGTCCAACTCAGCGAAAACAATTCTGAGAGGGGAAAAAAAAAACACATCAGTCTGCCAAAATTCTGAAATAGCTCTTAAATCATCAAACCAGGAGGACGTGCCAGCAGAACCGTCTGGCCAGCACAGGGTTTTTAAAGTACCCGAAACTGAATGCCATCAGAGGATGAACAAGCACTCGGAGCCACAAGCCCCACCACTCCCTATTACGCCCAACTATTCTGCACATCAATGTTATCTACCTGGCCCTGGAGACAAGGATCCAGAGCAATCCGGTCAAATCTTTCTACTGACACTTTCAACAGGAACACAGGTTCACAACAGGGGTGCTTTCTTAAGAGTGGGTGGGGTGAAGAGACAAAGGAGGTGATTCTACTCCCCCCATGGCCTCCTCTATCGCCATTGCTAATGCACAGTCGGGCTGCCCAACTGCCAAGGTTATCCTCCAAAGATACTATTTCTCTCAAAGGAGTTTTTATGACATACTGCATGGCAGTGCATTGTAAATCTTATTTACTGACAAGCACCTAAAGCACAGCTACTCTACGTTCCTGGTGAAGAGACTGGCATCGTATGCTTTGTCTAACCAGCTGGGAAGTAAAACTGACCTTCTGGTGTGAAACAAGGGCAACAGGAACAGAAAGCTACCCAGCCTCCACCTGGGGTACAGCAGAAGGAAGAGCCTCACGTTCGTACGAGATTCTTCTCTTCAATAATGTGGAGCCCCCAACCTTTCAGCTAAGAATCACCATGTGTCTGCTACACGTGGGCATTGTGCCAGGGGCCAGGATTCAGAGGCAGACATTGGTTAAAACACAGTTCCTGCTCTCTAGGAGCTTTCAGTCTATTGGGATACACAGGCAATAGGTAGAATAAACGCTGTGTCTAGGGTAAGGAGAAGGTCCAAGGGCAGGGAACACCCAAGAGGGGCAGCTAACCCGGCAGTCTTAACATGGGAATCAAGAAAGGCTCCCAAAAGGAGATGCTTTCTGAGTTCTGACAGCAAAAGAGGCAAAAAGTAACTTTCTTTTTCAGTCACTCAGCTTCCTTATCTATAAATTGGAGCTAGGTACTAACCCATCTCACAAGGCTTTTTTTTCTTTTTTTAAAGATTTTATTCATTTATTTGAGAGAGAATGCAAGTGAGAGAGCAGAGGGAGAGGGAGAAGCAGACTCCCCACTGAGCAGGAAGCCCAATAGGGGGCTCGATCCCAGGACCCTGAGATCATGACCCAAGCTGAAAGCAGCCATTTAACCAACTGAGCCACCCAGGAGACCCTCACAGGGCTTTTTTATAATAATGTGAGCACTAGATGTTGAAGATTAAAAGTAGCTAAAAAGGTGTGAATAAGTCTAGGGTGCCTCAGTGGCTCAGTCAGTTAAGCGTCTGCCTTCGGCTCAGGTCATGATCCCAGGGTCCTGGGATGGAGTCCCACGTAGGGCTCCCTGCTCCACAGGGAGCCTGTTTCTCCCTCTGCCTCTCTCTCCCTCTCTCTCATAAGTAAATAAAATCTTAAAAAAAAAAAAAAAGATGTTAAGTCTAAATGCCAATAGAATGAACTAGAACCAGACAGAGAAGAGGAAACAGAAAGCTACCTCTGAGAAGAGGGGATGAGATCCAGACCACAAAAAAGGCTCACCTCTTCACTGGCACAATAGGGAAGGCAAGAATGGGTACAGATGAAATTAAAAAGTAGAGGTTCAAGAAGTAACTCAAATGTCTTTGAAATGGCAAATAGGTAAAAACAAGATATGGTATATCCACACAATAAATATTATTTGTCAATAAAAAGGAATGAAGTCCTGATAGCAGAGATGAACCCTGAAAATATTTTAAGATTTTATTTCCAGAGAGAGAGAGAAAGAACAAGCAGGAGAAGCAGGCTCCCCGCTGAGCATGGAGCCCCATGCAGCACTCGATCCCAGGACCCATCCCCTAAGCTGAAGGCAGATGCTTAACCAACTGAGCCACCCACACCCAGGTGTCCCGTACCTTGAAAATATTAAGTGAAAGAACCCAGTTAGAAAGACCACATATTATGATTCCATTTTTTAAAAAAGATTTTATTTACTTATTTGCGAGAGAGAGAACACACAAGCAGCAGGAGGGGCAGAGGGAGAAGCAGACTCTTGGCTGAGCAAGGAAGCTGGACATGACCTGAGCCGAAGGCTGATGCTTAACCGACTGAACCACCCAGGTGCCCTTATGATTCCATTTTTATGAAATGTCCAGAATAAACAAATCTAGAGAGAAGGCAGGTTAGTGGTCGTCTAGTGTTGGGAGAATGGGGGGCGGGGGGAGGGTGACTGCTAGTGGGCCCAGGGTTTCTTTTGAGGACTGACAAAAATATTTTTAAAAATTTACTGCGGGGCACCTGACTGGCTCAGTTGGTTACAGCATCCATCCGACTCTTGATCTAAGGGTCTTGAGGTCAAGCCCCATGTTGGGTGTAGAGATTACTTTAAAAAATAAGTAAAAATATTTAATTGAATTAAAATTTTTTAAAAAGTTGAAATAAATTAAATAAATAAATAAATAAATAAATAAATAAGAAAGATGTACTGTGGTGGGGCGTCTGGGTGGCTCAGTCGGTTGAGCGTCCACCTCTTGATCTCAGCTCAGGTCTTGATCTCAGGGTCGTGAGTTCAAGCCCCATGTTGGGCTCCATGCTGGGCATGGAGCCTATTAAAAAAAAAAAAAAGATGCACTGCGATAATGGTTGCTTAATTTTGTGAATATACTAAAAACCACTGAATTATAAAACAAAACACTGAATTGTATAATTTACATGTGTGAATCAAAAATAAATAAATGTGTGAATCAAACTGTATGCAAATAATACCTCAACAGGCTGTTATATTTTTTTAAAAAGTAGAGGTTTGAGGGCAGGAAATTGAGGGAGTTCTAACGATTTCGGTCTTCTATAGTCAGAAGCAAGTATGACTGCTAAAGAACGCAGGAAAAGGTCACAGGCTCCAAGATTTGCCTCAAGCGCAAGTGCATGGGACCCTCATCAGGTATTTATAGTTCATCACACGTTACAGTCCAGATATAATTTACCAGTCTAGGGTCATTTCTTCAATAAGCAATGCTGCCTAGAAATGTACCTAACCCTTCTTAACTTGACCAAGGTTTCCAGGTGGAACAGAGAAGCAAAGGAAAAGGTTTTGTTAACCCTTTACCTGTATGGCATAATATTAAATGAAGGAAAATTCCTCCCAAGAAACAAGTATTGGCAGGCTTACATCAACATACAGTATTTAAACAGACGCTCAGTTACACTGTACTTTGCACAGTGAAAACTGCAGGACACCCACTTTGGGGATCTCTGGGACATTTTTGTTTTTGAGTCCCTCCCTCTTTCACTTATTTCAGACAATTTCTAGTAAAAAATGATCAATCTTTTTATAACTGCTATTATCCTACCCAAACATATATTAGAACAATCTTTTACCTAAGTGTGCGTTTGGCATAAATGTGTAACCTAAGAACTAGATCCATAGGAAAACACACATTTACTTGCTAATCTCTGAAAAGTGAAATTCACATTTAACACCGCTCTCAACATGACTGATAGCTGATTGTCTAGATTATTCTTAGAAATGACGGGGCGCCTGGGTAGCACAGTCGTTAAAGCGTCTGCCTTCAGCTCAGGGCGTGATCCCGGCGTTCCGGGATCGAGTCCCACATCGGGCTCCTCTGCTGGGAGCCTGCTTCTTCCTCTCTCACTCGCCTGCTGTGTTCCCTCTCTCGCTGGCTGTCTGTCACATAAATAAATAAAATCTTTAAAAAAAAAAAAAAAAAGAAAAGAAATGTGCCTAGTAAGCACCTAAAATTTAACCTTCAAGAGCAATGAAAGGAAAATTTTTGTTTTTAGAAGTCTACACTCAGGGGCGCCTGGGTGGCACAGTCGTTAAGCGTCTGCCTTCGGCTCAGGGCGTGATCCCAGGGTCCTGGGATGGAGCCCCATATGGGGCTCTCTGCTCAGCGGAAACCTGCTTCTCCCTCACCCTGCCGCTCCCCCTGTTTGTACTCTGTCAAATAAATAAATAAAATCTTAATAAATAAAAAATAAAAGTCTACACTCCAGTATAGAAGATTCCTGATATTCATACTAAATGTCCTTCCTAATAAATGGTGTAATGCTTAGCATTCATTATTCCTTTCATAATCTAAATTAGAAAATAAAAGTATTAGAATCATTAACAAGTGCTTAGAAAAATCAGTGATTCCAGAGGCATCTGGGTGGCTCAATCGGCTAAGAGTCTGCCTTAGGCTCAGGTCATGATTCCAGGGTGCTAGGATCAAGCCCCGACGGGCTCCCAGCTCAGCCAATAGCCTACTTCTCCCTCTCCCTCTGCTGCTCTCCCTGCTTGTGCTCTCTCTCTCCCTGTCAAATAAATACAATCCTAAAAAAAAAAAAACAAAAAAGGAAAAGAAAAATCTGATTCAATTCACACAAACATACAAGTACGTTTAGAATCTTTTACATCATTTTAAATCCTTACGTTATTCTAAACCCCATAATACAAAAATAGGTGAGCTAAGTGCCCTAGCCTTGAATAACTTTTAAAAGTGGAAAGCAACTTACACCATCATTAACCATGAAGCCATCCCTCACAATCTCTGGCTGGTCTTCACGGATCCTCATACCTCTCCTCTTGCCCCTTCTAACCCATCCCCCCCATCTTACAGGCAAACGTCCAACACACCACTCCACCTTAAGTCATCCAACCTCTGGGCCTACAGCATAAAATTTCAACTCAATACAACAGCAACAAAAAAGCCTTCCAGTCTCTGACCCCACCCACCCGGGCTACCCTCCTCCTGGTTTTCTGCTCCAGCGACACCCATCTGCCTCTTTTCAGACCCTCTCCCCAGCAAACGCCTCATCCTTCAAGACTCAAGTGGAATTTAATTTTTCATCAAATGCTTCTTCTGTGGTCTCCAATCGTTGCCATTTCTGTCTTCAACAACTTCCCATGGAGCCCATCATTTCTGCCTTGCTCTCCACTAGAGAGCTCTGTGAAGGCAAGGACAACTGTCTTTCCCAGTGTTCATAACCCTGTCTGATACAGCAGCATTCAATAAATTTTTGTCTGATGAATGAAACATTAACATCCCATCTGCATGTGGCAAAGGCAGCACTAGAACCCACAACTCCTCACTTCCCCCCAGAATGCTCTTTCCATCATCACAACAGCGCCAGGGAGTAAAGCAATGAACATAAAGCATCTAGAACATCGAGCTCACATAGGGTGAGAAGTTTGCAGCCTTACAGGGAGAGATGATGCGGGAGAGCTGGGGCCGGATTACCGAGGGCACGCAAGGCCGAGCTGAGGCCAAGACATACGTGACTAGTCCAAAGTCACACAGCTATTAAGTGGAGGCGCCGCAACGTGAAACCACGAAACCTGGCTCCAAGTCCGAAATCCTGACCACTTGGCAATACCACCTATCAATAGTAACCCATTCCAGACCCCTGCGCTGAACCATAGGTGTAAGTGAAATGTGGGCAAAACCACACTGGTGACATGAAATGGTCTCCCAAACTCCCTTCTATTTTAAATCTCAGTCCTGGACCGGAGTTTGCGGGGAGATCTACAGGGCCAAGGCGCGGCCATGGGCAGACACCCACACGACTGCTGTGCAATTAAAAAGAACAATGTATTAAAACGCCTGGCAGAGCGGATGCTCCCTCCGTGTCCGTTGTTAGTTCAGGTCTGAGGCCGCTACAGAGGGACAGACTCAGGCCGGAGGCGGGCCAGGGGCGGATGGCGCCCCACTTGGCCAGGCAGCGGCGGGAGAAAGCGCCATCCCTGGGAGGCACCGACGTCCCCGCCCCCGTGACTCCTCGCCCAAGAGCCCGCTCGCCGCCCACGGCTTGAGGAGAGCCCGCGCCGTCCCCGCCCTCACCTGCCGGCCCTATGTACTTGACTACCCCCTGCGTCTTGAACACTTCTCGGGCAGCCAGCAGCGCGTCCTCGTGGTGCGCCGTGTAGAAGTCGCCCCGGTCGAAGAGGCGCACCGTAGTGGTCGGCTTCTCCGGCATGGCCTGGAAGAAGCGCACGAAGCCGACCTCGGCCGCGCTCTCCAGCTGCAGCGTATCCTTCGGCTGCAC
>NW_024426774.1:69922251-70033857 GCF_017311325.1 Ursus maritimus
ATTTCGGAACCTCTCCACCGCCTGCCAGAAGAAACTGAGCGACCCCGCACCCCCTAAGCTGTTTCCCGCCTCCCTTCCCTCCCTCCCGTGCGGCGTCCGGCCTTTGCTGAGACACCCAATCAGCACCCACCGCTGCGTTTCGGTGGGTGGGAGTCCGCCACGGCAGCCAATCATAAGCGGACGCGGCCCAGCTTCCCGCGCACGTTGGTAGCTCTGCCTACTGCGCATGCGTAAACCTAGGTCGCGCGCCGACCCTGGCAGACGGCCATCCTTAAAAGATTTCGGATCCAGGTGTTTTTCTCTGCTGCTCCCGCGTGGAGTCCGGGTGGATGGATAATTAGGGAAGGCGGCCAGGTGGGTCGTTCTGGCGGTTTTGAGTTTATTATGTACCCGGAAGCATGAGAGGGAAATCGGAAAGAAACTCGAGAACAAAGAAAAACTAGCCTTTCTCCCCATCCTACTACGTTTTTTAAAAACCTCACCTCTTCTCTGAGCACTGACTAATGTATAGAATCGTTGAATCACTACATTGTACACCTATAAGTAACGTAACACTGTACGTTAAAACTGGAACTAAGAAAATAAAACTGCACCCCTCTCTCCCTAACAGTCTTCCTTTTCCTTTTTAAGCAAATTGCCAACATCAAGATAATAGGTTTTTCCATAACCTCCTTACCGCTCTGTACTAGCCACATTCTCGTTTCCTCCAATCTTTGATTCATTCATTCATTCAAAACCGCATTTATGTGGCCTTCTATGTGCCAGGCCCTTCTAGAATCTGAGGATCGCTAGTAATGTTCAGTTTACATTCTAATGAATGAATTCAGATGATACAGTAAATAAATTTATAGTAAGTAAACTGTTAGAAGATAACTGTTAAGGTGAAAAAAAAAGATAGGGTGTTTTTTTTTTTGTTTTTTTTTTAATGAGCAAAGACCTGCAGGTCAGGATGTGTCCTGCAGTTACCTGCCTTAGGAATGGTATTGCACGCTCCTGTGTGGCTCACCCTTAACCCTGGCTCACCCTTAACCCATGGAAGCAGCCCCAACCCTGACTCAGCTGCAGAATTACCCCGGGGGGGGGGGGGGTTTCAAAGGTATTCCTGGGCCCCACCCACATATAAAAGCTTGGAAATTCTGAAGGTGGGGTGTTGGGATTTTTTTTTTTAAACCTCCCTGGGTAGTCCTGACAATCAGCACAGTTCTGAAACCACGGGCCAGCAAGTTAAAACTCAAATACATTGGGAAGCAGAGGAAGTTGGATCATCAGACTGCAGACTACTTTCCAACAGACCTACATTTTCCGCAGCCTGGAGTGCTCCTCGCCTCTCACTGCAGGTCTGGGGTCTGGCCAGTAAATTCCCCTTCCCCGGCCCTGGCTGGCTCAGTCCATAGAGCATGAGACTATTAATCTCGGGGTCCTGAGTTCAAGCCCCACGCTGGGCTGAGAGCTTACTGAAAAATAATAATTATAATTAAAATAAATTCCCCTTCCCTTTAGACATTTGTGCTCCAACACAAACTTGTCCCTCTTCTGGAATGGCCCCTTCCTGCTCTTTGTGTAGCAAACTGCTAGCCATCATTCTGTCTTCAGGCCCAACTGTCCCCTCGGTCAAACCTGCCCAGTTTCCACAGGTGTAATTAGTTGCATTATCTTCTGGAGTACCTCCTTATTCATATTCATATTATAACAGTATTCGCTGCATTGTTTTAGAAATACCTGTTCACCTCTTTGACTAAGCACTTGGAGACAACACCAATGGGTGTTTATGCTTATAGTTAATGATAATGGCTACTGTTCATCAGCATTCATTGACTGTCAGGTATTTTCCTAATTTTTACATGTGTTTGCTGTTTAAATCTTCGAAACTCTAGGTATTAGGTACTACTGTTATTCTTATACTACGACGAAGAAGTGGAAACTTGGAACTGTGAAGTAACTTGCCCAAGATTGCAAAGTTGGTAGTAAGTGACAGAGCCAGAATTCTGTCTTGCTCCAGATTCTGTATGCTTAACCCTCTGTGTGATGTACTTTTTTTGAAAGTGTATGTGTTGGTGGGGTCCGGAGCTGACGGCCAAGAAAGAATTCTGGAGACGTCTTTGGTGCAAAAAGGTGGTTTTATTAAAACAAGGGGACAGGACTGCTGGGCAAAAAGAGCTGCTGCCACTGCTGCTCCGGGATTGTGAGGGGCAACTGATTATATACCCTGGGGCTGAAAGGGAGTAAAGATAAGGGAAGTTCCAAAAGAATTTTCGTATGCTAAAGAAGACTCAGGATCTTGGAGAAATGTTATAATCTGTCTATCTCAACTATTTGTCAATGGGCTGCAGGTTATAAGGACATTTAATTTTATCTACATTTCCTTCTGCCTTTGTGTCCCACACCACGTATGCCATAAGGCCTGACACCTACTGGGTGTGCAGGCAGTGTTTGTGAATGAATGAGCCGTGGATCACAATAACTGCTTCTATATGATAACTTGGCTTTGAGTGTCATCTCATCTCTCCCCTTTCCTAGTTCACATTCTAAATAGTTCAGAGGGAGGCAGCGTGGTAATAATTATCTACCTCCAGAGTTCATGTGAGGATTAAAGGAGGTAAATGAAAATATTTTGTGATCTTGGAGCACCTGGGTAGCTCAGTCAGTTAAGTGTCTGACTCTTGATTTCCTCTTGGGTCATATTCTCAGAGTCATGGGATCAAGCCCAGAGTCGGGTTCCGCGCTCACTGCAGAGTCTGCTCAGGATTTTCACCTTCTCTCCCTCTGCCCCTCCCCACCCCCACCCCTGAATGCTCTCTCATTCTCTCTATATATAAAATAGACAAAATCTTTAAAAAATATATTTTGTAATCTTTTGTAAACAGCTTTTATACTGTTGATGATCACATTTCCCCTCACCCAGACTATGTCTAGCTCTTATTCATTGAATTATTTATCAATTGAGTCTCTTAATTCTAAAAACAAAGAAAATGCCCAAATTTGTCCTGATCTATCTAGAGCGTTAGGACCTAGACACACATGAGAGGATAATTCAAGGTAGTGGAATGTCAACCATAAGTTTCTAAAGGCAATTTAAGTAAGACAGAGGGGGTCCTGTCTGGCTCAGTAAGTAGAGCCTGGGACTCTTGATCTTGGGGTCATGAGTTCAAGCTGGGTGTAGAGAGTACTTAGAAAAAAAAAAAAGGGAAGTGGCTTACAGGATGAGAAGTAGAAGACCTGAGGGGAAGGGGTTTGGGTTAGTTTAGGTGAGGACAGTGGATTTTTCTCTGGTCTTTAAAGATGAAAAAGATTGAAAAAAATCCACTCGAGGGGCGCCTGGGTGTCTCAGTCAGTTAAGCGTCTGCCTTCGGCTCAGGTCATGACTGGGGTCCTGGGATTGAGCCCCACATCGGGCTCCCTGTTCAATAGGGAGTCTACTTCTCCCTCTGCCTCTGCCACTCCCTGATTATGTTCTTTCTTGTGCTCACACTCCCTCTCAAATAATAAATAAAATCTTTTTCTTTAAAAATTTTATTTATTTATTTGTCAGAAAGAGAGCACAAGCAGGGGGAGTGGTAAGGCAAGGTAAACAAAAGCAAAAATAAACTTTGGGACTATAACTCAAAATAAAAAGCTTCCGTGCAGCAAAGGAAACTATCAACAAAACTAAAGACAGCCTCCCAAATAAGAGAAGATATTTGCAAATGACATCCGATAAAGGGTTTGTGGGGTTTTTTTGTTTTGTTTTTGTTTTGACAGAGAGAGAGAGACAACCAGCGAGAGAGGGAACACAAGCAGGGGGAGAGGAAGAAGCAGGCTCCCAGCAGAGGAGCCCGATGTGGGGCTCGATCCCAGAACGCCGGGATCATGCTCTGAGCCGAAGGCAGATGTTTAACGACTGAGCCACCCAGGCGCCCCCCTGATAAAGGGTTATTATCCAAAACATAACTCAACACCAGAAAAACCAAACAATCCAATTTAAAAATGGGCAGAAGACATGAACAGACATTTATTTTTTTGAAGACATACAGATGGCCAACAGACATAGGAAATGATACTCAGCATCACTCATCATCAGAGAAATGCAAATCAAAACAGTCAGATATCACCTCACACAAAATGGCTAAAATAAAAAACACAAGAAATGGGGTATCTGGCTGGCTCAGTCAGAAGAGCGTGAGGCTCTGGATCTCAGAGTTGTGAGTTTGAGCCCCATGTTTGGTGTGCAGATTACATAAAGAGTACATTTATTGTGATGAGCAGAGTAATGTACAGAATTATAGTACACCTGAAACTAATATAACACTGTAAAGGAACTATATTGGAATTAAAATAAAATTTCAAAAAATTTAAAGTTTGGTAAGAAAGGAGGGAAAAAGGAATGGTAGCCTGTTAGGGAGGTCAGTGGGAATTTTCTTTTTTTTTTTGAAGATTTTATTTATTCGACAGAGATAGAGACAGACAGCCAGCGAGAGAGGGAACACAGCAGGGGGAGTGGGAGAGGAAGAAGCAGGCTCATAGCAGAGGAGCCTGATGTGGGGCTCGATCCCAGAACGCCGGGATCACGCCCTGAGCTGAAGGCAGACGCTTAACCGCTGTGCCACCCAGGCGCCTCCCAGTGGGAATTTTTACAGGAGTTTGGAGGCATGTTTTAGGATGATGGAAAAGAGTTGTGAAATTATGTTGTATCTATCAGAAGTGTTGTATATGTGGAGGACAAACTTTACCCTCTTAGGTTCAGTTTTGGGAGTCTGTGAATTAAATTGACAGAAGGCAGATTAACAGAAGAAAAGGCACAGTTGTTAATACTACTATATGCATAGGAGTAGAAAATCCTGAGAACATCAGTATTTCAGAGTCCGTGGAAGAGGAAAACAACCAGGGCAGACTAATGGCAGTTATGCCAAAGAAGAAAATCTGTTAACAACATACTGGGGTAGGAAATGGGAGAGTCATCGTGGTGATAAGCTATGGAGAGATCACATGATTACGCACTGGGGGAAAGGGGCCATTGGCAATTAGTAGGTCAGTGTTGTCTTTAGAAGCGTGGATTCGGAAGAGATAGGACAGAAACTTGAGGGCATGGAGTTGAAGAACGTGTCATTATCGATTTATTGCCTCTTCACTGTAAATTCACTCTTTTCGCCTGCGCGGCAAAAACGTACCTGAAGCTTTGTCAGTAGAGGGCGCAGGACAGACGGCGCAAGAGAAAAGGGTGGTTAGCTCCCCTTGCAACACCTGGTATTTCCCCAGGGCACAGCACCGGGGGCTTCTGCAGCACAGGGCTGCTCCTGCAGGGGACAGCAGCCAGCAGCTACCTGCTCCCGCACCCAAATTACAAAAGGCAGCTTTATGGAGGGCCTTTGCTGTCTGGTAGGACACCTTCTTATGAATAGATTTTCCCCAGCACCCTAGAGCAGGGGTCAACAAACTTTTTCCTTAAAGGACCAGAATGAGTATTTTAGGTTGTGCCAGCCATTGGGTCTGACACGGCTCAACTCTTTTGCTATAGAGAACAGCCACACACAATACACGAATGTAGCTGTGCTCCAACAGAACCTTATTAACAGACACTGACATTTTTATTTCATGTAACTTTCACATACCAGGGAACATTCTTTTCAAATATTTAAAATGCAAAAGCCATTCTTACCTCCCAGACTATGTAAAAACAGATGGTGGGCCAGGCTGCAGGCCGGAGTTTGAGGACTCCTGTCCTAGAGGGCAGTTTTCAGTACGTCCCTCCAGCGCAGCCTCACAGCAACTTCCCTGCTCTTCAGAGAGCTGCCCTGCCCTCCCACAAGGTCTGGATCTCGGCCCAGGGAGTGGGGCTTAGGGGCAAGTAGAGCTCTTCTTTGGGAGCTCTCTTAGCCCTGGGGGTAATGACTGCTCACTATCCACTATTTGCATTTTAATGTTCTCCTTACTTTCTGCTAGCTGTATCCGTTTCTATTGCTACAAAGCAAATCACCACAAACGTAGCAACTGAAGACTATAAACCTTTATTACTCGGTTTCCATGGGTCAGGAGTCTAGGCATCACATAAGTGGATTCTTTTCTCAGGGTCTCAAGACTGCGGTGATGTTGACCAGGGCTGTGATCTCACCTGGAGCGGAGGTCCTCTTCCAAGCTCACTCGTTCCTGGCAGAATTCAGTTGTCGAGGTTGTGGGACTGAGGTTCTCTCCTCAGCCTGCTGTTTCCTGATAGGTGACCCTCTCCGCAACATGGCAGTTTAAGGCTACCGGGGGAACACAACTACAGTTTCTACTTGTCTCCTACCTTGGGGCACTCTTTTGTAATCTCCCTTTTAATTCAGTCAAGTTATTAGGGATCTTAATCACATCTACATCTAAAATCTCCTGGCCTGGGGCGCCTGGGTGGCACAGCGGTTAAAGCGTCTGCCTTCGGCTCAGGGCGTGATCCCGGCGTTCTGGGATCGAGCCCCATATCAGGCTCCTCCGCTATGAGCCTGCTTCTTCCTCTCCCACTCCCCCTGCTTGTGTTCCCTCTCTCGCTGGCTGTCTCTATCTCTGTCAAATAAATAAATAAAATCTTAAATAAATAAATAAATAAATAAATAAATAAATAAATAAAATCTCCTGGCCTTTGCCATGAAATGTAACTTAATCTTGAGAGTGGCAGTTCATCATATTCACGGGCCCTACCCACACTTTGGGGGGTGGGCTGGGCATATACATCAGAGGTCAGAAATCTTGAGGGCCATCCTAGAATTCCGCCTACTACAGAGGGATGAAAATCTTTGTTCAGTCCAGCTTTCATATTTTCTTTAATGTTCTTTTCATAGTGTTTTAAAAAATTTCCCATTGAAAGCAAAATACTTCAGGATGCTTTAACTTCATATAAAATGTGTTTGTACTATAATTACTCATTACGTAAGATGTCAAATGACTGGTGCTTTATTTCAACCAAGCACAGCATTCATGATTTACAACACTCTCCATCAATTCTGCCCCAATGCATGTTTGCCAAAGTGCTGATTTGTTTAAAATTTAGATTCACTCAGAATACAACTGTTTGATTTTCCTGTTAGAAGTTATATTATTATAGGTTATACATTTTGTATCAAATACACATGATTATAAGTAATCATACAAAACCCTAATTTGTGGCTAGCATTCGGAGCATTTCTCAATCTGTTATCTTATGTGTATACTAAGAAATTTGATTCAATGATTCAAGTAAAGTTAGGAATTTCAGTTTTAAAATATTTTATTTCAGTTTGTAAAAAAAAAAGTTTATATGTACAAGACTCGAAGTCAATAGAAAGGCAGCTTTCAATCACAAATGGATGAGACAGTAGTCATTCAAACTCCACTGAAGAATATCTAAGTACACACCTCAATGTCAGGCATGAACAACTTTACCTATGCAGTCCAAGCTCTGGATTTCATATCAGATCTACAAAGACAGGACTCTGGTCAGATTTTAAGATTGGTAAAGTCAATTTGAAGCTGCTTACACAGAGTACAGGTTTCACTATTACAAACAGAAGATGTCAACTAACAAAAGAGTAGTCCTCAAGGATCTCTTTGTCTCATGCTCATACACTTGTAATCTGCTAATTTCCCTTCTTGTAGTTACTCTTCAAATTATGGTCATTAAGCATTGAGTTCCCTATGCATCTCACCCATCTCCTTTATCTGAAATAGAAGAAAATGAGAAAAAAAATTTTAAATAATTGCCCAACCTTTTGTTCATCCTGAAAATAGTTTTTTTTTTTTTTTTTTTTTTTTTTAAGGAAATCAAGATAATTCTCTCCCACATTTATGAGCAGCAAGGAGATACCTACAAGGAAGCACATACTGAATGCATGGCCCAAACTGCTATTTGGAGGTTAAGATGGCCAAAGTGATGGGGCAAGTAGCGGATGAGCCAGATCCGTAAGAATGGATAAGGGCTTTATTAAATGTATGCCATTTTTACATCCAGTAAGAATCAATCTATTTTCTATTATCAATCTTTTAATTTTACAGATGAGGAAACTGAAGTTCAGAATTAAGTGACTTGTCCCAGATCACACAATTAGTTACAGGCAGAACGGAGACAAGGTGATGGAAACTACTACTGCTGGCAAACATTCTACTATGTGGCATACACGGGACCAATACTTTATGCAGACTACTTTGTTTAATCCTTACAACGGCTCTGTAGTATTATCCCCGTTTACAGACAAGGAAACATGGAGGCTTAAAGAAGTAACTGCCTACCCAGCTAACAAGTGGTCAAACCCGCGTTATATTGCTCTTAACTGCTGCGGGACACTGTCATCCCACCTTTCTGTTAATGATTCAGCTCGGGAGTCTGTCCCAAAACCTGTGGTCACCAAACCAATTAAGCCAGATGATCGACTATGGTATGGGGGAAAATGTTACAACTAGACTGTTTTAAATATTCTTTTACATTTCTGTGTTTCTCGGTAAAATATTAGTAAAAAGTACATTTGCAATTACAAATAAATGCATAAATAGGTCGAATTGGTGGGTATACTGAAAATGTTGTTGACAGGGCTCAGGAACAAGTGCGTTTCACACCCAGTTCCCAGTGACTGCCACACTAACCATCTGACAGTTGGTCTCCACACTGAAGTACGTGACTAGCACCAACGGTTTCAGGAGGACGTAAACCAAGGTCTTTTTTAATGATTATTTCACTGGCATAGAGACAGTACATCAGGTCATCAGTCACATGGAGTGTCTCTAACAATCCATGGAGTTCGCCTCTAAAAGATTCCACTGAAAGTTGATGCTTCATCGAACAAAAATTGTAGGCTTCCTATCCCACTACTCTTCGAGGCAGAGCTCAGTATCAGCTGGTCTGCTGTAGAGCTCATGCAAGAGAACGCAAGTAAGGGGCGCCTGGGTGGCTCAGCTGGTTAAGCGTCTGCCTTTGGCTCAGGTCATGATCTCAGGGTCCTGGGATCCAGTCCCGCATCCTCTCTCCCCTCAGCAGGGAGTCTGCTTGCCCCTCTGCGCCCCCCCCCACTTGTGCTTGGCTCTCTCAATAAATAAAATCTTAAAACAACAACAAAATAAGGGAATGTAAGTAAGGGAGCATTGAAAGACAGTCCCTAGGACCCTAAGGACCATACTATAAAGGGGCTCCAGTATAACTGAGTCCTATCGGGGTCTAGGAAGTTACAGTGATTATCAGGAGTAGGATTTTTTTAAAAGGGGCTTTTTATAAAGTAATCCACTTACCTCGGCCTTCTCATACTTTGCCAATCTATTCTTTCTGGAAATAACCTGAATGGAAGAAAAATGATTACTATTTTAGGACTGCTATGCAAAGAAAAAGTTGATCTAAATTGACACATAAATGCTTTTAATGGACGTAATTCCTATCTGAACAAATTTAACTTAAAAATCTATCCACAGACATTATTTCTTAAATTAAAATTTCCCTACTAAACTAAAAAGAAAAAAAAAAAGCCTGTACTTATCATGAGGTGCACTGAGTTATGTATAGAATTAATGAATCATTACGTTGTACACCTGCAATTAATATAACTCTGTATATTCTATTTCAAGAAAAAAGAAAATTAAAAAAAACTTTCAAGACCTCCTTCCCCCCTGAATCAAAATCTTTTGGAACAAAAACAAAAAAGCCACAACCAGTGAAACAAACCAAAAACTGCACTGAGAAAACCGTGAATAATCTTTAATAAAATCTAACAGCCTGGTATGCATTCTTCCAGATTTTGTTCCATCCTCACAGAAATATACACAAAGACCAATGTGCATGAGTTTGGGGAAGGGGGGGCAGTCTAAAAAAATGGGATCATACAATATCATTTCTCTCTTTGCACAGCCTGTATCAACATCATAGGAGCCTTTCCAGATCAAAAGCTATAGATTATACTCATTCTTTTAATAACTTGACTCCATACCATGAATACTCCACCACCTACTCATCCGTTCTCCCACAGATGTACACAAAAGCTGTTTCCAGATTCATCCTTACTAGCAACACCACAATACATAACCTTGACCATGCTTCCGATGTATCTGTGCTTGTTTCTAAAGCACAAGTAGATTTCGGTGACTCTCTCATGCGTGTATTTCCCCACTGGATTTCTCCTGTAAATCATCTACCCGTGCCTTCTGTTATTCTTTAATTTTCTCATCAATTTGTGAGAACTCATTGTATGTTATGCATAACCACCTTTTTTGTTTTGTGCATCATGGAGATCCCCCCAGCTGGTCACTGACATTTTTCACTTTCCAGTATCTTTGCCATACAAAATGTTTAATTTCAATTCAGTCAAATATGTATCTTTTTATTCATGGATTCCAGATTTCTTGCCTTACTTGGCTCCCTTTACCACAAGGTTGTACAAACATTTCCAAAATTAATTGAGACTTGTTCTAATTTTTTAACATTTTTAACTATAATCCATCTGGAATTGGGGCTTGAACATAGGCGCGCTGCTCCATAAAGTGCCATTCACACAGGTGGGCAATACGGCCCGCCGCGGCGCAGTGAAATAGGAGTTCGACATTGTTTTTCTTCCAGATGGAGAGCGAAGTATAATTCCATTGAACCGAAAATCTAAGTTCCCACATACCCTCAAACCTATTTCCGAATTCGGCTACGTTGTTAAGATTTCCTAATGCTGGAACATCCTTACGTTTCTAGAATAAACCCTGTCTGCTCAGGTGGTACCTTCTGCTGGAGCACTGCTAAAGTCAATCTGCGAATCTTTTGTTTAGAATTTCTGNTTTACCACTTTCAATCCTTTCCATGCTAACGTTAATTGGGTTCTGTTGTTGCGGTTCTTTGAACAGTTTGGGAGTTCAAGGGTTTTGCACTGGCCCTGGCAGGACTGTTGGTAGTGAGAGAACTGAAGGACATTTGTTGCCTGATGGCCATGTAACTGACCTGTGGGGGCTCGGCTATGAGCTTTTCTCAGATTAGTATGCTTTCTTGCTTCAGAAAGTGATTATTTTATTAAAAAAAAAAAAAAAGGACCAGATGCAAAAGATTCGTTCACTATACAGAATTATAAAAAATGAAGCTTTTGTTTCATTAATATGTTCCAGAACATGGATGTAGCTGTCTCATGCTGTCTCCTTTTCTTGAAAGAATATGCCCTTAAGGGAAAGTTGACTTGTTCTATACTCACCAGCACAACGATTCCAGCAATAACTGCTAGGGTCACAACCACAATGACAGCAATAATACCGGCTTGCAGACCCTGCATTGAAAACTCAGGTGGTTTTTCATCAACATAGTAAATTGCAGTTCGACCGGGATCCAGATCCAATTGTTCCCCATTTACTCTGAGGTCCATTCTATTGGAATGGAACAAGGATTCGTCTTTAACCTGTATTGAAAAGGAGAAAAGCAATTTAAAATATTTAATGAAACCCACCACAGGGATGCCTGGGTGGCTCAGGTCGTGATCCCAGAGTCCTGGGATGGAGTCCCCCCATCACGGTCCTTGCTCAGCGGGGAGCCTGCCTCTCCCCCTGCTTGTGCTGTGACAAATAAATAAAATCTTAACAAAAAAACAAAAACAAAACAAAACAAAACAACCCACCACGGCCACATAGAATTACTTGTCAATTATACACTGAAAAAACCGTTACCAAGATCTTTGTGGTTTCATCCTTCCTCCCTTCCCATTCCCCACCCCCCAGGCCAGTTTATTTTGAAGCAAATCCCAGCTCTCATCAGAAAATGGCTCACTAGAATATATTAAAGTTTATTTTTTTTTAATGGTAATACATTAAAGCAGAAACGAATTTGAAATCATACTAGTTACACAGCACTTCTTACATAACTTCTTGTTCATGGACATTAAAACGGAGAAGGCTCTACACACAAACTATCAAGGATGCACTATGTAAGAATTACGAGAGAAAATATTCTAGGTAAAAGAATTTGAAAAAAGGCATAAACATACAACAAACAGGTCAGAAAAGTATGTGAGAAATATGGAGGGGTGAGGACAAAATTAACCGCAGCGCAAGAACCACTTGAGAGACAGAGGTGTGGATGACGTGTGAGTGGAGAAAAAGATGATGAAAGATCTTAAATCCTTTGAGGCATGACAGAAACATTTCTAAACACAGGAATAAAACGAAGATAATACTCACATCTTTTTCAAAATAGTAAGCCACATCAGCTATGTCCACATCATTCTGAGTTTTCTGAGATGAATTTTGCATCAGATCAATAGTGATAAGATCATTTTCATACTGGGAGAAAATGAAAAATACAAATTAATATCAATATAGCCAAAATCATGTAAAAATATCATGGTTCGAAAATCGGAATATTCAGTTTTTGATTTTCTGTAACCTACATTTGTCAGTGTTCCTTTCCATTAGTAGGTAACTGTAATTTACAAATCCTTGGGAGGTTTTAAAATCTATTTTCTTTTCAAGAGTATTTTCTGCCCTTGAAAAAAAATGTAAAACAAGATATTAAAGTATCTTATTTGAGGGTGTCTGGGTGGCTCAGTCAGGTAAGCGCCTGCCTTCAGCTCAGGTCATGATCCCAGGGTCCTGGGGTCGAGCCCCACTTTGGGTTCCCTGCTCAGTGGGAAGCCTGCTTCTCCCTCCGTGCTCACTGCACTCCTCTCGCTCTCTTTCAAATAAATAAATAAAATCTTTAAAAAAATAAAAATAAAAAAAATAAAATGCTAAAGAAATGCAATCCAAAATGCAGTATGCATTTACCATGTTCTGCTTTTAAGGAACAAAAAAGCATAGTCCCTCCTGTCCTTAAAAATGACATAAATTTTGGGGGCGCCTGAGTGGCTCAGTCATTAAGCGTCTGCCTTCACCCCAGGGCGTGATCCCAGGGTCCTGGGATCGAGCCCCAAATCGAGCTACCTGCTCCGCTGAGAGCCTGCTTCTTCCTCTCCCACTTGTGTTCCCTCTCTCGCTGGCTGTCAAATAAATAAAATCTTGGGGGGGAAAAAAGAACAAATTTTCTGCCTTGAAAAAGTTCCATCACATTCTTCAAGTATTTTTCAACCAGAGATACAACACTTTACTTAAGGGTAAAACTGAGGTTTTCGAAGGCTATGGAAGGAAAACAACAGGAAATTTGAATTATTAAGCGTCCAGGGTTTAAACTGTTATTCAAATGCAATTTAACCACTACTGAAAGTCATACCCAAACCATTCTATCCCACTAACTTTCTGCTAAAGCTCATTTACTAAAAACAAAAATCTTACCAGAATATTTGTGATGTATTTAGGATCCAGCTGATAACGAGTTGTGATTGCATCCTTCAGCGCACTGTAAATAAAGATCTGTGTTCTTAAAAAAGTGTACTACACAACATTAAGAAGCACTATTTTTTTTAAAGAGCACTACTTTTTAACTAAGCAAGTAGTTCAAGCTCTAGAACTGTCATTAATCAAACTTGTTTTAAAAATGTTATGCCATTTTGCAACTATCATAACTGATTCAGGCTAGAATCATCCATCCATTGATGCTAAAACTGTTGAGTTCTAGTTTGATTAGAAACAGGATATTCATACGGGATCCCAGTATCTGCCCACAGATTATATTTATTAATTACAAAAAGTTGAGGCACCCTGGGTGGCTCAGTAGGTCAAACGTCTGCCTTCAGCTCAGGTCACGCTCCCAGGGTCCTGGGATTGACCCGTGTGGGGCTTCCCGCTCAGCGGGGAGTCTGCTTCTCCCTCCCCCTGCTTGTGGACTCTTTCTCTTTCTCAAATAAATAAAATCTTTTTTAAAAATTAAAAAAATTAAAAGAAATTATTACCAAGAGGTAACCAGTAACTCTCCATTACAAACCTGATAGGTATCCCCTTAGCCACAGTTAACATCACTAACAAAAGGACAAGACATCATACGCTTCCTGACGGGAAGTACTGAGAAGGACATACGATCACTTATGTAGTTTTTCTGTCAAAAATGCTTAACCTGGATTTAATTATGAGGAAACATCAGGTAAATTCAAATCTGAGGGACATTCTGTGAAATAATTTGCCTATACTCTCCAAAAATACTATCATGAAGAACCAAGAAAGGCCAAGACAGTGTTCCATATTAAGAGAGATGAAAACATCACAACCAGATGCAATACATGATCTCAGATTGGGTTCTGGGTGAAAAGGGAAAAAAAAATAACCATAAAGATCAACATTGGGAAAACTGGCACAATATGGTGTAACATTAAATTTCCTGAATTTGGTAACTGTAAAGTAGTTATATAACAGAGTGCCTTTTGGGGAGCCTGGCTGGCTCAGCTGGCAGAGCACAGGGCTCTTATCTTGGGGTCGTGAGTTCAAGTCCCACGCTGGGCACAGAGATTACAAGAAAGAGAATGGAAAACAAAACAAAACAAGAGTGCCTTTTATTCCTAGGAAAAGGTACACTAGTATTTAGGGGTAGAGGGGCACGATGTCTACAACTTGCTCTCCAATAGTTCTGGGGAAAATACCTACACTTGTTGAGGTAGATATAGAAAGTATACCCAAGACACATAGGAAATGGGGCAAAATGTTCATTGGTGGAAGAGAACTACAGGAAATCTGTACTATTCTTGCAACTCTATTTCAAAATAAGGTTAAAACATTATAGTATCTCATTTTTTCATAAATATAAAGCAGCATTAAGACATGTTTTAGTTTTTCTAATGAATTAGAATGAAGACCTGAGTACCAACTGTGCAAATATAATGCCCTTAACAGTACGTACGTTTTCAAACTTTCCATATCATAAGGTGTTTCTCTTGTTTTGTGCTTTAGTTCAATGATGATCCAGCTGTAAAGTAAAAAGACAGTATTTAATGATTAACTATAACAACTCAGCCTTTTGTAGTATTTTCCTAATAAGCCAATAGCAAAATTCCCAAGTGGAACTACAGTACAATCAACAGAAAAGGATTTATGCAATAGATTCGCACTTCCAATCTTCCTCGGCTCCCACACATTGCTCATAGAGCACTCATCCAGGTCAACCTTTCGAACAGGTCAACCTCTGGCTTTGGGCCCCCATACTCAAGGCCATGCAAAACCAAGGCTTAGCTGGTCGTGCTGGGCTACACTCAAGGGAAAAGACAAAAAGGCACTGAGAGCAGCAGAGAAAAGTGACCGCGAAGCCCCGGAAGACCAAAGGAGAGAGTGCCTGCCTTGGTCTGGATAACTTTCCAGCTCTAGTCACTTTTAATAAAACCTCTTTTGCTTAAGCTAGCTTGAGTGTGTTTCTGTTCCTTTTTACTATATAAATCTGAGGCAACCATACCTCGGTTTTATTTTATTACTTTAACTTTTATTTAAATTCTAGTCAGTTAACATACAGTGCAATACTGGTTTCAGGAGTAACCATACCTCATTTTATTTTATTTTTTTTTAAGATTTTACTTATTTATTTGACAGATAGAGACAGCCAGCGAGAGAGGGAACACCAGCAGGGGGAGTGGGAGAGGAAGAAGCAGGCTCATAGCGGAGGAGCCTGATGTGGGGCTCGATCCCAGAACGCCGGGATCACGCCCTGAGCCAAAGGCAGACGCTCAACCACTGAGCCACCCAGGTGCCCCCATACCTCATTTTAAAACACAATAAATGAGCAAATATATTAACAACTTAAATTTTTCATATACATTTAACACTAATCCAACTTTAAAATTTGACCAGTGTTAAGTAAAAATAGAAGAGGAAAACCATGTTTAGTATGCTACCACAAGGGAAAAAATTTTAAATAAGAAAAACATATTGCTAGTGAATTCATAAAATATCTCTGGAAGGTTCTATAACAAACTGGTGACATCAGTCTGTGGAGGTAAATTGGGTAGCCGCGGGGGGAGGGGGATAAAACGGAAACTTTGCATTCTATCTCTTTCCTCTCTTTTGAATTCTAAATCACCAAATCATATTATATATTCCAAAATAAATTTACTTAAACGAATCTGAAAAGCATGAACAACAAGGAATAAGGGCAGCCCAACTCACTAGGTCCTCACTCGTTCGGTGCAGGATATTTCGGCATCTTTATCCGTTCTTCGGACCCCCGCAGTGTTCACACACCAGCACGTGGCGGTGCCATTGCACTGCTTGGCTTTAAAGAGCCCCTTCTCATCACAGTCGGGATCATAGAGCCCATCATTATTCTGGAAAGCCCCCTCAGGTTTCACTCTTCTCCCAGACTTTGAGCTGGTCATTTCGGCCTTCATCACCAAACATTTGGTTGCCACTGAAAAGAAAGCTTAATGTCACACTGAAAAGTAACTGCAGTTTTATGCTTTAGGAAAAAAATTTTAATTTAACTCCAAACTCCCAGAGCCAAAGATTACTGCAGACTTACATGTTCCCACGTTCACTTTCTAAATTTCAAGAAGCTTCAGCTATGAGGTAATTTTGACAAAATAACGTGATTCAAATTTGAGCCCAAAAAACGCTTCCCGACTCGAGACACATTAGTTAAAGAAAAAAGTTAAAGGCAATGAGGATATTCTACTCACGTTTTGAGCAGATGACGGAATTCTGTGCGCCAAGCGAAGTACACTCGCACTGACCATACGTGTTCAAGGAGCAGTTTGTGGTCAGTTTGTAGTTTTCACAGACACATGCTACATGAAGTAAAAAACAAAATCCCATTTTAAAATGTGAATCTGACTATGAACTCTGGTGTCTCAACTAAATGATACTCTAACAATAATGCCTAAGTTACAGGTCCACAAAGCCTTAAAATGTTGTCTTTTTCGGCTGTAATTTGTTTTATTTTTCAGCTGTAATTTGAGGGGCTGATACTATGGTAAATAGTTTGTTTATATCACACAGACACATAGTCTAATTTGCATGCATTCCCATTTGACTTTTTTAAGCCAAGAATACAGCCCTCTCAACACCATTTTCAGCTTTGCCTCAATGATGATACTCCCAGTCTTAGGTACGGCTCCCTGGGTACGGCTAGACAAACCCTTGCTTGTTAGCTACTGACTCTTTCCTGAAAATCCACAATTCCGATTCCAGGATCTGGAACAACCCACATTTCTTTCCTCCTCCCAGCCCATTTTCTTAAAAAGAAATGCTTGCTTTTGAGTTTAATGGTATCACAGTCAACCCTTGGACAATTTATCTTGGAAAAATTATACTTTCACATGAACTTGGGGGCACTTCTGTTTGTGGCCTTCCTAAACAAATTAAATCTTAGTACCAAACTTTCAAAGTGATATTACACAGCTTATCCTGGATATTAATACCAATTTAATAGTTCTATCTTTGGGCACCTGGGTGGCTCAGTCAGTTAAGCAACTGCCTTCGACTGGGGTCGGGATCCCAGAGTCCTGGGATGGAGTCCCACATCAGGTTCCCAGTTTAGGGGAGTCTGCTTCTCCCTCTCCCTCTGCCCCTTCTTTCTCTCTCTCTCTCTCTCTCTCTCTCTCTCGCTTACTCCCTCTCAAATAAAACCTTAAAAAAAAAGTTATACCTTTGACTATCTCAAAAGTTCGTTTTAACTTCAAATTGGCAAGCCCCTCTAATTCCTTTTGTCTACCTAAGAGAACGCAATCATTAACAACAAAACCACTGTGACAAACCATCTTTTTTTTTATATTGCTCCTTCCTAACTCAAGTTGGTTTTAGTTATTCCCCGTTTAAGTTATAATTAATATGAACCACCTATATAATTCGTCCAGCACTAACCTCAGTATTGGGATCACAGAAGGAGATAGTGGCTTTCTCTCAAGGAGTCAAAGCCTTATTCATCACTCTACTGTATCACAGCTCAAAAGCACCTTTTCGTGCCCATGGGATGTGAAATTTAAAACAGACCAATTAGGTACAGATTTTTCTGAACCGACAGCAACTATCATCACTTTAAAGCAATTTAAGATTAAGTACTCAGCCTTGGACTGGAGTTAGAAAAACAGGAGTTGATTAAACTGCATTATTTTGAAAGTGTAATGCATTAGGCCCATGCTCTGTTGGTGAAGGTTTCCTTTCCTGAAAGCTCTGGCCAACTGCCACTTTACTTCTGGCCACCATCTCACAAAAAAATCAACAAATGGCAGACAAGATATTTATTCCAATTAAGGAAACTGTGATCAAACCACATGTCCAATATGTGGAAAAGGGCGCGACCTTCCACACCAGAGATTGTTCTGTCACCACTGACATCGTGGTTTCCAAGACTAAAAGAAACGGAAAACTCTGGATGTTATGTGGGAGTAAAAACACACACACACAAGATACAAAACTGTTTCGCTTTAGGGCAATGTTTACAGCAATGTCTAAAAATATATATATACTGGGATTAATAATGGGATTCTCTTAAAGTGTTGGGATTGTGGGTTTGTTTTTCCTCTTTACAGATATCGATATTTCTGGGTTCCCTACAATAAACTTGGCATTACCTACACGATCCTTAAAAAAGAGTAAACACCCACACTCCCACGCCAGGTCGTGAAGGCCCAGGAGGACTTGCTCCCGCGCGCAGGTGCGCAGCGGCCCCGGCGGCCTCCCGGCAGCTACCTGTCCCCGCCCGAGACTCACATCCGGGGCCAGCCACAGGTGCCGAGGGGAGGGGCGGGCCAGCGATTGGTGGCCACCGACTCCCCTGCCGGCGGCTGCAAGTTTCCGCCCCACTAGGACCCCGCCAAGCGCGCGCCCGGGCCGGAGGACGTGGGCGCGCTCAGACGGCGTGCGGCACCCGCGCCGCCCCGGGCCCCCCTGGCCCACTCCGAGGCCGAAAAGTCCCCGGACTTAGCCGCTCTGTTCCCTGCCTGCCCCCCGCCCCTGCTCGGGGCCATTATCCTGGAGAGCGGTGCACAGCGGCGAAGTGAGACGGCTCCCTCGCGGCCGTGCGAGCGGGAGCCTTCCCGCCGCCTCCCTCGCGCAGAGGGCCTGGGCTGCGTCAGCCCCGCGCGGTCCGCTCCAGACGGGAAAGCGTGGCCGGCCGCCCCTTGCCCACCATCTCCGTCTCGGATGCCGAGGGACGTCCCCGACCCGGCCAAGCCCACAACTCTGCTCCTTACCTTTCTGAGCCACGGCCACCGCCAGGGTGGCCGCCGCGAACAGGAGCCCGAACGCGGGGACCTGGGAGCGCGCCATACTGCGCGCGCGTCGTCGAGAGGGGCGCGGGGCGGGCTGGGGGCTCGCGGGAAGGGGCGAGGCACGCGGAGGGAGCGGGGCGCCGGAGCCCGCTGGCCGGCCGGGGACGCGAGGCCTGGGACGCGCGGGTCCGCGTCGGAAGGACGGCGGCGAGGTGCTGCCTGGCCGACGATGCGAGCTCGCCGAAGTACTGCGCACTCTGCGGGCGCGGCGGGGCGGAGCAGACCTGGCCGACTTGGCGGCCCCGCCTCCCGGGCCCTGCCCCAGGCTGCGCACCTTTGTCCGCAGGTCCCCGGTGTTGAGTCACCGACTGGGGGCGGGCGGGAGGAAGCAAGCGCCCCTCCCCCACACCTTTCGCGGCCGTTGGGGCGCCACCCCCTCCCCAGGTGTTCGCGGGCGGCGGCCAGCCCCGCCCGGCCGGCAGGTACTTCCTCCTGCGGCTGCCAGTTGGGGGCTGGAAGGGCGGTGGGCTGCGATCGTGACAGTTGGCAAGGACCCTTGGTGGCCACTGAGAAAAACTGAGTCTTCCTTTTACTAGAGGGAGTACGACGCTGAAACCTTGAAGAAATGGGGCCTGAAGGAAGAGTGAGATGTCTGGGAAGAGGAAGGTGGAGGCTAAAATGGAATACAAAGGAAAGCGGGAGTACCGTCCAAACCACAATAAAAAATAAAAAAAATTTTTTAAAAAGTTGACCGGCGCACCTGGGTGGCTCAGTTGGTTAAGCATCTACCTGCCTTAGGCTCTGGTCAGGATCCCAGATCCTGGGATCTAGCCCCACATCTGGCTCCCTGCTCAGTAGGGAATCTGCTTCTCCCTCACCCTCTCCCCCTGCTCATGCTCTCAAATAAATAAATATTAAAAAAAAAAAAAGTAGACCTTTGAGCTTCACCTGGCAGCCACGCTCCTTTGAAACTAGAAAAAGAGAACTCTCCCTGGCTTTCATGGAATGACAAATTCGTGTTCTTTATAGTTATTCTCATTCTTCCACCTTTTTTACAAGCACTTTTAGCACTTGAAGATGTAAGAAAAGCTATTCCCATAGAGCCAAATGCTGAGAACTGAGATGATTCCAGCTTCGATTAATATTGCAGAACAATGTTGATGAGTCCTTTGAGGTAGAACGAAGGACAATAATTTGTTTCAGTGCAAATGAATTCAAATTACAACATGCTATTATTACAGTCTTAAAATAATTGTAATGACTTGAGGCTTTCTAAGTATTAAGTGTTTTTAATGTTATTTTGACTAGCCGTAATAAGATAACCTATTTTTAAAAGGCTTTTTCCCCCTGTTTTAGAGATCAGAGTAAGAATTCAAAAGAGGAAAGGTGAAAAAACCAATTTTAAGATACAACTAAATTTGATTAGTTTTTACAAGTGTATATCAAGTAAAAAATTATGAGCAGTAATTATTGAGCAATAATTTAAGTAGTAGTCCTGTTGCCAGCTGATTAATGTAAATAGTCACGTTACAGTGAGTACCTGTAAAGTTTGAATTTTACTTGAACATTAAATAAGCTATTTAACTATTTGATGGTTGACTTGGTAAGGAAATCCTATCAGTCTTTTAAACCTGTAAATCTGAGTTGCTAGAACTGGTTTTGGAACTTTGTGATCTGTTCAGCAATTTAAGTGAAAAAGAATAGTAGTATCAAATCAGGAACAAGTTATCGACCCAATTTTTGTTGTTTTTGTATTTTGGATGTTTTCAGGAAGTTACACACTGCCAGCCCCCAAACCATATACTTTTCCCAAGGATAATTTCAACGGATTTTTGTGGCTTTATTTGCAAAATGTTCCATTGCCAGGTCTAACGCTATCACCTAATCAAGAAGAAACTTGTCTTCTTATAACTTGAAGGATGTTTATTAAATTGTTCATCACAATAAAGGGAATTGAGTAAACATGATTATTAAATAAATGACAAAATACCACACTAATCTCTGACTCACTGTGTCTGAGTATACGTCCAAGATATTGTTTGTTTTTATAGCTCTTTAACGCCCCTGCATTTTGTCGCTCACTGCTCAAAATCACTCTCATTTTATGCTTTCTTTGATGGTGAATCTTCTGCGTTACCAGTGCCATAATGAAGAACATGTCTTAATATTTTTGTAAGATTTCATACCCAAGTATAGTCCTAAAACTATTCTCAAATTTTACAGATGTTGCTTTTAAATTTTGACACTAGGCAGTTTACTACATAATATTTGACTAAGAAAGAAATATGACAAGATAGTCCCACTTTAGGCTCCCTGCTCAGTGGGGAGCCTGCTTCTCCCTCGCCCTCTGCCAGCCGCCCCCTTTGCTTGTGCTCTCTCTCTCTGTCAAGTGAATAAATAAAATCTTTTTTAAAAATCTGAAAAAACAACCGACAAGATTAAAAATTAAACTTTTCTGGGGCGCCTGGGGGGCTCAGTCGTTAGGCGTCTGCTCAGGGCGTGGTCCCGGCGATCTGGGATCGAGCCCCACATCAGGCTCCTCCGCTGGGAGCCTGCTTCTTCCTCTCCCACTCCCCCTGCTTGTTGTTCCCTCTCTCGCTGGCTGTCTCTATCTCTGTCAAATAAACAAAAACTCTTTTAAAAAAAAAGTCCTGTTTAAGATCTGTATGGATAAAAGTGTAAAACCCTAAAAAAAATAAAAAATTAAAATTAAAATTAAACTTTTCTGACCAAACTCCTGCAGGCCATCAAATAAGAACCAAATTAAAAAACCTACATCAAAGCCAAAGAATGGATGGAAATGAAAAGAAACTAGTTAATAAAAATATAATGGGTAGTGGAGTGCCTGGGTGGCACAGCGGTTAAAGCATCTGCCTTTGGCTCAGGGCGTGGTCCCGGCGTTATGGGATCGAGCCCCACATCAGGCTCCTCCGCTATGAGCCTGTTTCTTCCTCTCCCACTCCCCCTGCTTGTGTTCCCTCTCTCGCTGGCTGTCTCTATCTCTGTCAAATAAATAAAATCTTTAAAAATATATATATATAATGGGTAGTATAAGGGTGCCTGGGTGGCTCAGTTGGTTAAACATCTGACTCTGACTCATTTTTTTTTTTTTAAAGATTCTATTTATTTATTTGACAGAACAAGCAGGGGGAGCAGCAGGCAGAAACAGAGGGAGAAGCAGGCTCCCGCTGAGCAAGGAGCCCGATGCAGGGCTCATCACAGGACCCCGGAATCATGACCTGAACTGAAGGCAGACGCCTAACCGTCTGAGCCACTGTCTTGTGGCTAGAGATTTATGAATTGTATTGCTTTTTTCAAAAAGCCAAATTTTGTTTTTGCTGATGTTGCTTTATTGCTTGTCTGTTTTCTATTTCATTGGTTTTCTCTCTTATCTTTATAATTTCCTTTTTTCCACTTATTTTGGATTTAATTTGCTCTTTTTCTAACTTCCTAATGTAAAAGCTTTGATCGGTGGTTTTAGACTTTTCCTCTCTTATAAGCATTTACCCCTATAGTATCCTTTCTAAGCATAGCTTCAGCTGCATCCCACACATTTTGTTGTGTTATAATCCCACACATTATGTTCTAATTATCATTCAATTAAAAATACTTTCTAGTTTCCTGTATGATTTTTTTATTGGCCCATAGTTTATTAAGCAGTGTGTTTAATTTCCAAAAATTTTAAGATTTTCTAGACACGTTTTTGTTATTGATTTCTAATTTAATTTCAGTGGGGTCAGAGAATAAACTGTGAATGATTTCAATCCTAAATTTATCAAGACTTGTTTCTAACCCAGCCTGTGGTCTGTCTTGGTGAATGTTCCGTGTGCTCTTGAAAAGAATTAAGTTAGGTGGAGTGTTCAAGTTGGTTGATGGTGTTTTTCCGGTCTTGTCTATTCCTTCTGATTTTGTGTCCACTTCTTTCAATTATTGAGAGGAGAGTATTGAAATAGCCGAACTTAGATTATACCATTAATGCTTTACTGTACTCGTTGTATCGTGTACCTATCCATCTATCCGCCCATCTGTCATTATTCTGATGCATTTCCAAGTTAATTGAAGACTTTATACACAGTTTTTTCTAAGTGCTTCAGTATGTGTACTGTTAATTGAAGATCAGTATTCACTTAGAGCTTGTTCATTTTTTTTTTCAGTAAAACAGGAAGAAGAAAAAAATGTGTTTGACAAATACATACACTTATGATATAGACTCTTATCAAGATAAATATAACTGGGGTACCTGGGTGGCTCAGTCAGTTAAGTATCTGACTCTTATTTTTTTTTTTAATTTTTTAAGATATATTTGTTTATTTGAGAGAGAGAAAGAACAGGGAGGGAGAGAGGGGCAAAGGGAGAGAGAAAGAGAGAATCTTAAGCAGGCTCTGCACTGAGCACGGACCCTGACTCGGGTCTGTATCCAACAACCTTGAGATCATGACTTGAGCCGAAACCAAGAGTCAGACTAACTCACTGAGCCACCCAGGCGACCCAAGCATCTGACTCTTGATCTCAGCTCAGATCTTGATCTCAGGGTTGTGAGTTCAAGCCCCACACTGAACTCCACACTGGACAAGGACTCCACGTAAAAATAAATAAATAAAGGCACCTGGGTGGCGTAGTCGTTAAGCGTCTGCCTTCAGCTCAGGGCATGATCCTGGCGTTATGGGATCGAGCCCCACGTAGGGCTCCTCTGCTATGAGCCTGCTTCTTCCTCTCCTGCTCCTCCTGCCTGTGTTCCCTCTCTCGCTGGCTGTCTCTATCTCTGTTAAATAAATAAATAATCTTTTAAATAAATAAATAAAAGAAGATAAATCTAACCCTCATTTCCAAAAAGTTCAATTTTTCTGTTCCTAGTCGATCCCTGTTCCCCACAGATGTAATCCCAATTTTGACTTGTCTTCCAGTATTCGTTAGTTTGCCTACTCAAGGACAGCTTCATGGATATGCAACCCGTACAGTCACACAGGATCCCATGCTTGGAAGGGTAACATACTTGGTATAATGCGAGCTGTAACAATCTTGAAATTCTCAATATTCTAACAAGGAGTCCACATTTTCATTCTGTACCGGGCCTTGGAATTTATGTCGTTGGTCCCACTAGGACTGTCATATAAATGGAATCAAACCGTATGTTATTTTTTGTGTAAAGCTTCTTTTGCTCAGCATAACGTTTTTGAAATTCATCATGTTGCATGTGTTGACAATCTGTTCTCTTTTATTGCTGAGAAGTACTGAACTGGATGAATGTGCCACAATTTGTGTAAGCCATTCTACTATGGGTGGACAGGTGGGATGTTTCCAGTTTGGGGCTTTTATGAATAAAGTTGCCATAAACATTATTATCACAAGTCTTTTAGGGACACAAGAATGCCTTAGACTAGGTGTCTTCACATGGGGCACTAAATTGGACTTTTGGATGGAATATTTTTCAAAATATTTCAAGGAGATTAGCGTCCACCCACTCAATCTACTTAGTCATTTAGACAACTCAAAAAAGGCCTTCATACATTTCCAGCCCTTTGGGCAAGGCAGTACCACTTCCGATTAAGAGCTACAGTCTTAAATTATAGCACAATTTGATTTCAGCTACATATTTTATCTAATTCAGTATTGCTGTAAGATAAGATGGAAAAAGTGGACTATGTTAAGGCAGAGGATATCTCCTATCTGGTGTTGGGCAGATCCTAGGAACTTCCATCTAGCTTTCCTGCATCAACCTGTGTGAGCTGCTGTCAACTTACTGGAGGAAAGAAACTGCCCAGAAATTTTGAGACACTTAAATATTTTTAGACCAATTAGACTTCTTTAACATAAATACTTGTTTTTATCAAAAGGACAAAAAAAGAAAAAGTGGACTACACAAAATGTGTGCTGGAAGAACAGAAATGAGGTCAATGGGACTAGCATTTTGAGAGGGGAAGGGCTTGAGGGCAGGAGTCAGCTCATGCAAAGCCTTGAGGAATGGTAAGGATTTTATTCTATTGCCGGGAGAGAAGCAGGGGACAGACATGAGTTATGTTGTAGAAAGATCACTTCTGAATGCTTTGTAGAGAATGCATTGTAAGTGTGCAGAGTGTAAGAAGGAAGATGAATTTAGAAGCTATTGCTGTAGTCTTGGTGAGAAATTGTTTACCTGGACAAGAGTAGTGGCAGTGAAGATGGAGAGAAGTACCAACACATAAGAGATGTATTTTTGGAGTTAGAGCAGATAGGACTTACTAATGCCAATGCGGGACATGAGGGTAAGTGAGGAATCAAAGATCACTCCTAGGTTCTTAGCTTCAGTAGCTGAGGAGGATCATGGTGCCATTTGCTGACAAGGGGAAGACTGGGGAGGAGTATCTGGGGGGAAATGTCCAAGTGGTCCATTAATCGTCCAAGCAGAGATGTCAAGTAGGGTGTGGCATATGGAAGTCTAAATTCACACAGAATCATCTGTATAAAGATGGTATTTTATTTTATTTTATTAAGATTTAATTTACTTAAGCTTTGCAATGTAGAAGATTTTGAGGGGAAAAATGTCATTTTTCCTATTATTTATTTTTTTTAAAGATTTTATTTATTTATTTTGAGAGAGAGAGCATGAGCAGAGTAAGGGGCAGAGGGAGTGGGAGAAACAGACTCCCCACTGAGCAGGGAGCCTGCTGCGGCGCTCGATCCCAGGACCCTGGGATCATGACCTGAGCTGAAGGCAGACACTTAACCTACTGTGCCACCGAGGCACCCTCGTCATTTTATTTTTTTATTAAAAAAAATTTTTTTAGGAGTGCCTCATTGGTTCAGTTGGAGGAGCAAGTGACTCTTGATCTCGGGGTTGTGAGTTTGAGCCCCACGTTGGATGTAGAGATTACTTAAATAAATAAAATTTTTAAAAAGATGATTAAAGAAATTTTTAAAGCAAAATTTCTGACAAATTTATTTCTTTCCTTATTTTACTAATCTACACCCAATGTGGGGCTGGAACCCATGAACTTTAGATTAAGAGTCACATGCTCTTCAGCCTGAGCCATTCAAGGACCTCTGAGGATGTCATTATAGAGTGGGACAGTGAACTTTCCTAGAAAACGTGATAGTATTTGCTAGGCAGTGCGAGTCCTTTGAGGTTAAAGGTCACAATTCAAACTGAAATCCATTGGGGCCTCTGGGTGACTCAGTCAAGCGTCTGCCTTCGGCTCAGGTCATGATCGTGGGATCGAGTCCCACGTCGGGCTCTCTGCTCAGCGGGAGCCTGCTTTTCTCTCTCCCTGTTGCTCCCTCTGCTCTGGTACTCTCTCTCTGTCAAATAAAGAAATAAAATCTTTAAAAAAAAATAAACAAACAAAAAAACCAAAGTGAAATCCATCAGCTACATTGTGTGATTTCCTCTAGCGATTACCAGCTGCTTGGGTAGAAGCTCTGAGAGCCAGGGAGCTGGGGTCAACAGAATGGGACATTCCAGACCAATAGGACAGACAAGAGAAAGACCAGATTAGTGTGGAAGGTGTTTGCAGAAGTGGGATGACAATGCTGGGTCATGGCACCTAAGCAGGGTTCAGGAGTAAGGACGAGAGGAGACAGAAGTATCTGTCAAACAAGGGTGAAGAACGGCGACAACGGAGCTCTTAAATGAGGAGCTGAGAGGACAAGGGGTGACAGGTGGGGATTTGAAGGAGCTGGAAGTTTAGAAGGACGAAAGTAAAGAAATAGTTTGGAAGTGACAGGCAGAACACCTAGGACACTCCCAGGCCCTGAGGTGTCTGGGAGGTGAGGGGAAAACTAAACACAGCTTCCACCTGTAGGGGAAACCAGGTTCACTCACCCCCTGGAGGGGGAGGGCGTGTCCAAGGAAGAGGAGGCTACCAGGGTGTTCGATGGCGACAGAGTAGGAATCAGTAAGAGTGCAGTGGGAGACCCTGGGGAGGGCAGGGGAGGCTGGATAAGATAAGCCGAGGAGCTCAGGGGTCCTGGAGTGGATGGCCAATGTGACGTTGGGTGACCTGGAAGTCCTGTTCTTCTGGCAGGGACCGAGGCAAATGGGGTATAAGGCATGTTCTGACTAGCCTGACAGGCTCTTACACTGAGATGAGAAATCAGCCTGAGGAGCCAATTTTGAATATGAATACACCTTGAGGAGCTGATTTTGAATGTGAATACAAAGGTCGAGGAACTGCAGGATAACCGCCCTTCCCTGCCCTGCGTAGTATCTAGTATCGGAGGGAGTATGGTGGTGGGAGGTGGCAATCTTTGTAAGGAGTAGAGGAGGTGCTTTCTCTGGGAGCATACGGTGAAGTAGGGGCTGTGGGGTGACCAGTCTTAGCTTAATAACCACCTGAATGATTGAGTCATGATCATTAATAAGCATCGAGCCTTTACTTTGTGGATGACCTAACCATTCAACACATCAGTGTGCTTAGAGTGGTTGGTTCTGGAAATTGTATTGTGGCCTAGACAGAAGGAACTAGAGTGTGGCAAACAGAGATGGACCTTTACCCTTGCCTTATCGGGATCGGAGAGGGGTGGGGTCTTTATGATAGGTCATATATACTGTATATGTGTATGCAGCTTATTCCAGACAGCATTCAGGTTTAATGACATCTCCGAAGCAACCATGTATACATACACGGTTCTGGAGGAAGTTACCTCTCCTGGTAACCGGACAGGGTCAAATGGGACCGTCACCTGGGTTCTCATGTTCCTGTTTGAGAAGGAACACATGGGCAGTTTGCAAGGCACAAGAAAGAAACAACAAAGGAAAAATACACACTTACATGGCTTTCCTTTCTGGAATTATCTGTCCCCATAGGGCCTCCTGAGATGTCCCTAGAAAATCAAGGTGTGTGATAAGAATGAACTGAGTATCATAAACTTAATTTTATTGGCACTCCTACTCAGGTGAGTGAGTTATCAAGTGTCATGGCCCGGATGAACCTCTTAAAACACACATCACTGGGTGCAATACTGACTCAGAATGTACCCAGTTTGATAATATTCCTGGGAGATCTAGGCTGTCCCCAGCCGTAGTGCTAAGGATCAGCAGTCATTGAGGACTGAGTACGTTAGACGCAGAATTATGGCCATGAATTGGTAGAAGTTTGTGAAAGAAGAAGGAAATAAAGGAATGTGGGTAGAGGAGAGAAGAAGGAGGCTATGTCACATCTTTGTTGGTTCCCTGTTAAGAAAAAAAAAAAAGGGAACTTCCAGAAGTCTGTAGAGAAGTCTATGAACCAATAAAGTAATGACCACATTTCCACTTCCATGCAGGATTTATAAAGGCAAAAAGATAGCCAGGGGGCACCTGGGTGGCTCAGTCAATTAAGCGCCTGCCTTCACCCCAGGTCATGACCCCAGGGTCCTGGGATCCAGCCTCAAGGTGGGCTCCTTGCTCAGCGGGGAGCCTGCTTCTTCCTCTCCCTGCTACCCCTCCTGCTTGTGCTCTCTCTCTCTCTGTCAAATAAATAAGTCAAATCTTAAAAAAAAAAAAAAAAAAGATAGCCCAGAAAAAAATAGCATGTGGGTCTAAGTGCTACCAGTGGCTCATAGAAAATCTCAGACCGTGAAAGGTTAGTAAGCCATCTTGACATAGAGGACATCACACTTTGCTTCTATCCTTGGATTGTAAAAGGCTTTGTAGGAGAAAGCAGCGGGCCCGTTGAATGGCAATGGCTAAGCAGTGGAATTCTAGGAGTATAGAAAACACAGGCACAGCCTGGCGTGTCCATCCCCCAGGCTGGCTCACTCCTGTAGAAATCGTCTGTTGAAAAGCACAGGTACATTGATTTGATGCATGTTATTGAGCATAAGATGGGGGCAAAAATGTGAAAGCTGGCCTATAAGTGAGGCTGAAGGGGATCCAAAATCACCTAAGGAGAATCGTATTTCAGGGCCCACTGGGAGGGAGGGGAGATACAATGATTCCGTTTTCATCCACAATCAAACTGGGAGGCTCCACACTAGTTCTGAGGAGATTCCGGTTCAACAAGACAGGGCTCCCAGGGTTCGCGGTCCTCACGCATTCCCTTGAGGAGTTCCCAGCTTCAGGGCTGAGACAGAGAGCTCGGTGCTCGGAATGAACAGAACCAGGATTGGTCTGGCTGCTCTCCAGTTCTAAATTATCATAAATGGTAATGAAACAGATTGCTTTCTTTTTTGCGGCTTACTTTTTAGATTCTTCTGACCCTCGAGGGTTTTCAGAGCCTTATTCAGCTGCTGATCAGAGATCTTCCTCAGGCGACCATTTAGGAAAGGAAGAGAAGGGAAACCCGGTATTTGTAAGCACCCAATGTGCTTTTTCACATTATCTTATTTAATCTTCACAGAGACTCTATCTCTTATTTCCATTTTACGAATGAGAGGACTGGGTAGGCACAGTGAGGTAACGCCCAAGATTGGGCGTTGAATGTTAGGGGTTGAATGATTGATTCGTGAATGGCGGTGCTAAGGCTTGACCCTACGCTGTAAAACTCAAAACGTATACGCTTTCCCCACACCACACAGTTTCAGTGCTATCAGCCCGCAGGGTTATGTCTTAGCTGTCATAAACCTAGAGAAATATTTATTTGTGTATCAGATAAGCTCTGGTACTTAATAATTTCTGATTGATTCCCAAAGAAGTTTGTAGTTAGGCGCTCACCTTTATGGGGCCTTCATTCTTTGAAATGGGATATCATACTTTCTAGCCAGAGGGCTATAAAATATTTGTACTTTGCTTACTTCTTGTAAAAACGCCCAGAAGAATGAAAGCAATAAAACAGCCAAGCGCTGGTAACCATAGGAACCTTCCCCTGTCTGCTTCCTCCTGGGGGTTGGTAGAGGAGAGAGGACCCTGCCTGCTATCCAGTACTCCGTACTGGTATCCATGACCCCGTACTCAGTTTGGGATACTGCTGACTTCTGACTCCTAACAAACAATTCATAGAAAAAAAAATCCTGGATTTATATACACGGCAGAATTGAAGCATAGGTATGTCCCGCGTGGGCGTAGGTATGTTTGCGTCCAAATTGCTCCAATTCTGAAACTGTAGTGGTTGTGGGTCAAGAGCCATACTACACCGACCCATCCTCCCATCATTTTTTTTTTTTTTAAAGATTTTACTTGTTTATTTGAGAGAGAGAGAGAGCACAAGTGGGGAGGAGGGTCAGAGCCAGAGGGAGAAGCAGACTCCCCACTGAGCAGGGAGCCTGACAAGGGGCTCCATCCCAGGACCCCCAGACCATGACCCGAGCTGAAGGCAGACACTTAACCAACTGAGCCACCCAGGGTGGCCCCCTTCATTTTTTGTTTTTTAAGATTTATTTATTTTCGAGAAAGAGAGAGGCAGAGGGAGAGGGAGAAGAAACCCAAGTAGACTCTATTCTGAGCACAGAGTCTGATGTAGGGCTCCATCTCCCAACCCTGAGACCAGGACTGAGCTGAAACCAAGAATCCGAGGCTCAGTGGACTGGGCCGCCCAGGCGCCCCTCCTCCCATCATTTTGGAGGGCAATTTCAGATGGAAACTTGAGTTAATAAAACCCTCTGATTCCTCCAGAAATTCCTTCTCCTCTGTTGCCGCACTTTGGTTCTCACTGAAGGCTCTCTCCTACAGGTCAATTCTGGTTGTGTCGAGATGCACTCTAACCCAGTTAGGTATTCCCTGCCCCACCCCGCAAAGACCCAGCCCAGTGGACTCCTGCTCTATGCTCCTTCCCTCATCTGTCGCTGACGCCCTTGGGCTGCTCCACCGAATTCACACCCCAAAATGGGACCCTAGGTTCTCTGGCCCTTCCCCGCCTCCCCCCCAACTCAATCCTAGGCCCAAGCTCCCTGCTAGGAAACTATAGACAATGTCCTAGCGATGGAAACCTCCCAGGTTAGATATTTACATTTTACTACAGTTCTCTGGGAGACAATGTCTTATCCAAAAGAGGCAAGGGAAGGTGGGATTCTTAAGCACAGACGCTGCTTTTGAGGGAGGTGTTTGAGGCAGCAGGGTCCTTTGCTACCTGTCAGATCACCCCACTGAAGCACAGGGCTGGCTGGGGATTAATTTGTGACTTGTTTACTTAATACATATTTACTAAGCCCTTAAAAGTTAGTAAGTTATGGGACTCTATGCTAAGCATTATTTGTGTCCAGGAAGTAAAAGACATAGGCCCTGTTCTCAAGAACCTCCAGCCCAGTTGGGAGAGATCGGAAACATACACGAAGTTAAAATTTAAACAGCTACATATTAACAACAGACAATAAAACTAGGGTACAGCACTGAGCTTTCCAGAAGAAAGATAAATCATGGTGCTCAAATCCATCATGAGACTGGGGTCTGGGAAGTCCATAAACTAATCTCCGGAAGAATCTTTCAGGGGATGTTAATTGCTTTTCTGTAGGCCTCAAAGTTAGGTCTGGGTATTGATCTCCTGAACACCAAGGAAAAGGATTTTTATTTGAACACATTTATGGCAAACCAACAAGAAAGCATTTAGCTAAGAGAGCCCTTTGGCTAAAAATTTAGCATCGTTATTATTATATTTTAATTCCTCATGCAAGTCCAGTTTTAACAAATGGTAACAATTTGGACCTTAAGCTACAACATTTCAATAATTTGTGAAATCATAACTAGCATATATGCATTAACTCATCGAACGCTGTTGTCAGCCCCAAAGTGTATGTCTTAGTAACGAAAACGGAGAGAAATGTTTGTGTATTAGGTAAGCTCTGGCACTTAACCTCCAATTGATTCTAAAAGGAGCTCGTAATTGGGTGCACATCTTTATAGGGGACTTTCGTTCTCTGAAATGGGTATTAGCATTATTGCCCTATTGCCTCCATTTTATAAATACATGGAGGGTAGTCAGGTATTTTCCCAAACGTAGAGGCAGTAGGTAGAGAGACACCACTTCCCCAAAAGCTAGTTCTACCCCAAATCCATGTCCGGTTGGTAGAAGCACAGTTTCCTTTCTTTCTTTAAGGATTATTTTATTTTATTTTATTTATTTTTTTTTTGAGAGAGAGAGTGAGTGAGTCAGTGAGTGAGAGAGTGTGAGCAGGGGGAAGGGCAGGGGAGAGGCAGAGGGAGAAGCAGGCTCCCTGCTGAGCAGGGAGCCCAATCCCAGGACCCTGAGATCCTGACCTGAGCCAAAGGCAGACGCTTAACCGACTGAGCCTCGCAGGCGCCCCAGGAGCACGATTTCCTGAGGCTGGTAACTTAGGAATCTCCAGTGGAGAGAAGGCTAGAGGTGAGCATGGCATCATCTGCAAACCCCTGCAGGGCAGTCAGCTTTACTTGATGGACCTCATCTCCACATGGACCTCAGGTTCCCTTCAAACCGTATGTGTCAAAGAAACCTAAAACTGACTTGTAATTATAAAAATTAGACCTGCTTGGAAGGATATCTAGAAGCATAAAGAAGAAAACGATAATCAGGGGCACCTGGGTGGCTCAGTCAGATGCACTTTTAGCCTTTTGTTCATTACTTATGCTTTGCTCTTCTGAAAGTGACTCTGTTTAAGCTTCCCCCTGCTGGGCATGAGTGTATGGCTGTTTGGACCCTTGTTTCCATTGACTATTATCATCTTGTAAATCTTTGTCAGCATGATAGGCAAAAAAAAAAAAACAAAAAAAACCCCACCTATCTGACCATTGTTTTAATTTGTATATCCGTGATAATTAATGATGTTAATTTGTTTATTAATCATTACACCTTCTTTCCTTTAAATTATGTGTAGGTGTCCTTTGCTTACTTGCTATTGAAATCTTAATGTTATTTATTTATTTATTTATTTATTTTAAAGATTTTGTTTATTTATTTGAGATAGAGCAAGAGTGAGTGAGAGCATGAGCAGGGGGAGCCGCAGACAGAGAGAGAAGCAGACTCCCCGCTGAGCAGGGAGCCCGGCTGCAGGGCTTTATCACAGGACCCTGGGATCATAACCTGAGCCAAAGGCAGACTCTTAATCGACTGAGCCACCCATGAGCCCCAAAATTTTAATGGTTTTTATAAGCAGCTATGTGACAACACTTGGTCATATTTATAGACGAGTGTTTTTCCCAGTTTGTTTTTTACTTGTATTTTTATTTTTTGGATTTACAGAAGATTTCTATTTTCATATAGTCACATCTATCAGCCTTTTTAAGGTTTTTTCTTCCATGGCTGCTATGCTTAGAAGCAGATTTCTCATCCAGAAAGCACATAACTATTTGATAAATTTTTCTCCTAGTTCTTAAAAAATTATATTTGCAGTAATTCTTTAATTCATATGCACTTAATCTTGGGGCATGGCATGAGGTCAGGATTTAAAGTAATACATTAAAAAACAACCCATTTTTCCAATATCATTTAATGAAGTATCCATCTCTTTCCAATAGAATCATGATGCTTGTCTTGTCAGTAAGGTCTGGTCTTAGTCTAATGGCATTTTATTAATTTCCATTCACTTGTACATAGCTCTACATTCTTTTTCCATTTATATTTGTATATTAGCTTTATTTACCCAATAGTGAACTTCTTGACTAAAGAGGGTTTCATTTTACTTAGTCATCTGTCTTTCTAATCACTGTTTACTGGATTATCTGCAGTGCTGGGCACTGGGGATCTTCAGAGGGACAAGGCAGGGTCAATCTGCTCAGGGAATTCACAGCCCAGGACCTGGGCAGGTTGCGCGGACTACAGGAAAGATAAGGGATGTGGTATAGAAATGTCAGGGTGCTAGGAGAGCAGAGACGGCTTTACAGAGAAGGGGCTGCTCTAAAGGACCAGGAGGCGAACAGGAATTTGTCAGGCCAGCAAATGGGGAAAGGGCATTTGGAACAGAAGGGACAGTTTACACAGACGTTGAAATATGGGGAAGCTGTGTGACAAGTTCGGGAAGCTGAAAGTAGTAGCACAGAGCTAGATCATAGGGTGCATTCAGGGAGGTGGTGGGGATGGGGCTGAAGGTAAAGGCCAGATGATTGGGGAGTTTGGATTTTATCCAAGTGATGAGTAATCCAGAGAGTGACGTGGTCAGAGATGGGGAGAAATTCCTTCGGTAGCGATACAGAGGACAGATTGGAGGGAGAGAGGACTGAGATGAGAGAGACCATATCAGAGGAGAGAGCAAACGGGGCCCGAACTGACGTTGGCAGGGAGGAGGTCCTGGAGAAGAAGGTGCAAACCTGTGAGGGGCTTGGGAGGTAGAACCAACAGGACATAGGAGTTTAAAAAAAAAAAAAAAAAAGAGGAGCAATTTAGGATGATTCTACTCTTGGGACTTGGTGATGGGGTCAATGGTTGTCCTATTTACAGAGACAAGGAGTGAAGGGGAGGGAGCAGGTTTGGCGGTAGATTCCAAGGAGAGAATGAGTTCGTATCTGAGTCTGAGGTGCTTATTGTACATCTAGGTACAGATATCTAGTATATTTGAAAACACATGTCCGGGGCTAAGAGGAAAGTTTTGGGTTAGGTACATGGATAGATACTAGTCTCTAGCATCTAAGGTCATAACTGGAATTGCACGTGTGTATGAATTAATCAGCCAGGAAGAAAAGAAAAGAAAGCTGATGGTGAATCTCTGGGAACACTGATATTTGAGGGACAGATGGAGGAACTAGAGCGCTTAAGGGCTATCAAGAAGAAACAATGGGAGGGCTAAACTAGCAGAGGACAGTGGAGCTGTGGAAACTAGAACGGAGAAAATTTCACACTCCTTTCACAAGGAGGGAACAGTTAGAAACTGATGGGCAGAGTTCAAGCTAAGGCAAGAGCTAGAATTGACCATTGTGTGTGGCCACCAGGAGGCTGTGGTGATCTCAGCGAGGGAAGTTTCAGTGGAGTGTTGGGGGCAGAATACTGTGTAGGTGGGAATGAATGGGACATGAAGGGGCGGAGGCAGGGAGTACAGCCTCTTCCTCACCTTGGAGTGAAACATGGAGGAAGATAGTCTTCAGGTCTACAAACATTTATTTGAGAACCTACTAGGCATCAATCATCAGGCTGAAAACATGCAGGCCGAGGAAGGGAGAGGAGTGAAGGAGACGGCCATGGTGAAGTGCTCATACTAATGGAAAAGACAACAGTAATACACTAAAATAAGAACTGAGGTAGGGGCGAGACCACCAAGGAGGGACAGAGGAAGGATGAAGGTGCGTGGGAATGAACGGTGTGAGATGAAGATGCATCCAGTCGGGGTACCCAGCAACATCTGCATCCTGGGCCCAAAGAGCCACCCCTTCCTACATCCACTCATGTCCCCCTCCAATTCATTCTTTACACAACACCCAGAGGAATCTTCCAAAACCCAAATCTGATTATCCCATTCCCATTCTAGTGGCTTCCTGTTGTTCTAAGAATAAAACCCTAATTCCTAACACCGCCACGGCCCTCATGGTGTGGTCCCTGGCTCCCTGTCCAGGCTCCTGAGACCTTTGCTGCTCTAGTCCTATTCTTCCCTCTGCTTCTCCAGCATGCTGTGCTCCCCCTTGTCCCCCCACCCCTGCAGGGCTTTGTCCATGCTTTGCCCACTCCTCTGGTCTGAAACGTTCTGTCCCCTCAGTTTTGTCTAATCAATACTGAGTCATCCTTCAGACATCAGCTTGATCACTGTTTCCTCAAAGAAACCTTTACTGACCCTACCAGACAGGTCTGATCCTCCTAGAGTCCCAAGTAGCTCTCTTGTGTTATACTTTTTACCGATGTAATTTTGTATTTCGGTGAGTATTTGAACAATGTCCATCTCTCCAATCACACTAAGTTCTGTAGAGCAAGGACCAGGTTTTTGTTGCCCATTATATCTTCAGCAATTAACACAACGCATTATTTATGTAGACAATAAATATGTTAAAAGTGAGGCTTTGGCCTCAAAAGCCAGGTTCTAGGAGGATCTAGTGAGCGAAAGTAGACCATATGAGGAACCACTTCTGCACGGGGTATGGGTGACCTAAAGCCAAGAACCAAAACAGACCTGAATTTCCTTCTTCTTTCCTGATATCTCACCTGAATCTTGGCTCTTCCTGCTCCAGCGAAGCGGAAGGGCCAGTGATTCAAGAGTGTGATAACCTAAGCAGAACCATGATGCTTGTTCCTGCGCTTTGCAGGTTCTCAGGTCAAGGAGGATATTTTTTCAAGGTGGGCAAAATTTGAGCCTATTTGTCAGCTGAGCTGAAGGAGTCAGGAAAGAAGGTGAAGATACAGGAAAGAGACAAAGCTGATGAAGCCTCTGCAGAGCAACCATAATTAGCCCCACCCACATCTGGCTTTGCTGGACACTGCTGGAGGAAATCCACATCCCAGAACAGCCTGGTACACATGGCTGCATGCACACAGGGCTGGCGGTTTGTAGAGCTGATGATCCTAATGGGCAAGGGGAGAAGGTGTTGTCAAAGTATAATTTTTGGGGCGCCTGGATGGCTCCGTAGGTTAAGCCACCAACTCTTGATTTCGGCTCAGATCATGGTCTCAGGCTTGTGAGATCGAGCCCCATGTCGGGCTCTGCACTCCGCTCAGAGTCTGCTTAAGATTCTCTCTCTCCCTCTGCCCCTCCCCCGCCAATAAACTAAATAAATAAAATCTTTCTTAAAAAGTATAATTTTCAAAAATTTAAAAATGTGACTCTGATACAAATATCAAATGAACATGCATTAAAGATTCAACAATTAACGAGTGAACCAGTAAGATAGTAAAGCTTGTTCCAAGAGCACTGAGAAACCCGGTATTTATAGGCAAAAAAAGGAACTTTAGAATACATTTGCTACATTAGATATAAAACTGGTTGATGTCCTACAGGGCAACAAAACTGTAGTTTATCTTTCCCATTGGACAGAAATAAATTCTAACTCTATTGGACAAAAATCTGTAAGCTAACGTGTAACTTCACAGTGTATGGGCTGTAATCAATAGTAAATAGCAAAGTCAAACTTGGATTCTTTCTTCTAGATAAATAAATCATCGTAAGGGAGCCTGTTAAACAGTGCTAAACACTGAAAGGACAGGCAATCATTGTCTAGCTTTATTTCCACATTTGGATAATTTTTCTTAATAGCCCTGAAGCTGCTGGGAAGAAAGTGGTTCAGGTGGTTCTAGGAGGTGTAGAATGGAGCGGAGACACGGGGAGCCAGAAAGGAGCTGAGGACTGAGATAAGAGAAAGGGAGCAGTCAAGAGCAGGCTGAGTAGATGGGGTCTAGGAGCAGGTGTAGTGAGGGAAGGAGAGTATGAAAATGGAAAGAACAAGAATGTGTGCCAGGAGCTGAAGAGGTAGAACATTCCCGGGGCTCTCAGAGCTCAGGGTCCAGAGCAGAAGGCCGTTCATGTGGACTGTTGGTTCCAAATCCAAGGAGCTGGGTGTTGGATGCACTGTCTACATGGATCCTGACTTCTAGTCCTTCCTGATTCAGTCGGGGTTTGCCCAGAGAAGCAGAAACTTTATGAATGGTATCGAATAAAGGATTTATTACAGGGATTATTTAGAATTACGCAAGTGTGGAAACTGGTAGAAGACAGCACAGCAAAGCTGCTGCCTCTGGATCTAATGTTTAGCCTGAAGTCACTATAGGTCACCATACTGGCGGTCAGGAAAGCAAGCTGGATTTGATTGAGAGTGAGCACTGATGGGAACTCATGAGGACAAACAGAAACCCCGGTCTGATTGTTACCCCTTCTAATGCTAGGGGTGCCCTCCAGGAGATGCTGGCTCCTTTGCTTGCAGCCACACACACTTGACCCAGCCCACGGAAAAGCTAAAGGAGTTCTGGTGGGAGCGGAAAGTACTGTGGGCATTGATGCCGCCTCCTGCCCGCGAACTAGCCCAGCGCATGAAATGCCTCAGTGCCTGGTGCCTTGCACCTGCCCTCAGACCCTTAAAATCATGGCTGATGTGCATCTTCCAAACACCACACACACTTCTCTTGTAGCCAGCACTTGCCTGGAATATACAGGGAGAGGAATTCTGAAAAATGTGGTTCTGGCTTGGCTAAGTGGACACAGAACAAAGCCAAACACAGGGTCTCAACACCAGACGCAGTGCCTAAGGCTCTGTACAGAGGGGGCTTGATAAATTGTGAGGTTTTGCTATCAAAAACACCTTGAACACAAACTACGGATACCTGCGACAACATGGGTACATCTCAAGAACATTATGCTAAGCAGTAAGAGCCAGATAAAGAGAGTACATATTGTGTGATTCCATTTATATGGACTTCTAGAGCAGGCGAAGCTAAACTAGGGTGATAGAAACCAGAACAAAGTTGCCCGGGGCTGGGGTGGGAGTGGGAGGGGAGGGACTGGCAAAGGGCGTAAAATTTTGAGAGGTGGGGGTAATGCAAATGCTTGCTATTTTGATAGAGTTGTGAGTTAACAAACATACGCGCTCGTCAAAACTCTCCGAGCCGTAACCTCACATCTGTGCACTTTATATGTAAGTTATATCTCAACTTTTTACAAAATAACTGTAAAGAAAAATGGTGCCCTTAGAGCTAAGGGCAGACTGATAAGCAACCAAGGAAAACATATTACACACTGTTTCCTTATATCTGTGTCCCGGCCACTTTAAAGAGACTATTCCCATGGATGCACATACTCGCCCTATGATGGGAAAAAGGCCGGCAGAGCCTTCGACCCCAGCGTTCCTCATCTTCAGCCAGGAGAGAAATCAGAGATAAGCAAGTAGGAGCCCAAAGGCAAAACTCCCGATAAAGACACTAGGCAGATAAACTTAGGGTTGAACTGTAGAGCTGGCATTTTCATTTCTTTTCTCCAAAACTTAAATTTAGTCCGTTCACCAGAGATTTGATTTCTAAACTCTCATCTAGCTCGCAGGGTGTGTGTGTGTGTGTGTGTGTGTGTGTGTGTGTGTGTGACAAATAACGGAGGTTATCGTAATCGTGAAGCTAGAAGACACAGTTTCACTGGACCCAGAGACATGGATTCCACAGCCACGCAGGCACCCGAACCTGTCCTGCTTTCCCCATGTCTTTTAGACTCCTCCTCGTGCTGTTTGCGTTTCTCGGAACATCATCAAGTAACAACAAAAACCTCTTTCCCGCGGTTTGGCTGTGTGGTGCGGCTCCTGGGCGGGGAACACAGAGACCCTTCCACCCGGCAGGTGGCTCGGTCCCGGCCCTGCGTGCACAGCTGCTAACGTGGAGGCAGAGCCCGGAAGTTTGCTCAGAGATCCCCCTCGGCGCTCTGGCCTCAGCCCGGAGAACAAACCGGAGGAGCAGCTATCCGTAGAGGCCCCCGCTACCTTAAGAGTCCTTTTACAACCCGGGTGAATTTTTAACTTCCCTTGGGTGAGATAAAAAACAAAGGCAGAAACTCCGACCCGTCACAGGGGCATCCTCACCCTCAGGCTGGTTTCTACAGCTCTGCTCTTTGTCCCGGAGTCTCCTCCCCTCCTGCGTCCCCAGGCCCCAGGGGCCGGCCGAGAACGGGATCACGTGGCTCGAATGGGGCGGAGCTCCTGGCAGTCCCCTGGGTTCCCTGCTGGGACCAGGCTTCCTAGTATTTCAGGCGGCTGCCCCATTTTTTTGTTTTCCCTTTTGTTTTTGTTGTTCATGTGGTTGTGTGCCCACGACCCTGGGATTTCCCCCCCACCTCTAGCTCCAGAATCCAGTTTCTTAGAATTCAATGTTTTTAAGGTCAGTGAAAACTTAAAAAAAAAAAAGGAAGAAAAAAGAAAAACACCGTTAAGCTAATATATTCTTACTGCACAAAGGAGGCTCTGTTGTTTCATTTCTCCCTAAAACTGATACTCACCAGTACTTTTTAGATCTTGAAAGATGGGTGTACTATTTGTTTGTAGGAAAATCACCAGACCAAGGGAAGGTGCTTTTAAAAACAACCAGTCTGTCAGAAACTTCCTTTCCTTTCTCCAATACCACTTTTTAAAAAAAGATTATTTATATATTTATTTGACAGAGAGAGAGAGAGAAAGAGCCAGTGAGAGAGGGAACACAAGCAGGGGGAGTGGGAGAGGAAGAAGCAGGCTTCCCAGCAAAGCAGGGAGCCGGATGCGGGGCTCCATCCCAGGACCCTGGGATTAGGCCCTGAGCCGAAGGTAGACTGAGCCACCCAGGCGCCCCTCCAATACCACCTTTTTAAAGATGCCTTTACAGAGCCCTCAACTGAAGTATCAGGAATTATTTCCTGGGATGTTTTTACTCTGGTGAAACTGCATGGCAAATATTTCATTAAACACTTTTCTTTCTTTCCAGACTGATACGGTAAATCTGGGAATCCGCCTGTGTGATATTATACAGGAAGATGGCTCTTTACCACCGTACACACACATGCCAAGGGTCCAGGTATCTAGTAGATGCCAGATAAAGATGTATGAAGGAAGGAATGAAGAACAGTCTGGGAGAAAAGAAGCTGGAGATTTCTCACATGGGAAAATTCCTCCTAGAATAATCAAGAATTGAGGGAGTCAATAAAAATACATGTTTTCCTTTTTGCTTAGTTAATTATTGGGGAAATTTTTTGAGAACAACATCATTGGAAATTATTGGAAAACATTATTGGAAAGTTTAGGAGCCTGGAAAGCTTTTAGATCCCAGAACTGCTGGGGTCCCAGGCCTTATGAAGAAGACGAGAGGGTATGCTCTTGGACTTGGCCCTGCCAGCTCATCATGAACCTGGGGTGGGGGTAGAAGGCGGGTTGTTGTTCAGAATGTCCTGACCGCCACTTTCTGCTCTGGCAAGAGGGAGGCCAAAAACATTTGGTGAAATGTCACCCAAAGCATCCCTCCCAAACCCTTGGCTGCTCTGGGGAACTAGTTCTGGTTGCTCAGTTGACCACACAGGCCTAAGTCCAAATTCTGCCTGTGTCCTGAGTTATATAGCCTGATCAAAGAAAAGTAGACACTGTGAGGCATGGTATTAAGCTGCAAAGAAAACTCAGTTTAAGCATTGGAGCTTTAGTTGACTGGAGAGCCGCCCCTGTGAAGACCAAAGACAAGGGGATGGTGGAGGTGATGCGGGTGGTGGGTGCCAAGGTGCACAAAGAGAAGGGGCTGAAGGTTTAGGACTGGTTGGTGTTAGGGGATCTTGGTATGGGCCAAAAGTCCATTTGTTGAGGCTGGTAGTACAGTCCCAAGTTCACCATCAAGTTGTTTTTCTGTTAGTATGGACCCATTTTTCTGGAAGCAGTTACTCTGGGTCCTTCTTTAGGAGCCCCAGCTCTTGTGATCACATACTTTCTAGGCTCAGCGTCTTGCAGCAGGCAAGTCCACATGCTCAAGATCCTGAAAAATTCATGTATCAAACCTCAGCACTATTGATATTTGGGGCTGGATCATTATTGTGGGGGGCCTCTATCCATGAGATGTTAGTAGCACCCTCCAGTTGTGACAACCAAAAATGTCTGCAGACACTGGCAAATGTCGCTGAGGGCAAAACTGCCTCTTGTTGAGAACCACTGTTTCAGACACATTACCCTCCATGAAATTCTATACATAGGCTGCTGTGATGATTGGCATTAGCTTGTCCAGTTACCAGAACAAAACCAAGAAATTCAGTATCAGTTCACGGGGAGTTTAAGAGTGCTCCTGCCCAATTCTGCGTTAGACTCAGAGAAATCGAAGGGTCAGCCAGCTCAGGTCCCAGGCTTTAAAGGGTCCTGCTCCAGGCCTGTTCCAGCCATGTCTCTTCCCCCTGGGTTAAGGGTCAGGAGGGCCATGGGAATATGCCTACTATAGCCTGCACCTCCCTTCTAGACCACATTCTGGGTACTCAGGACACCAAAGTTCCTTGATCAAAAGGTCATGTTTGCTTTCAGGGTTGACCCGGCCTCTTCTCCAGGTCTCTTTTTCAGACTCTGCGCCATGACACTAGGGAGGCCCAAGTGGGGCCAAGGGGTGCTACCTTTCGGCAATGTGGATGGAGCTGGGACATGCAGGCTATACTCTGACCCTGACTCCTGCAAATTTTAGACAAAGTTCTGCCCTTTCCTTACACCACCAGCTCTTGAACAAAATGTAGTTGTTAAGAGATCATTAGCAGTTCCCATCACTCCAACTTCGCCACCTTCCTCAGCCTCTGCGGAATGTGGTGATGAACACCAGCCCCACGTGGAGAACCAGGAGGGAAAACAAGAGACCCTGTGAGCCCAGAGAATCGCCCCTTGCTCAAGCCAGGGCCGGACAGCTTTTTACCTCTCCACTGAGCAGAGAGCACTACTACCTAATTATCGTGAAACGCTCCCTGGGAGAACACCAGCATTCCTGGTAGATTTGGTTTCCTCCATTTGTATCTGTTGGACACAGAGGATGAGCCTGTCCTTGGGCCAGCAGACTCCACTGTCAAGCATTATTTGGTGCAGTATCTCCTCCTGCTCCCTGAAGCTGTCTGGCTGATTTTCCTCTAGGTAGAATGAATCACTCTGGATTTTGAGCCCCTGTAGCTAGTTACTCACTTACTTGACTAATTCCGTTGACCTACTCCATTATACCTTTCACTGAGGTGAGTCTTCCTAGAAAGAGCTTCTCAAGATCAAGGGCATTTGATTCATCTGGCTTTCCCCTGTGGGCCTAACAAAGGGACACACACACACACACACACACACACACACAGCAAGCTGTTCAAGCATTACTTGTTATTCACTGAGTCAATTAACTTTAAAATGCAACCTGGTTGGGATTAAAGTCACTGGGTGTTATGAGAAAACCAGTCCAACCAGTTCCCTCCTTCAAGGCTCTTAGATCCTGAAGCTGCTTTGTTTTTTCAATTTAGAGTCTTGCTGTCCTTGTTCACTTCCTCCTGGGCCCCCAGAGCCTTTTCACCTTGCAAAGACTGGGGACATGAGGGAAAGGAAGTTTTCAGGATTGTATTGGTTTCTTAGAACTGCTGTAACAACCTACTACAAACTTGGTGACTTAAAACTAATAGACATTTACTCTCTCATGGTTCCGGAGGCCAGAAGTCCAAAATCAAGGTGTTGGCAGACCGTGCTTCCTCTGAGGACCCGAGGGGAGGATCCTTCCTTGTCTCCTCCAGCTTCCGGTGGTTGAGTCAATCCTGGGTGTTCCAACGCTGATAGAAGTATCACTCCAGTCTATCTCTCCACTGCCACCTAACACTTTCCCTGTGTCTCTTTCCCCTTCGGGTCCAAATTTCTTTCTTTTCAAAAGGACACCAGTCTTTAGATTAGGGCTCACCGTAATCCAGTATAACGTTTTTTTTTTTTTTTTAAGATTTTACTTATTTTTATTTATTTATTTATTTATTTGAGAGAGCATGAGTGAGACAGCACAAGCAGGGGGAGTGGCAGAGGGAGAGGGAGAAGCAGACTCGCCGCTGAGCCCAACATGGGGCTCGATCCCAGGATCCTGGGATCATGACCAGAGCCAAAGGCAGATGCTTAACCAACTGAGCCACCCAGGCCCTCCTAACCTCTTAACTTGATGACATTTGCAAACCTCCCATTTTCATACAAGGTCACTTTCACAAGTACAGAGGTTTGGGACTTGAATATGTCTTTTTAGAAGACACAATTCCACCCACTACAGGGATAAAGGGGCTTAATTCCTAAAGCCTTTGGTACAACTGTCTTGGAGCACTGTAGGGCTCTACAGCTGTGTGAGCCTGTTCTCCCATCTTTCTCTATATAAAGCTTTGTGATCGGGAGTTTTTGATTTGCTCCCAGCTCCACCATATGTGCAACCTTGGATAAACTACGTATCCCAGAATACCTTAAAATGTTATCATACCCCTTCACATAAAATTTAAGAACCTCACAAGTATATACTTCCAATTCTTTTCTCCCATCTACCTTTTGGACTATTGTGATCACATGTTTTACTTCTTCTTTTTTTTTTTAAAAGATTCATTTATTTTATTTTATTATTATTATTTTTTGAGATTTTATTTATTTAATTGACAGAGAGAGAGCGCAAGCAGGGGGAGCTGCAGGCAGAGGGAGAGGGAGAAGCAGGCACCCCGTGGAGGAGGGAGCCCCCAATGTGGGGCTCAGTCTCAGGACCCAGGGATCATGACCTGAGCTAAAGGCAGATGCTTAACTGACTGAGCCACCCAGGAGCCCCTATTTATTTATTTTAGAGACAGAGCAAGTCAGCAGGGGGGAGGGGCAGAGGGAGAGGGAGAGAGAACATCCTCAAGCAGACTCCCTGCTAAGTGCAGAGCCTGATGTGGGGCTCTATCCTAGGACTCTGTAATCATGACCTGTATGGAAATCAAGAGTTGGCTGCTTAACCAACTGAGCCACCCAGGCACCCCTCTGTTCATCCTATAAAGTCTTTTTTTCTTCTGCTTCACTTTGGCTGGTTTCTGTTGCCGTGTCTCAAGTTCAGTAATTTTTTTCTCTGGCAGTATCATTAATTCCATCTCTAGAAATTCCATTCGGCTTTTTTTCCTCCCAGACCTTCCATTTCTCTTCTCTCTGTGTTCATGTTTTCATGGAGTTTCACTCTATTTACTATTGAGCAAAGATTCAAGGGGACCTTCAAGCTCTTTCTCTCTTGTAACTCCTCCTCTCTGGAATTCTGCCCTATAAATTCCAGCTACTGTCCACCCTCTGGCCCTGCACTCTGTTCTCTCTCTCAGCTCAGCAAGTCCTCTGGGCTCTCCCTGTGCCATGGTCTAGAATATGTCTCTAGGCAGAAAACCAGGGCAATCACTTCATGAATTTCCTTTCTCTTAGGGATCACAGACTTGTGCTGCCTGTTGTCTAATATCTAATCACATTTGTTTTATGCATTTTTTGTCTAGTTTTCTGGTTGCTTACGGCGAGAAGGTAAATTCGATTCCTGTTACTCCATTATGACCAGAGGTGAAAATTCTGGGTAAATTACTTAACCTCTCCCCACTTCACCCATTCTGCCCATTCCCCCCACCCGGAATGAAAGGTATTATTAGCCCATTATATAGATGAGAAAGTTTGAGTAAATTGTCCAATGTCAAATAGCTGATAAATGCCGAGCTGGAATCCTTCTTATTCCAAAGCCCTTGTTATCCCGTGGGTTATAAGAGCTTAAGGCAGTGCCTGGCACATAGCAGGAATTTGAGAATTCAAATGTGAGACTCTCCCTTTACTCTGTTACCTTCCTGACCCCTGGCAGTTCAAAGGATATAAAATTGTAATAGATACCAAAGTTCATATCAGGAAATCCAATTTCTAGTATTGGGTCCTTTCTCTCCTCGGGATTTCCTCTCGTAAACAGCTCTCCAATCCATTGGCTTTTTCTGCCTTCACTACCAGCCTTCTAGTTCAGATGCCTGGCCCCTACCTGACTCCCATGGGAGCCTCCAGGGTGATTCCCTGCACCTACTCCAGCCTCTCTGACTTATTCTCTTCATCAGAGCCCTGGGGATTCTTTCAAAATCAAATCTGATCAGGTCTCTGTCCTGTGTGAGCCGGTCAGAGAACCATTAGAATAAAGTCTACACATCTTGTTAGAGTCCACAGGATCTGCATGGCTTGGCCCCCGCCTGGCTCTCTAGCCACTTCTCACACTGCACCTGCGCTCATTCTCCCGCCCCACTCACGACCCTGTTGTCATTTCCCCAGATATGCTGTCACACATCTGTGTTTTCACCTTTTCTCATGTGTCTGTACAATAACGAATTGCCATTTGAATGAAAACGTCTAGGTTCTTCTCATTTCTCATTTTACCTGAGGCCCTGTGCTCATTCTCTGTGACTTGCCAAGGCTTGGCTCTGGTTGGCCATCCAGGCAAGCTCTTAAGCCTTTGTCCTTATGCTGACTCCCTGTCATAGAATCCATAATGTTTTGTTTGCCTTATGAATACAATAGGAGAACCCTGGCTCCTGAATGAGGATTATCATCCTGCAAGATGTGAGTTTCACAAGATGGCCCTAGGATTATCAACTCAGAATGTTGATAAAGCACAGATGGGTGACCATGACTAACCTTGGAGGAGTCTTTTCTTATATCAGAGAAGGCCTGGAAGTTTCTTCCAGTCTCTTTGTTTCCAGATAGAATGAGCCCCACACCTTCTCCTCTACCTTCAGGGCTCCTGTGGGAGCAAATGGGACAGGATCCATAAATGGCTTTGAGTTCCTTGGTAAGAACCAGTGCGTATGTAAATATTATATGCCGAAATTTGTAATGGGAGTATGTAATAAAGCCTAACGTCATCTTTCTGAGCATGCAATGTTGCTCAATGGAGTGGGACTATTGAAATGACCCATTAAAAGTCCATGAGAAAAATGTGGAGAGGGAAGGTAGCTTCTGGGAGGAGGTGGGTGGCAGCCTCCTTGAGGGATTGTGGTTTCTTCCACTGTATCTTCTTCAGAGCTTAGCCCAGTATGGAATATATAGGAGCTGCTCAGGGTAGAATGCCACCTGCAAAGGCTATCAGAGGGGATTCTGTGCTTGGGACAGATAATAGAGAACCCAGCTGCTGTGATGAGATCACCTCTGGCTCTGTAAAAGCAGCGGTGCTTGGCAGAAGTGCTTGCTGACCAGACCTGGCTGGGTGTGTTTGGCCCTGTATCAGCTGGTTAGATTCAAGGCTGGCTTCAGTGACCAGTGAAGAGGCAGCCTCCTACATGGTAACCTAGTCTCCTCTATTTACATATATCTTGCTCCAAAACTAGGAGTCTCACCTCTAGAATTCAATTCTGTTGGGCTCTTGTCCCTCAAGCCCCATGTTGGCTGTAGAGATTACTTAAAAAATAAAAAAAAATGTTTTTCAATGTGTACATCCTATTGTGAATGGTGCGTGAGTTTCTTTTTCCCCCCTAGGACTTCTAGTGGAGAACCACACCCCCGCAGACAAGAGATGCAGAGGTAAAACAAGGAAAGCAGACTGGGAGGAAATCCTCCTCTAGATTCCCTCGGAGCCTGAGAAAGGGTACTGGTTGTCAGAAAGGGCCCAGAAGATGGAGGGAGGGGCATGGGGGGGGGTGCGGGTCTCACAGCCAAACACCAGCCTGTAGTGTGGGCCAAGATTTGGCTAATTGTGCATTGGGACAGGATAAAGAAAATCAGTTCTCACAGTTGAAATTCCCTGGCACTCATAAGGCACATTCACACTGGGCTCAGTCATGGGCATGATTAGGAAATGGTTTGGAAGCCATGACTAGCACTCCCAAGGAGAGCTGGGTCCAGGGCTAGGAGTCGAGACTTCATGTTAGAGGCCCTGGTGTTTCTTGGACCAGAGATTCAGACACGGTCACTACTGGCTTGACCTGCTCTACTTCCTCAAATGTGTTCCTCGCGTGTTCACTGATGCCTGACATTCATTTTAATGGGCAGCAAACTTTCCATTTAGGGAGGGAGGGAAGGAGGGAAAGAGAGAGAGGAGAGAGAGAGTGTCCAGCTGGGCTTCCCTGGGGTGGGGGTGGGGTATATTTTTGCTCATGTATATGGTATAATTTTGCTCAAGTTCATCCCAATGAGGAAATCTATTTTTTCCCTCGCAACAGCAATGGAATAATTTCATATGGCTTTAAGGTTCCCCAGAATAGGAAACAGAAGAAAACAAGGCCTTAACGAAGAATGTGAAGGGGGGTAGTAGTGACAAGGTGGGGAGACTCAAATTCTTGGAGTTTTTGAAAGGCTCTCAAACTGCCATTCTGAAGTGCAGTGCTGCCCTCTGCTGGCCCCAGTGCGGTACAGCGCATCAAAACCAAGTTTGACTGCTAAGTCCTTTCCTACGTTTGGGAAAGACTGAGGAAAGACACTTATCATAAGGCAAAGTGGGAGGTAAATCAAACACGGAACGATTGTCCAGCCACCAGGACTCCTCAGAAAATACCCCCGAGTGTCTTTGGCTTTGAATTTAAGCAGGGCATATCTAACTTCTCCAGCCTGTGCTTAGTGAATTAGGTTGCACTGGCATAAATGTTCAAAGAACGATGGCTCTGAGCACCACCCACCTGACTACAGGTTGTGGGGGCCCCCCTCAGACATTCTGTCCTGCTCTGGGGGTGGGGGCCCGTGGTCTGGGGCTCTGCGCGCCCTGGAACGTCCTCCATGCTCTTCTCCTGACTCTGGGCCCCTCAACACCTCCCGGCCAAAAAACCCTTTGATGGAACTTTCCTCTGGCTGTATTGCTGACCCTGGCCCTGGCACTGCTGAGTCCTGACTCGGCCACAGTTGCCCAGGCCCACAGGTGCTGGTTTCTGTGCCGAGGACAAGGGCCCAGCAGAGATTTGGGATTCATTCAGATACGCTTGTATGACCAAATAAGTTAGATGCTCTCAGTTGCCTGGTAATGCATTTGGGTATTAAAATAAGCTACTATGCTTAGGGGCTTCTCTTTACTCTTGTAAAACCGGATCTCTGCAAATGGATCCGTAATCAAAATTGTAAACTCTACTAGTATTTCCTCTCTATTTCCTTATAAGATTTAACTCAAAATCTTTCATTTTCTTCAGAGGCTTTTGAAATCTCCCGTAATGAAGTGTGGCTGCATATGCACCCAGTCCCCTGGGATGGGAAATGGAGCCTCAAAGAGAAGGTATTCTCCACACAACTCCTCAGTAATCAGTGGTACTAAGTATTAGAGTTAAACTGCTCCTTGGAGACAAAAAAGAAAGTGTTTATGGGTTTACAGACTTTTCTCAAAGGCACACTGGGAAACATGAAACATGGTTTTGATCTCAGAGGCTGGCAGATGGAAGCATATCCAGTTTTTAAAAGCAATCACCAGGCAAGTTATCGTATCTGACACAAACAAACCAGGCTCCCAAGACCCTGAGATGCTTTTTGCACCTGGAAGAAGCTGATGAGGCAGCGGTGATCGGGGTCTGAGGGTGCTCAGGTGATACTCCTGAGGTCTCAGGGGATGCTTTTATTACCGTAGTGGGGAGCGTCACGTCTCTCCTCATGCCAGTCTGAAGACTCAGCCCAGCTCTGATGGGAGCTACTGGGAGCAACAGACTTGGCAGAGGACCTAAACCATAGACATGTGTGTTTGAAGTTGTCGCCCAGATGGTTCTGTGGGTGTGCAACCAGTGCAGTCACACAGGCCCCACACTCAGAAGGGCCCCCCACACAGAGGGTTCTTTACTCAGGATTAATGCTCTGTGGCCACTGTCTTGCTACTTTGACCTTTAATCAGTTTAAGAATTTTTTTTAAAGGTTTTATTTATTTCTTTGTCAGAGAGAGAGACAGCCAGCAAGAGAGGGAACACAAGCAGGGGGAGTGGGAGAGGAAGAAGCAGGCTCCCAACAGAGCAGGGAGCCCGATGTGGGGCTCGATCCCAGGACCCTGGGATCATGCCCTGAGCCGAAGGCAGACGCTTAACGACTGAGCCACCCAGGCGCCACTAGTTTAAGAATTATTATTATTACTATTTTTAAAGATTTTATTTATTTATTTGACAGAGAGACAGCCAGCGAGAGAGGGAACACAGCAGGGGAGTGGGAGAGGAAGAAGCAGGCTCCCAGCGGAGGAGCCCTATGTGGGACTCGATCCCAGAACGCCGGGATCATGCCCTGAGCCGAAGGCAGACGCTTAACGACCGCGCTACCCAGGCGCCCTAGTTTAAGAATTATTAAACAAGATAATTTTAAGAATAATTTTACCAGGGGTGCCTGGGTGGCTCAGTCGGTTAAGCGTCTGCCTTCGGCCCAGGTCATGATCCCGGGGTCCCTGCTCTGCAGGTAGTCTGCTTCTCCCTCTCCCGTTCCCGCCCCCCCGCCGACAAATAAATAAAATCTTAAAAAAAAAAAAAAAAAAAAGAAATGAAAAGACAAGACAGAGGCCTTGATACAGAATTTCTTTTCCTTGGAGAAAACACCTGCACAGTGTGAACCTCGTTGATTTGTCTCCCAACGTCCCAAGCTGCAGTGATTTCAGAGACTTACTCACAGGGAACACGGCTGAGAGTTGATCAGAATGTCCCACGGTGTGCACTGTCCCTTGAAGCCCTGAGCACCCTTAGCTTTCTCTTCTGAACTCTCACAGCATGGACTGGGACTCGATCTTTTCAGGGTGGGCTATTATTTTAGCATTTGCTGTGTGGGCTTTAGAAGCTCCTTGCTTCTTTGAGGTCAAGGATTGTCTTGTTCTCCTACCTTGAATTGCTCTGAAGGCCAAGCCCAAGGCTGGACACCAAGTGACACTCTGCTGCTGCCACTCAGCCTTCCACACTGTTCCTCCATCACTTGAGACCTGTCCCTATCACAGGGCCTTTGCGCTTGCTCTCCCCCTGCCTGGAAAGCCCTTTCCCCAGCTCTCTGCAGGGCTTGACCCCTCCTCTCTTTTAGGCCTTTTGCTCAAATGTCACTTCATCACTGAACCTCTCCCTGACAACCCTGTTGAACATTCCAAACCTTCTCTTACTCCCTTTGTCCCTATTACCATTTTCTGACTTTATTTTCCTCGGAACTACTTTCACCATCAGGCATACTAAATATCACATTTATTTGTTTATTGCTTACCTTTCATCTCTAGAAAGGACATTCAAGAAGGATGGTGATTTTGTTTGTTGGCTTGCTGACATATCCTTACTGTCTAGACCAATTACAGGCACACAGCAAACGCTCTAACATTTGGAATTAAACGAAGAACATGTTCAACACGTTCTTATTTATTTCAGTTGGAGTCCCACTGCATGGTTTGTGGTTCTTGGAGGACACGGGCCCTGTGAGGGTCAGAGGCGATAAGGGAGTAACTTGGGGGATAAGGAATCATTTCTCTCTAAAAATTAATTTGCTACTTATCTGAGTTCCTGGATAGTCATACAGGCTTGCAGTCAGGGTAACCAGTGCACACTTGTGCTCCAGGCCCTGTTGGCGCAGCTATTTAGGGCCTGTGCTGGGGAGACCAGAGTCACATGTCCCCTCCCTGTGTGAGTCACAGCACCTGGCTCAGTTCCACAGTGTAGCCAGGGAGCGGGGAAACAGAATGAGAAAATGTGCACTAACTGCGAGAGGGTGTAGCTGTGTAAATGCAGCCCTTTGCTCATCTGTCCCTTCTTCAGTAACTGATGTCCTGCTGGAGTGAAGAGGGAGTCCAGGAACAGGTGGGCCTGTTCTGCTGTTGAGCAAGTTGGAAATCCTTCTGTTCTACCAGCCACTTGACCACCAGAGCACAGTGTCCCACAGGAGCCACAAGGGAAGGAGCTGCGGGCTTCAGATGAGGCCAGGCTGCCTGGGAGCCTTTGGGTAGGCTCAGCTTTAAGGGTAGCATTTGGCTGGAGGAGAATGCAGGAAGAACAATCCAGGTGGGGAGAGTGGCAGGCTCCAAGGCTACCTGCAGGAAACCTCCAGGAGCAGTGGCTCCCGGGAGGGGGTGGGGGAACTAAGGTGGAGAGGGATGGTGGCACCAGCTGGAGGGGACACGGACCACCGCCAGCTGGGGGAGTTCAGACGATAAGAGAGGACTCTGGCAGGTTTCTGAGGAGGAGTGGGACATAAAGGTGTGAGCTCTTCCAAGGCAGCATGGACAGCTGCTGAATCAAATAGGACCGTGGAGGGGTTCCTGGTCCCCAGAGAAGGACTTCAAGAGTCCACAAACCCTCTAAATTTGGAGGCCCAATTTTTTGTTGGCAGTTTCCAAAGCTCAAGAATGATTGTGTGGTGGGCATTACTGGTGGTCCACCCAGCCTTCGTGTCTACCCCTTCATCACACAGCCCACATCTGGCAGGGGAAGGGGAACCCAGGCCCAGCTCCTGGGGTTCCTGGTCAGCACAGCCAGTCAGCACCATCACTGCTTTCACGGGGGCCCCTGTGCCCTGAGCTGTCCAATTAGCGGGACTCTTAGGATTCTTGCTTCTCATGTTGGGCTGGACCTGTTTCCTCTTTTCCTGGGGACATTTATGGCCCACCCGAGCCATCTGGCCACCAGGCTGGGGGTGTGGGCCAAGCAGGGAGAGAGGGTAGAGCCTAGGGAACTGCAGATAAAGGGAGCCAGTCCTGCATTAAAGCTACTCTGAAAGACAAAACCCTCTGCATGCTTTTCGGGGCACTTAGGGACAAAAGCGGTAAAGAGTCTAACGAGAAACCATGCAGTGTCCATTATTCAAAGTATGAAAAAAATGGAAACACTGTTGCTTGCAAACTTCCAACTGTCAATGATGCAAATACCACAAGCTATAAGCAAGAGCAAAAGCTCATTACCTCCATGGGCTCCCAGGTGGCATCAGCGGCTGACTCTCAAGAGCATGGAGTTGGACACTAGCTGGTGTTCTCAGCTTGTTCTGGAAGTCCAGGGCGAAGCACCTTGTCTTCTTACGCTCAGACGTGGATGGGCAGGCCCCAAACCAGGGCCGGCTGTGTGGTCTCTCTTAATGGAACAGGAGCGTTGGAGGCAGGTGCCTGCTCTGGCTCCCTGCACGTTTGTAATCGCAAGGGAGACGCATGCTGCGCTGTCTTCTTAGCAAATGACTGAGAGCACGCATGTCCGCCGCGAGCGCGAGGGATAGTGAGTCTGTGTCCTGAGAAGGAGAAACTGAAGTAGAAAAGGACTCCCTTAAAACAAACAAACCAAAACACCTGGCCTCTGCCAAGCAGGTGCTCCTCTCCAGTCTTCAGCATCCAAGTTCCCTTTCTGGCTTAGTTGTGGTGAAAGATGGCTGAAAACCTGAAAGCGATTCTTCCTTTGCAAGTCAATGGGCAGAGTCTCAGAAGGAGAGGAAAACAAAAGTACAGTTAAAATCCTTCTTCTCTCTGCTTCTTGGGAACAGGCTTGTGTGTTTCCCTTCCCAGAACTTTCCGGGAGAAGCCAATGGCTTCGCGGCCCCTAAAGGCAGATCTGGAAAGGCTTTGAGATTGAGACAGAGAAGCAGAGGGTATGATGGTTTAAGACTTGGCACAGGGAGCTGTGACCTGGGAGCTAGGGCTGGGAGGGAAAATCATTATATAATCACAGCTCACATTCACCGAGTGCCCATATGTGCCACATGCTGTTTTATGTGCCTAACTTTTTTTTTTTTTTTTAGATTTTTTATTTATTCATTTAAGAGAGAGCAAGAGAGAGCACAAGTAGAGGGGAGAGGAAGAGGTAGAGGGAGAAGCAGGCTCCCCATTGATCAGGGAGCCCGATGTGGGGCTCGATCCCAGGACCCCGAGATCGTGACCTGAGCTGAAGGCAGACACTTAACCGACTGAGCCATCCAAGCACCCCTTATGTGTCTTACTTTTAATCTTCACTCTAGATACCGAAACTCAAGCATAAGCAACGTGTTCATGATCACATGCAGCTAGGAAGTGCACGACTGGCATTGAAGTCCTAATGGTCAGATTCCAGAATCTTTGCTTTGAATGCCAGGATGAGAAGGCCACAACCAAGGACACAGGATGTGCCCAGGAATCCAGGAGGTGGGTCAGCAAGAGCAGTACCTGTGGTTTGCAGAGGGCTTTCTGGTTACCCTTACTGGGTGGATTTGGGGTTTCACAGAGCAGTAAGTTTACCCCAAACTGAATAGTTGCCCTTTTATTTTATCAACATTAAAAAAATGTTCTAACATCATTTCATAAAGTAAATGCAGTTTCTTCCTTTTTTTTTTTTAAGATTTATTTATTTGAGACAGAGAGGAGAGAGAGAGCACGTGCGTGATAGTGAGAGCAAGGGGAGGGACAGAAGGAGAGAGAAACTCAAGCAGACTCCATGCTGAGTATGTGGGTCTCGATCTCATGACCCTGAGATCATGACCTGAGCTGAAACCTAGAGTCCGACGCTTAACTGACTGGGGCCCCCCAGGCCCCCAAATAAATGCAATTTCAATGCAAAGAAGGACACAGTCTGATAATAAAGGCCAGTCCTTCCAGTTGAATGAATCTACCTTTGTGAAGACCTCCCTCTGCTGTCCTCATTTTCCTCAGCTCATGGTGGGCTGGTGAAAACGTCCTCATGGGTGGCACCTGTCTCAGGAGCCTCATCTGGGGACAACAGCAGTGCCTCATCTGATCCTCATAAACACTCTGCAAGGGAGGCAGAGAAAGTCATGTTGTTCCCTACTTCATCAATGAAAAAACCAAAGTCCAGAGAAGTCGAAAAATTTAAGGACACACAGCTTTAAAAAAAAATGGCAGGGCCAGGTTACAAACCCAGGGGTTTAGACTCCACTCGCCAGATCAGCTGACCGTCCCCCAGGCTGACTCTCGCGTGTGGACCTGAATGTTCCGAAAGAGAGGGAGCATGTTTAAGTGTCGTTTCCATCAACAGGACTTGGAATGCAATAGTGCAGAGCTGAGAGCCAGGCTCTGGATTCAGGACAAGATGAGAAGCCCCAGAGGAGTAAGGAAGGAGCATATTTTCCTCTTTCATCCTTGGCCCTGCCTAGCACAGGGCTGGGCACACGGGGCGGGCAAGAAATCCTTGCAGCTTAGGTATGGGAATGTGATTTTGAAGGCTGGTTTTTACTTAGGATTTTCTGTGGAAAGAAGGGAGAAAGGGAAACATCTCTGACACGGTCGATAGGATGCTATAGAGAAAAGGACAAAAGGCTGGATTCAGAAAAGACTTGATGGAGGCACCTGGGCCATTGGGGGAGGAGGGAGGCAGCAAGAGGGGCTTGTCCCAGGGACAGGGGGAGCGGGTGGGCAGGTGGCTGGGTGGCAGGGAGGCAGAAGCCCTGCAGGTGGCTTCTATGCTCCTGATTATCACCCCCCTGCCTATTGCTTTAGCGTTACTGTCCTTGCCCTTGATTTCTGTGCACCAACATGCCCCATGAGATCCCACTTCAGGACCTCTGAACTGCTTCTGGGAATGTTCTTTCTAAAAACCAGCACTTATTAATGCCTGTTCACCCTTTGGTGACTTCCCCGACTGCTGTCTACTAATTGGAGGGGCAGACAGCCCAGAGCCACATCAGCCCACCTCCAAAAAGTAATGAACATTTAAATTATGCTAAGAGCACGCAGCCTAGGGTCATCACCTTAACTAGTAAGGTGCTCGTGAGGCCCATGGGAGCAGTAAAGAGCACACCTTATCCAGAACCTGAGCCTTTCCTTCATAATCTTATTATGGTCTGCAGTTATGTATGCAAGTGTTTGCTGAGCCAATGTCCTTATGCCACTAAATAGTCGGCTACCTGGGGGCAGGGCTTTGTGTTTGCTGGCCATGGTATCTGCAGCCTGGTGTGGAACCAGGGGCCTGGATGGTGTCCAGTGTTTGTTGAATGGCTTTCCTCCTTGTTCTGCTGAGGAACGCCTGGCTGTGCAGCTGGCATTTTGTTTTCAACTCACACTATTCTTGGGGGCGGGGTAGGAGGGGTTGGAGGTCATGGCCATCTCAGAAAACTGTTCCCAGGCTACTCAAGGTCATGTTTTCTTCCTAGCCCAAGGCTCAGAACACACTGGATTTGAGGTCCTTCAGTACTAGGATGGTGGAGCCTGTCACCTGCCGACCAGTGTGCGGTTCGGGCTCTTCTGAGAGGCGCATGCTGGCTGGATCTGAGTGGTTGTCAGCTCTGATTGTGGAGGACAAAGGAGACTTTGAACCTGTGGGATGTGGGCTGGGGCAGGAGCCAGGCCTGGGCACCTGGAAGACCTGTCGTTCCCTATTTGGCCACTAAAGGACACTGTTGCTCTACAGGGCAGAGCCAGGCTGGTGGCAGCCATCACCGTGGAGCAACCAGGACAAGTGGTGACACGCTAGCTACGTGTGCTAGGAACTTTGAATACTCTAATTCCATAATCACGCAAGAGAGGGATGATGAAATCTATTTTACAGACGAGGTAAAGAGGATCAGAGATTAAATGACGTTTTAAAGGTCTTATCGAGCCAGATTTCAAACTCAAGTCTGCCTAAATCCACAGTTAGCACCGCCCCCCCCCACACTCCCTCAGCCACGGCGCCAAATCTTGTCACGCTTGTCCTCCTAGCAGCCACCTACCAGAGCTGTTGCCCACGGCACAAGCTTCCCTCACTCAGTTTAGCTAATTTTGATTATCCAAATTAATATAGAGCCCACCGACTTGGGTTCTAAAATTTAAAACTGGGTTATTAAAATGGTTTATTTGAGTCCAGATACCATTCTTCTGTGTGTGGGGGCAGGAGGAGAGGGACAACAGATTTGCCCTTCCAGAGCCCTCTCTTCCGGTCTCATTCCGCAGTCTGTCCTCCTCACCCTGCCAGCCCTCACAGAGCTGCCACTGCGCTTCCCTGCAGGTATGATCAAATCAGTACCACCCTTGAGCAGCTCCTGCAGCTCCCAGGAAAGTCCCACTCCTTAGACAGTACCTGAGGTCCTTCATGAGCTGGAACCTGCCATGTCACCCTATAGCCCACGCCTACAACAATCAGCTCACGAACCTGCACTCTCAGCTCCAGCCCCAGAGCACAGCACTCCCTGCCCCTCAGAGCTGTGATCTCTCTCTGCAGAGAGGAGTCCCGAAGCTTCCCACCAGGTGGTGGAAGGAGGAGTAACCCCTGTGAGGCGGCTGCTACAGTGCCCACCCGCAGGGGGAGCCCAGGAATGTTCCTTGTCCTCCCTTCCTCAGCACGTGGAAATGCCCAAGGACAACACAACCACAAAAGCAGATGTATGTGGTGTAACGTTCCATACAGTGCAATCTTCGTGTAAACATTTCCCGAATAGGCAAATGTCCTCAGGCTGACACCAAGAAGTCATTTCCTGTACTATTTTTTTTTTTCCAGTGCCCATGGTGAGTTCCAAGGTGACTCAAACATCATCTGGAGGCTAACCTCCTTGAGGACAGGGACAGGGTTGTGAACCTCTGGGTAACCTCCTAGGCCCGACACAGCACTGGGTCTTCCGCAGCGTCCTTTCTAAGAATGTTAGTTGGTCAATTAATTCTTGACTGCATGAGCGGTGGTAGGGATGGGCAGGTTATTTCAGGGTACCATCATCTGAAACAGAAACAGCATTGTTTTAAGAGCCTGTTGAAGCCCAGAAGAAATACGGTACTTTCTTCTTCCTGTTGCAGGAGATGGCTGTTTAAAACTACAGGGCATTAGACCCAGAAGGCCGTGAGGCGACAAGTGAGCTGCTTGATCTGAGCACTCTGGGCTGGTAGGGCTGACGTGCTTAGATGCAGAAATCAGCAGGACCCACCCGCCAGTTTGGGCAGTCATGCCTTGGCCAACTCTCTTCTCCTTTTCCTCAGTTAAGTCTTATTGTGAGATCCAAAGAGACAGAGCCAATAGGGTGTTTCCCGAAGCTCCAGAAAGTCCAAAACAGACAGGCTGGAATCATGAGACTCAGCCTCTTCCAGGAAGGGCCGCCCCCCAGAGCAGATGAGAAATCAGGATCCTGTTCTCAGTGCAGGTAATCCTGACTCCAGCCTAATCTCACCCCCCACCCAATGTCACAGGGAACCTACCTACTCTGGGTCGGCATGTCAGGTAAAGCTTCGGTCAATATGCATTTGCCTATCCCTGTTCTATAACTAAGGCACCTTTGGTGTCAGCTGGTCTGCCTGCATATGTTCTCATAGTCTCATGTCATCAAATGCCCTTTGAACATTGTAAACATGTTATATACAACTTACTCTTATCTTCTCAGTAACGTCTGTTGTATGACATTTAAACTATCTGGATGGTCTTGGGGCACCTGGGTGGCTCAGTCGTTTAAGTGTCTGACTCTATTTTTTTTTTTTTTAAGATTTTAATAATTTATTTGTCAGAGAGAGAGAGCACAAGCAGGGGGAATGGCAGGCAGAGGGAGAAGCAGTCTTCCTGCTGAGCAAGGAGCCTGACATGGGACTCGATCCCAGGACCCTGCTGAAGGCAGACGCTCAACCGACTGAGCCACTCAGGTGTCCCTAGGTGCCTGACTCTTGATTTCAGCTCAGGTCATGATCTCAGGGTCATGAGATCGAGCCCTAAACATCTTTAAACTATCTGGCTGGTCTTATATACTTCACCTCCTTTAGAACCACAGGAAAACTGATTGCTATTATTCCCATGAGAGTTGGGGACTCTCTAGGGTCTTGTCCAAGGTCACCCTGCAAAGTAGTGAAGGGCAGGACCTCTGGCTCCTATGTCAGCGGCCCTAGAATTCTGTCCCTGCTGTGTAGTAGCCCCAATGGCCACACGCAAATGTGTTGCTGTGGCAGCCGGCAAAGACGAAGCAACTGCAGAAGCTGGCACAGGTGGGCAGGTGGGTGTGGACAGGGGCGGCCAACCAGGCAGAGAATTCCAGAGTGGGAGGCTTCTGAAGGATTGAGATTTGGGGGCTGGAAAGAGCACCTCAGCTCCCAAACGTCATCTCTGCTGCCTGAAGCTTCCTTAAGAGAGAATAAAGTCTTATAGTCCAACTTGAGAGGAGTGGGTGCAAATCCCAGCTCTGCTCCTTATTGGCTGTACACTTACCCTGTCTGAGACTGTTTAATCATTTATTAGAGATTTAAATTGTATCTCTTGTATAGGGTTGTGCGGATTAAATTTAAAAATGCACATGATGGGCTTAGCACGGTGCCTAGCTTGTACTGTTCAATAATTGGTTGTTATTGTAAACGTGCAGATGGGGGTGTGTGTGGTTTTTATGCTTCTTTTTGCTTTTCTGGGTTTTCAGAAAATTAACATGCACTGCTTTGGTAGTAAAAGAGATTTTTGATAATAAAAGTATTAATAACCACATTTGCTTTTGTTCTACTACAAAAATGACTTATTGATGGACCAGGAAAAGACATCTAGATTCTTTTTCTATTATTATCATCATCATCATCATCATCATCATCATCATCATCATCATAATTTTAAGTAGGTTCTATGCCCAGCATGGAGCCTATCATGGGGCTTGAACTCATAACCCTGAGATCAAGACCTGAGCTAAGATCAAGAGTCCAATGCTTAACTGACTGAGCCACCCAGGCACCCCTGGATTCTTCTTTTAGGAACTGTCTTCCCCTCTTGGGGAGAGCTATCTTTTCAAATATTTTAACCACTGTTCCCAGCACAAGACCGTCAGACACCCGCATTCCCCCTCCATAGCATCGAGCAGGCTCTGGCACACTCTGAGCTTCAAAAGCTGGACTGGTTGGTTGTGAAAGGTTGTGAAAGCTGGTGGGGTAGGTGCCTTGGGGGAAGAGGCTTCGCAGTCATGGTCGGTTGTGTGACAGAAAGAAGTGAGCTTTCTGCTGGTTGTGACTCAGCTCTGTTGCTTCAAAATGCACAGAGATTTCACACTTTCTTTCCAAACAAGGGCTAAGAAGTTAAGAGGTCCTGCTTCAGAGTTTGAGGTTATAAGAAGAGTAGACAATGGAGACACAGAAGAGGCTGCCCTCGGAAGGGTGCAGGTGTTCACACGGACCTAGGAGCCACCGCTGCCCAAGAGGAGAGCCAATGTCCCTTGAGTGGCACTTCTTCTTCATCTCAGTGGGCATCTGGCTGTCCAAGAGGCTGTTGTCCCCTTTAGCAAGGCCTGGGATGCCAGGCTCAAGGAGGCTGCAGCACTCTATCCATATTGAAGTCTGGGATAGCAGCTCACTTGAGAAAGTCAGTGGGAAACCGGTGGCCTGAGCCTTTCAGGAAAGAACAGGGGTATTGAAGAATAATGAGGAGCTTCAACGGTGGGCAGGGCAGGAGACCCTGGCTTGCTAGGCTCAAGGGCAGGTGGCTGCACACTGTCGTGCCTTTGATGCCAAGGTGGCATCCATACACTTGTCCCCAGAACTCACCAGCATTTGTCCCAGAAGGCTACCTGTCAAGTGTACCTAAAGCCAGGGCACCCTGCTCTCATTCACGCAGCTTGGCCTCCCTGCTGCCTGCCCCTCCAAGACTGAGCATTTGCTAAGATCAGTGCATTTCAGGAAACAAGCCCTTCTGGGGCTGCTCAAGATACAGCAGTGCTTTACTACAACAACAACAACAACAACAACAACAACAACAACAACACAATTGTTAATACCCAGACATACAGGAAGATATGATTCAAATTTGTACTAGGATTTAAATAAATGAAAGCATCACTTTCCAGAGAGAAAAATGGTAGAATCTGCATTTATTCAACACCTACTACATGCCTGATACTATGAGCATATTTTTGATTATCACAGCAATCCTATCTGCTGAGTGCTATCATATCAGCTAAGTGTCATTATCCCCATTTTATAGATGAAGAAGCTGAGGCTCACGTGGGTTTTATAACTGGTTCAAGTACACATAATTAGTTGAGAATTGAACCCAGATCTGCCTGTTTGCAAAGTCAGTAGTCTTTTCAATATCTTTTTTTGTAAAAGATTTTTTTTTAAAGATTTTATTTATTTATGTGACAGAGAGACAGCCAGCGAGAGAGGGAACACAGCAGGGGAGAGGGAGAGGAAGAAGTAGTCTCCCAGCCGAGGAGCCCGATGTGGGACTTGATCCCGGAATGCCAGGATCACGCCCTGAGCCGAAGGCAGACGCTTAACGACTGTGCTACCCAGGCGCCCCCTTTTTTTTGGTAAAAGATTTATTTATTTTAGAGAGAGAGAGATTGAGAGATCAAGTGGGGGAAGGGGCAGAAGGAAAGAATCTTTCAAGCAGACTCCCCGTTGAGTGTGGAGTTCAGTGCAGGGCTCAATCCCAGGATGCTGAGATCACGACGTGAGATCACAACCTGAGATCATGACCTAAGCCGAAACCAAGAATTGGACACTCAACTGACTGAGTCACCCAGGCACCCCATCAATAACTTTTTAAGTTAACTGAAAGGGTAGAATGGGAATGGATGAGGGTGTGGTGACTGAGGAAGGTAAGCAAGGAGCTAGGGATGCTGGACACGTAAAAAAGTAAAGCAGGAAGGGGTGCCTGGGTGGCTCAGCAGGTTAAGCACTGGACTCTTGGTTTCAGCTCAGGTCATGATCTCAGAGTCATGAGCTAGAGCCCCGCATTGGACTCCCCAGTCAGCGGGGAGTCTGCTTGAGAGTCTCTGTCTCCTTTTACCCCTCCCCCTCTGCATGCTCTCTCTCTCTCTCTCTCTCTCAAATAAATAAGTAAATATTTTTTAAAAAGTTAAGTGGGCACAGAGAAGAGGAGAAAAAAGCAGAGTGGGCATGGATGTATCTCAGAGCAAAGTTGCCCAATTTCACAAATGTTCCAATGGAAGATTAACATCTATAGCTTCAGTGATTCTGTTTAATCTTCATTAAATTTTTAAAAAAATTTTACAGCTTCTTTTTGCAAAGTGTGACTGTGGGCATGTAAGCATGTATTGCTAGGTTTGTAAACCAGCTCTCAGCCTCACTGGACGATCGAGGGCATGCACGCTGAGTGGTCTGCTCCTTGTCTGTCCCAGCCCAATATGGGGACCCTCTGAGGCTGCAGGAGATTCTGCAGCAGCTCTTGGAGCCTCCTCTGTCCCCCATTCTTTTCCATTTGCAGACCCTTCATTTCATCTCAGGTGAAGGTACAGGTCCAGTGTTCTCTTGGCCAGTTAACTTTCCTTTAAGGTGTGTTTTGTTCAGGCCAGGTGTCATTTTTTCAGGTTGTTCATTGCATAAGAGCAGGCGGCTGAGGAACTATTAAAATCCAGAATTAACTTGGATTTGTACAATGTCATGATAGGGACCAGTGGCATCTGCAGTCACTTCACAAATTTATGAATTTCCCTGAAACTCAGAACTGACCCATCTGATTACAGGTACTGAATGGAGCAAGTGACTGGGCCAGGGTCATATGGGCGCCAAGAGAGGACCTAAGTCTAGGCCTTTTGATTCCCAGACATGTGACATTGCTCCTGAACCATTTATTAATATCCTGCCTCATCCTCCATCTAAAGGCACAGAGAGGAGATAGTTCAAGATGGTGGAGGAGTAGGAAACCTTAGTTTCATCTGGTCCCAGGAATTCAGCTAAATAGCTATCAAATCATTCTGAACACCTGCGAACTCCACTGGAGATCTAAGAAAAGAATAGCTGCAACTCCACAAACAGAAAAGCGATCACCTTCTGCAAGAATGGCAAGATGGAAAAACTCACCTCAAAAAAGAGAACAAGAGTACTGACTGCCAGGGACCTAATCGGTATGGATATAAATAAGATGTCAGAACTAGAGCTCAGAATAACAATTATAAGGATACTAGCTGGGCTTGAAAAAGGCATAGAAGACACTAGAGAATCCCTTTCTGGAGAAATAAAAGAACTAAAATCAAACCAAGTCGAAATCAAAAAGTCTATTAATGAGATGCAATAAAAAATGGAGGCTCTAACTTCTAGGATAAATGAGGCAGAAGAGTGAATTAGTGATAGAGAAGACAAAAATGATAGAGAATAAAGAAGCTGAGAAAAAGAGAGATAAACAGGGCACAGACACAGGGTATCAGATTGGATAAAAAAGCAAGACCCATTGATTTGCTATCTGCAAGAGACTCATTTTAGACCCAAAGACACCACCAAATTGAAAGCGAGGGGGTGGAAAACCATTTATCATTCTAATGGACATCAAAAGAAAGCTGGGGTAGCAATCCTTATATAAGACAAATTAGATTTTAAACCAAAGACTGTCATAAAAAAAGAGGAAGGACACTATATCATAATTAAAGTGTCTATCCAAGAAAAAGATCTAACAATTGTAAATATTTATGCCCTTAACATGGGAGCAGCCAATTATATAAACCAATTAATAACAAAATTAAAGAGACACGTCGATAATAATACAATAATAGTTGGGGACTTTAACACCCCCCTCACTGCAATGGACAGATCATCTAAGCACAAGATCAACAAAGAAACAAGGGCTTTGAATGACTCACTGGACCAGATGGACTTCATAGATATATTCAGAGCATTCCATCCTAAAGCAACAGAATACACATTCTTCTCGAGTGCACATGGAACATTCTCAAGAATAGATCATGTACTGGGTCACAAATCAGGTCTCAACTGGTACCAAAAGATTGGGATCATTCTCTGCATATTTTCAGACCACAATGCTTTGAAACTAGAATTCAATCGCAAGAGGAAATTTGGAAAGAACTCAAATACATGGAGGCTAAAGAGCATTCTACTAAAGAATCAATGGATTAACCAGGAAATTAAAGAAGAATTTAAAAAATTCATGGAAACAAATGAAAATGAAAACACAACTGTTCAAAACCTTTGGGGTGCAGCAAAGGCAGTGCTAAGAGGGAAGTATATAGCAATATAAGCCTTCTCAAGAAACAAGAAAGGTGTCAAATACACAACTTAACATTACACCTAAAGGAGCTGGAGAAAGAATAGCAAGTAAAACTTAAACCCAACAGGAGAAGAGAATTAATTAGATTAGAACAGAAATCAGTGAAACAAAAACCAAAAGAACAGTAGACCAGATCAACGAAACTAGGAGCTGGCTCTTTGAAAGAATTAATAAGATTGATAAACCCCTGGCCAGACTTATAAAAAAGAAAAGAGAAAGGACCCAAATAAATAAAATCATGAATGAAAGAGGAGAGATCACAACCAACGCCAAAGAAATATAAACAATTTTAAGAACACATAATAAGCAACAAATTAGGCTATCTGGAAAAAATGGATGTATTCCTAGAGGTGTATAAAATACCCACACCGAAATAGGAAGAATTAGAAAACCTGAACAGACCCATAACCAGCAAGGAAATTGAAGCAGTAATTAAAAATCTCCCAACAAACAAGAGTCCAGGGCCAGATGGCTTCCCAGGGGAATTCTACCAGACATTTAAAGAAGAATTAATACCTATTCTTCTGAAGCTGTTTCAAAAAATAGAAATGGAAGGAAAACTTCCAAACTCTTTCCATGAGGGCAGCATTACATAGATCCCCAAACCAAGGACCCCACCAAAAGAATTACAGACCAATTACCCCTGATGAACATGGATGCAAAAATTCTCATCAAAATACTGGCCAATAGTATCCAACAGTCCATTTGAAAGGATTATTCACCACGACCAAGTGGGATTTATTCCTGGGCTGCAAGGGTGGTTCAACATCTGCAAATCAAACAATGTGATACACCACATTAATAAAAGAATGGACAAGAATCATATGATCCTCTCAATAGATGCAGAAAAAGCATCTGACAAAGTACAGCATCCTTTCTTGATTAAAACTCTTCACAGTGTAGGGATAGAGGGAACATACCTCAATATCATAAAAGTTGTATACGAAAAGCCCACAGTGAGTATCATTCTCAATGGAGAAAAACTGAAAGCCTTTTCCCTAAGGCCAGGAACATGGTGGGGATGTCCACTATCACCACCATTGTTCAACATAGTACTAAAAGTCCTAGCCTCAGCAATCAGACAACAAAAAGAAATAAAAGGCATCTGAATCGACAAAGAGGAAGTCGAACTCTCACTCTTCTCAGATGACATGATACTGTACATGGAAAACCCAAAAGACTCAACATCAAAGTTGCTAGAACTCATACAGGAATTCAAAGTGGCAGGATATAAAATCAATGCGCAGAAATCAGTTGCATTTCTATACACTAACAATAAGACAGAAGAAAGAGAAATTAAGGAGTTGATCCCATTTACAATTGCACCCAAAACCGTAAGATACTTAGAAATAAACCTAACCAAAGACGCAAAGGATCTGTACTCAAAAAACTATAGAATGCTCATGAAAGAAATTGAGGAAGACACAAAGAAATGGAAAAATGTTCCATGCTCATGGATTGGAAGAACAAATATTGTTAAAATATCTATGCTACCTAGAGCAATCTACACATTCAATGCAATCCCTATCAAAACATTATCAACTTTTTTCACAGAGCTGGAACAAATAATCCTAAAACTTGTATGGAACCAGAAAAGACCCCAAATAGCCAAAGGAATGTTGAAAAAGAAAACCAAAGCTGGCGGCATCACAATCCTGGGCTTCAAGCTCTATTACAAAGCGGTAATCATCAAGACAATATGGTAGTGGCACGAACACAGACACATAGATCAATGGAACAGAATAGAGAACCTAGAAATGGACCCTCAACTCTGTGGTCAACTAATCTTCGACAAAACAGGAAAGAATGTCCAATGGAAGAGACAGTCTCTTCAACAAATGGTGTTGGGAAAATTGGACAGCCACATGCAGAGGAATGAAACTGGACCATTTCCTTATACCATATTCAAAAATAGACTCAAAATGCATGAAAGACCTAAATGGGAGGCAGGAGTCCAACAAAATCCTGAGGAACACACAGGCAACAACCTCTGTGACCTCAGCCGCAGCAACTTCTTGCTAGACACGATTCCACGGGCAGGAGGCCCTTGAGGCTGTTGCCGCTGAAATCAACAGGGCCGAAGTGCAGAGCCTAAAGGGTTAATCTACCCTCCAGAGAGTTCTGTGATCTGGCCAACACTTGGCCCAGGAGGCAGGAAAGGGGCTTCAGAGAGAGCAGGTATTAGCATATGTGGTGGGAGCTCCTGTCCCCTGCCCTGAGATCTCAACCCTGACTGGACACCAAGATCACCTGGGGAGCTTTAAAAATGCTAATGCCCAGGCCCGTGATCCAGGGAATCGGAAGTTGTTGGTCTAAGGTGGGGTAGCTGGCTGTATTTTAAAAGCTCTTCAGGAGTGCCTGGGGGGCTCAGTTAAGTTTTGAGTGTCCGACTCTTGGTTTTGGCTCAGGTCATGATCTCAGGGTCGTGAAATTGAGCCCCACTCAGGCTCCGCACTCAGTGTGGAGTCTGCTGGAGATTCTCTCCCCGTTGTGCCCGGCCCCCAAATAAATAAATAAATCTTAAAAAAAAAAAAAGCGCTCCTCAGATGATTCTGGTACACAGCCAGGGGTGAGCATCACACACTAGCCAGCGAGCTCCTGAAAGAGCTGCACACACGTGTGCTGAACTAATAACACTGAGTGATGACATCCACGTGAGGAACGATGGCAGCCACTGAAACCTGGGCTGAGCTGTATGTGGTGAAATGGAAGCAGGATGACTCTTAGTTCGCAAAAAATAAAACCAATATACACGTAAGGGAAGAGGACTGGAAGTTTACACATCAAAGGGTTCTTTTGAGTTATCTCTTGAGCAGTGAAGTTATGGGGGAAGGTTTTTGGAGCAGAGTGCCTGTGAGAATTCATGTAATTCCCATGTCATTCTACTTTCTGGGCCTCAGTTTCCTCATCTCTAAATCGGGGGGGGAATAATGGGGCAAACCTACGCAGTGGTTTGTCAAAGGAAAACTGGGAAGCTTTAAAAAACAAAAGAAATTTACTTGCAAAGAGTGCAAGAGAATCAGATTTCGGGATGGCTCTCCATATATGAAAGTTGAACAATAGCATTTAAGTAAGCAAGTGAACACACACACACACACACACACACACACACACACACACTCTTACCAAGGCTACTGGAATGGGTTGAAAGATATGTCCCCCCCAAAAGATATGTCCATGTCCTCACTCCAGACCCTGTGAATGTGACCTTATTTGGAAAAAGGGTCTTTGCAGGTGTAATTATTTAAGAATCTCAAGGTCAGTTCATCCTGGATTATCCTGGTGGGCCCTAAGTCCAATGACAAGCAGACAGAAAAGGAGAATACAAGGCAGGCAGAGAAGGCAGGACGTGTGAGGACATAGGCAGAGACTGGAGGGGTATAGCCACAAGCCAGGGATGCCTGGAGCCACCTGAATCCAGCAGAAGCAAGGAAGGATTCTCTCCTAGTGCCTTCGGAGGGAGCATGGCCCTGCTGATGCTTCGATATTGGACGCTATGAAGGCTAATTATGGTAGAAGAGCCATGAGTGCCTGAACCAGTTTCTCTGGGTTGGAATACAAGTCCCCTGCTTAATTCCATCTCCCTTGTCGTCCTGTGACTCTGTTTCATCCCTCCAGGTGGGAGATGGATCCCAGCATCTGCCATTTCCCCTCTTTTTAATGAGAAAATATTTTTAGAGAAAGGTTCAGGAGTGTGGCTGGGAGGTGGACAAGCCCAGCCTGGAGCAAGGTCTAGTAGGTCCTAGTGGAAAAGGAGAAGAAAAAAAGGGACGGTGTCGAAGGACATCAAAGAGTAAGCTGTGAGCAGGAGAGGACAGGGGCCTGTGGGGATTTGTGTGCCCTGTGGACAATCCCACAGGAGCAAGGCAGGACTGGATAATGTCCATCGGAATCCGATGTGACCAGAATGCATGAGCAAGAGGCTAGGGACACAGTTGTAGGAAGCCTGGAGCCTGGCATGGGTGGTGAGCCGCTGTTCCTTGGGGTCAAACATCTGGACATTTTCTGGAAGTTCATTCATTCATTCATCCAGTAAGCATTTCATTCACTGATTCCCAAAATTTTGATTGAGTAACTACTATGTCCCAGCCCAGGCACTGAAGCTATAGCAAGGAACAAAACAGACAAAAATCCCTGCCCTTTAGGAGCTTGTTTTCTAGTGGGGAAGACAGATGGCAAACAAGATAAATAACTGAAAATTCAGTAGGTTACACAGTGACGAGTTCTAAGGAGAAAAACAAAGTGGGAAGGAGGAGAGGAAGTGAAGAGGGAGCTGTCATCTTAGCCCCATGGAAGGCCTCATGGGTAAGTGACATTTGAGTAAGCACCCAAGGGAAGGTGGTGAGGTGGGGAATCATGCACCTGTCTGGGGAAACGTCTGTTGAGCTCCTGAAGCGCAGTCTCCACGGGCAGGAGCAGGGCGGGGTGGGGGGGTGGGGGTTATGACCCTCGTGAAAATCTAACCGCATGAGGACCCAGCACTTGGGGGGGGGGTTATTCTGCAAAGGGAAATACAAAGTGTGCCCCTCATGTGTTTATAAATGAAAACTGAGGATTGTAATAAACTCTATTCAGTAAATACAAAGCATAGTTTCAAAATCATCATCTGTTGCATCTTCTTTCCAAAAAATTATATAAATTATAGAGATTAGTGAAGAACAAGACCTTAGCAACCATCTGGTGTTAGTGTTTTCCAAACTTGCTGGAAGCTAAGAATCCACTGGGCTGCTTGGTTTAAAGATACAGATTCCAGCCTCCCCTGCCATCTAGGCAAAGGGCCTGGGGTTTTGTATGGTTAACCACAGCCCCTGGTGATGCTATGACAGGCCAGCGTGGGCGACACAGACAGCTCAGTCTCGTGTTTCACAAATGAGGAAATCAAGGCCCAGAGAGAGGGGATGTCTTGCTTAAGGTAGAACTGATCCCACAGGCAGAGCCAGAAATAATGCTCAGATTTCCCAACTCTTCCAGGTCAAAGTTTTTGCACAGCACAAAGGTTGCTTATGATATTTGAACTCGGGATGCAAAAAGACACAATTCTAAAACAAACACCGGGGTAGACACCTGTTTGGGGAAGCAGATATACCTGGGAGAATAAGTAGCTCTAGCCAATCCTCCAAACTCAGCACTGAGCGTTCTGCAGCCAGATCTACAGGGGAAATGGGCTGGGTGTTTCCATTCACAGGGAGCAATAAAATGATACATAATAATTTCATTTGATAAGAAAAGTTTTTCCCTTTAACAAACACATTTTAAAACCCTTCAAACCTTCAGTCTCTAATTATGGCAATTACAGGGGAAAAGGGAAAAAGAGGAGGGAGAAAAAGGCAGGACAGATTTCTTGGGAATAGGTCTTTCTCTGATGCTGCCCAGTGTTCTTCGCAGGAATGGGCCGTGGGCCCTGGAAAGAACAATGTGACCTGGCACCTGTGTGGCTCCACGTGAAAAGAAGAATAATAAAGTGATGGCTCCTGAAGGAGCTGGTTGGTCAGACGTCTTCCTGAGGCCCCTTGCAGTTGCGGCACGTGACTCACAGCCCTGCTGGGCTGGGCAGCAGTTTGTTGCGTTTTGTGTGTGTGTATGAGGGTGTGTACCGTGCGTGTGATGAGCACCCTGCCACATACCTGGGAACTCAAACACCACACAGCTCCTGCGCTGTGTGGCTGTGTGACCACATCTGTGATTGCAGCCGCTCGGGCAAACCGGCCTCCTGGGGAAAGAAGTTTCTCTTTCCAAGCCCGCTGTACAGGCCTGCAAGGAGACACACAATTGCCTTTGTCGTTTGTTCTTCCTGTTGGGGACAAAAGCCCTTTTAGTTGCTGTGGAATGTACAGAAAGTTCTGTGCTGAAGGGCTGCTGGCCCTGGCCTGGAACCCTGCAAAGGGGGACCAGTGGGGGGAGCTGGCTGCTTCTACCTGAAGCTCCCACACGGTGCCCAGCGGGCCAGCCTGCCAGGTGCCTGTGTGACTGGGAAGTGCCGAGAGGGTCCCTCAGTGCATGCCCCCGCAGTGGCCTGCAACAACCCATTCTAACCATGGCCCTGATATTCTGATGGCCTGTCGCAGGCCGGCATGGTGCCAGGGGTGGGGCTTTTAGCCTCATTCTACCCCTCTCAGCTCTTGAGGCTGCTGGTGTTACCTTCACTTTGAAGCTAAAGGGACTGGTCTTCAGACGGGGAGGTCAGGGGAGGACAGAGCTGAAATAGAGGAGCCAGGTCACTACAAGGAGGAGAAAAAACATAAAAGTGGGACAACTAGGCCTCAACTCATGGTGTTTACACTTTTATCCAAAGTTTAAACAGAACAACAACAAAAAATGCAACTGATGCCTTGGGCGGGGGGAGGAAATGAACCAGCCACCACGAAACCTAATAGTGGCACAAGTGGCCTTTTTTTCATTGCTATTTACATCTCTGGGTGTTTCCACTATTGCAGAACTGGGAGACTCACCGCAGGGAAACCTGTTGCCAAAATGCTGTGGGGCTGGGCTATTTTCAGGAGGGCAGTTTTCCCAGGATGCTATTGTCTGCATTTTTCTAACCAAGGTTGGGCAATTCATAGGGTTCTGAAGCCAATGGGTGTTGAACTTTGCTCTAGTTTCAAAATGTAAATGAGCAAGTGCCAGTGGGAAGTGCCCAGGAACTGGTCTGAGCAATCAGCCCTGGGGGAGCCCCAAACATAGGCTCCCAGAGAGGGCTGGGAAACACATTTGTGGGTTTGAAAGCAATGGGCATTAGGTCTGTCAGAACCTGAGTCCCTGGGGTGGATCGCACAATCTCATAATCTTCCAAGCAAAGGAGGAAGAAAGGAGAGAGGGGAACGGAGGGGAGAAGGATGTGGGGGAGCAGACCAGCTTTTATATGTGATCTTGTTTAAACAAGACTCTTATCAAGGAGTAATCCTAAACTTTGGTCTTTCTTACTACCTCAGCTCCTTGGGGAATGGGTATGTGACTTTGGGTTCCAGGAGGGGGATTAAATTGCCTCTTAGTGATAAGAGCCACAACAAGCAGATAAGGTTGATAGAAATAGGGGGAGGAATTCACTTGTGTCCCATGGGGATGTTCTTTGCTCCCCAGTGTCTGGATCCGTGTCTTCTACTGTATATGGTGTGCACCAAGACCGAGAACAAAGCTGACATCAAGTTATAGAGCAGCATTTGATGGCACAGCTGTGCTGTAGGTGCTGGTGCGGGGGCGGGGGGTATGGAGGGATGAGCCGAGATGAGCTACGGGTATGCAAGGAATGTCCAGTCCCATGGTGGCCATGCGGGTGCAGGGCATTAAATTTTAAATCCCTATTATGTGCCTAACACACTGTTAGAGGCTCTGGGAAAAACCCCGAGTAGCTGACATATAATTAAATGTGTCTTTACTGTCTAGTGAGTTCATGGTACTGTATTGGAGAAGGAACTGCCGTAGCAGAGAGGCAGTAGAGCATGCGTTAAGTGGGAAGTGGTGAGGCTCTGGCATTCAAACTGTCTGGGTTTGAAGCCATGCCTGGCTGTGGGACTGGGTAAGTTACCTCTCTTCGCCTCTGTTTTCTCATCTATAAAATGGAAATTCTTTCCCAGGGTGGTTGTGAGGATTGTAAAGTGCTTAGCACAGTGCCTGGAACATAGTAAGAGCTCGATAGACATTAACCATCATGTATTATTGTCTAAGACTCTGAGCCTTGCCCTTTGGGTGTTTACAACATAAAAATAAATAAGACAGGTCCTAAAACATGATATCACTGGACCTGGTTATTGCTGATAAATGTGTTGCAGATCTCAGAGGAGGGCAAAGACCCTTCAAGCAGAAGTCATTAAAGAAGGCTTCAGGGAAGAGGTGAAGACCTAGGCCTTTGGAATGTGGCTGGAATTTAGTAGGTGAGGACGTTCTAGCTGGGAACAAACAGCAGACACAAGGACATGCAGGCAAGAAGGTGCCAGCCGTGTTTGTGGGGTGCCAAGTTGCTCTGGCTTGGCTTTAGCTAAGGTCCCACTGGGGAGTCATGAAAAAAGAAGCTGAGCAGGAGGTAAATCTGTGCTAGGTGGCAGCCTATGGAGTCTGAACTTCATTGTGTATGCAACAGAAAGCTACTGGGAGAGGTGTTTTTTTTTTTTTTTTAATTTTACCTATTTATTTGACAGAGAGAGACCACAAACAGGCAGAGTAGCAGGCAGAAGGAGAGGGAGAAGCAGGCTCCCTGCTGAGCAAAGAGCCCAACAGGGGGTCATAACCTGAGCCGAAGGCAGACGCTTAACTGACTGAGTCACCCAGGCCCCCCCCAACCCGGGAGGGCTTTAAGAAGGGAGTGGGCTTTGCTCCTCCGAGGGTGGTCAGGGCTCACACATTGAATGATGTTGAACCGACCAACACCAGATATGCAGAGACGCTCATTAGTTTCGGCTTCTTGCCATCCAGTATGCTGGAGGACAGGGCTGTCCAGTGTGCAAAAAAAGGCCCTTCCTCCATTTCTCCCACTCTTGGAGCATTCAGGACTGGCTGGGAAATGACCTGAGAATGGGGATATAGTTGAGGAGGCTGCGGCAGGTCACTGAATGGAGTTAAAATGGGTCTGGAATCACTCTGCCCTTGAAATGTGGCTGCTCCAGACTGAGATGTGCTATAAGGGTAAAACACACACCGGATATCAAAGAGCACAAAAAAGACTGTAAAATATCTCAATAATATTTTTAATATCTTGAATTAACAATGCTTTCAAAATTAATTTTACTTGTTCCTTTTTTATATAGCTACTAGAAAATTTACAATACACGTGCAGCTCGCATTATATTTCTATTGGACAGTCTAGAGGGATAGGGACTGGGTGATTTATGACATGTAACTGTACACCCCATATTAGCCTGGGTGGGGTGCCCAGCTTCTAAAAAAGCCAGGCTTAGGGCACCTGGGTGGCTCAGTTGGTTAAGCGTCTGCCTTCAGCTTGGGTCATGGTCTCGGGGTCCTGGGATAGAGCCCTGGAGTTGGGCTCTGTGCTTTAGCGGGGAGTCTGCTTCTCCCTCTCCCTCTGTGCATTCTTTCTCAAAAAAATGAATAAAATCTTCAAAAAAATTTAAAAGTCAGGCTTGAATTTGAACCAAATCAGCATTATGCTCAGGATAAGACGTTCAGGGAAGAAATGGTGTATCATTGCTTGTGGTTAATTCTCCAGATTTCTCCAAAATCTGGCATCAAAATTCCGACTTCCTCCTGAGGCAGGAAGATTGTAGGACACAGCATTGTGGGGGCCATTTTGAGGAGAGTCTTCACCCATGAGAGTAAAGGGAGAAGCTTCTAGAACACAGGGGGTGCTAGGTCATGGTTTCCTGGACCTCCTGTGGTTGGCATCTTGGGTGGGCCTGCCTGTGAACACTACCACTGCTGGAGGATTAGCAGCTGATAGAGAGTCTGGGGTCAACGGGCCTCTGAAAACACGCTGTATGTGAAGGAAATGCATTGAGCCGTTTTAAAAGCTTATCTCTGGGTTTTGTAATCATGGATGATTTTTTTTCTTCCTGTGCTTTTTAGCAGTTTTCTAACTTTCTGCAGTGAATAGATAAGCAAAAGAAACTTCTTTTTTTTAAGAGTGAGAAGGGAACTGTCATAGGTTCTCTGTGGCTACTAGGCGGAAGCTGGTCAGGAAGGGGATACAGACATGACGGTTCCAAGTCCCCAGGCTTGATGTAAAGCAATCCTGATGGAGAGAGGTTCTTTCTGTGAAGGGTGGAGAGGCTCCATCAACAGCCCACGTAGGCAGGCCTGACTGCTGCATTCTGATGTCATGTTCAAGTTAAGGGGATTCAAGAGACTTACAGAACTGCATTCAACTTCTCAGTGTCCATGTTAGCATCTGTGTGTCCTTGGCAGGTCATCTGCCATTGCCAAGCCTCACATTCCTCATGCTGCGCTGGTAACTCCTTTAAGGATAGTAAATACTAGACAAATGCTAGCTATCATTGCAATGGAATTCAGCTTCTCAAATATTCATTCTAACAGTAACAGAATGATATTTTTAAAGTTTCCTAGGCTCCAAAGTGGGTATTTCACCAGCCTTTCTTTCCAGACAACACCGGAAGGGAACAGGTTGCAGAAAGACCTGCAGGGAGACAGGAAGCTCTGCTTCGTGGGTCACTCAGCTGCACACAGCTCTGTCCCAATGCCTGACATTCCGTCCCCCGGGTCAGAGGTCCTGAAAAAAGTCTGTGGTTCTGGAATCTCTAATTAGGAAAAGCCAGAATAATGGTAAACATTTTCACAGGGTTCTTATATCAACAACCTGCCAGTCACAGAGGGCAAGAAAACAATACATTAGCCTCTAAACATCCCAGCTGGTGTTAATCAGGGGCTTGAGTTGGCTTGATGCCAGGTCTAATTGGACAGCATTTCACTGTCCAACTCTGGGACGATCACAGTTGTCATTTTATTGCTAATGGGCTCAATGTTCAGAAGGAAATAAGGCATTTTCCCACCATTCTTGTTTTTTTTTTTCACTCTTTTTATGGTGCCACAATACACAAAATTTACCATCCTCACCATTTTTAAGTATACAGTTCAGTGGTATTAAATTCATTCTACTTTCTGTCTCTATGATTTTGACGACTCTAAGTACCTCATGTAAGTGGAATCATATAGTATTTGTCTTTTTGTGACTAGCTTATTTCACTTACCGTAATGTCCTCAAGGCTCATCTATATTGTAGCATGTTGTAGAATTTCCTTCCTTCTTAGAGCTGAATAATATTCCATTCTATGTATATACCATAATTTGCTTATCTATTCATTGGTCAATGGACACCTGGGTTACTTCTACATTTTAGTTAGGGTGAATAAAGCTGCTTTGAACATGGGTATACAAGTATCTCTTTGATATCCTGCTTTCAATTTTTTGGTACATACCCAGCAGTGGAATTTCTGGATCACATGGTAGTTCTAGTTTTAATTTTTGGAGGAACCTCCATACTGTTTGTGATAATGCTGTCCCATTTTACATTCCCACCACCACTGTACAAGGGTTCCAATTTCTCCACATCCTCACCAACATTTGTTGTTTTCTGTTCTGTCAATAGTAGCTGTCCTAATGGGTTTGATGTTAATACTAAACTGCTTGAGAACCTCCCATGTGTTTTTGTTTAATATCTTTGTTTAGGGGTTTCATCTCCACTTGGATGGCAGGCTCTTGTTAATTCTTGGTTTGATGCATTTTCCCTGTTCTTTCTCCCCTAGTGTCATTCTCTAGGCATTGAAAGAGGGGCTGGTGAATAAGGACACCACCCACAACTAGACCAGGAAGTCCTACAGGAAGATGAATTCTCTACAGGCTGTGTAGGTCACTGCCACTGGGCCTTGAGCTTGGGAGCCCTGATGATGTATAGAAGAATGAATCCAGTTCACGACAGACCTCTCGACCCTGAGAAAAATCGCACACAGATCACACACACTACCACCACGCCTTAACCCAGTAGTTCTCAGCCCACTGAACAATTTTGACCCCCAGGAGACAGTTGGCAATGTCTGAAGACATTTTTTTTGGGTCACAACTAAGTGGAGAAAAGGTATTACTGACATCTAGTGGGTGGAAACCAGGGGTGCTGCTAACCATCCCTAACTATAAGAGAGTTCCATCTTCTCACCTCTACCCCCCACACAGAAAGAACGATCTGGTTCAAAATGTCCATAGTGCCGAGGCTGACGAACCCTGAGGTAAGCTGATTCAGTAGTCAAAACCCTCCATTTTATGCCCCTAACCCACATGTCCAAACATTTTTCTCAAAATGCATTTCTGCTTCTCACAGACAGGTCCTGTTCCTATTCCTAAACCTGCCTTTCTTAGTTTTGACCTCTGTGCCTTTTTTCAGTGGTTCCCTCTGCCTGGAATGCTCTCCGGTGCACCTCTCTGAGCCCTGTCTTTTCTTCATTTTTTTTTAAAAAGATTTTATTTATCTATTTGACAGAGACAGAGATAGCCAGCGAGAGAGGGAACACAAGCAGGGGGAGTGGGAGAGGAAGAAGCAGGCTCCCAGCAGAGGAGCCTGATGTGGGGCTCGATCCCAGAACGCTGGGATCACGCCCTGAGCCGAAGGCAGACGCTTAACTGCTGTGCCACCCAGGCGCCCCCCTGTCTTTTCTTCAAAACTCAAGCAGCAACTTTGCGGTGAATGTGTCTTCAACCTCCCTAGTCACAGTAACCTCTCTGACCTTCCCCTGAAGCAAGAGTAGCTATTTCTCACTTGTAAGGCCCAGTAGGATGGCTGTTAGATGATATCTGGAGTGTAAGCTCCTTGAGGACAGGAACTGGGGCTTAGTGTGTGTATATACATGTACGTATCCTCTGCAGTGTTTCAGGTTCCCACTACAGAGCTGTTGAACAACTACACACCTACACTGTCCAGAGTTTTTCGTTGCTCTTCTATTGAGAGTTGTTTCCGTACTACAAGAAAAATGGCAGAATGGTAGAAAACTGGTTGGCTGAGGTTTGGGACTACCTTCGATGTAATAGGATTTGATCTGCATGGCCCAGAGATGGGAATTTTATAAATTTCCAGCTCTTTCGATTAAATAAGCAGCTACTAATTCTTTATATGAAAAGTCTGTGATGACATACAAGAATAAATAATAATGTAACAGTGCCAAACTGCATGTCCAGTAGCAGAGCAGCAGGGACCAAGGCTGACATGCTTCATTTCTCCAGTGTCAGAACAAGAGCTTTATGAGCCTGGAGGAGTCTGGAGGAGTGGCCCAGCCCAACTGTTATGACCCTATGACATTCTATTCCCTTTGATTGTACTGCACAGTTGGAGCTGAAAAATAGCTGTGTGTGTGTGTGCGCGAGTGTGTGTGTGTGTGTGTGTGTGTGTGTGTGTGTGTGAGTGGGGTCACACGGTTGGAGAGAAAGAACTTTAAAAAGGAAAAGAATGAGCCATGGTGTCAGGAGTGAGTGTGAATTGCAGTTCTGTTATGTCCTAGCTATGAAACTTTAGGCAATCTCTTTAACTTGCTGAGCCTTAGTTCAATTTCTCATCTGTAAAGTGGGATGACAGCACCTATCTGACTGTGGTTCTAGTGAGGATTACCTAATGCAAATCGGCTGGCATAGTGCAGTAAGTTGGTAAACTTAAAATAAATGTTATTTTTCTCTGTGTCACTTTCCTTCCCTTCTCAGCCAACAATGATATGATAATAATAACACTAGTAATAACAGCACAATACCAATATTATAATACTTTGAATTTTGTAAGAATCTTCATATTCATTTGAGTTTCATCAGTCCCTTTAAAGTAGCTGAAGTAAAGTAAATCCCATTTGCCAGATGAAGGGACAACTCCAAGGGCAGAGCTGCAAGGAATTAATAGAAATAATACAGTTACAATTTCATAGAGGTCCTGTCTGCAAATCTTGAAATGTGTTGTTTTCCTGCAAACTAGCTTTCCTTCCCTGCAACTTTTTTTTTCTTTTCCCCTTTTCCCCCATCCTTTTCATTAAAAAAAAAAACTTTTTTCTTTAAGATTTTATTTATTTATTTTAGAGAGAGAGAGTGTGTGTGTGTGTGAGAGCAGGAAGTGGGGGCGGGGCAGGGCGGGGGCCGGAGAGAGAGAATCCCAAGCAGACTGCGCTGAGTGTAGAGCCCAATGCAGGGTTCGATCCCACGACTGTGAGATCATGACCTGAGCTGAATTCAAGTCAGACGCTTAACTGACTGAGCCACCAGGCACCCTCTTTTTTCTTTTCCTTCCTTCCTTCTTTCCACTTATAGGTGGGTGGGAAGGAGCATTATGTTTCCATACGTCTTTCCTTAGGCAATCTCAACCACACACTGGTCTATAATTACCATCTATATGTAGATGACTCATACTAAGATTTTTAGAGCTCTCCTCTGAGTTCCAAGTGGGTACATCCAGCTAATTGCCTATTCACCATTAACTCTGGGAGTTCTCAAATGTACCCCAAGTTCAACACATGCAAATCTAATCCTGTAGTTCTCCTGTTTCAAACCCTTCAGTACTTCCCATTGTCCTAAAGAAAAGGATGAAACTAACATAGCCTAACATAGTGTTGTGTGCCATTTCGCCCCTGTTACCTCTCTGGATCACCTTGCATGAGCCACCTATGGAAATCTGCTTAAAATCCCAGAAATGGTACGAAGATTATTTTCAACTGAAGATATTTGAGATTCAACATATGCAGAAAGAAGCCTTCTTAGAGCTTCCCTTATCTGACTAAATGCAGAAACTTTTGGGAGATGGGGATGCCACAAATTCCCTCTTCAGGGTGGCTTTTGCTCCTGGGAAGGAGATCAAGAGTTAACTTACTATGAACTCCCTTTCTGGGGGTAGTTGACCATGAAGAAGTCAGAAAGACCACTTGTACATGCATGAACAAGCATTATCACAAACTTTCTTATCTCCCTTTTTTTTTTTTAAAGATTTTATTTATTTATTTGACGGAGAGAGACAGCCAGCGAGAGAGGGAACACAAGCAGGGGGAGTGGGAGAGGAAGAAGCAGGCTCCCAGCAGAGGAGCCTGATGTGGGGCTCGATCCCAGAACGCTGGGATCACGCCCTGAGCCGAAGGCAGATGCTTAACGACTGAGCCACCCAGGCACCCCTTTATCTCCCATTTGTTCTTCTAGAAACCCATTTGTCTCTTCTAAAGAAACTTATTTGTTCTTCTCATAGAGGCTTTCTCCCCATCTCTCTTCCCTACTAAATGAAGTTTATAAGCCTCTGACTTTAACCATTTATCGAGCTACTTCTTTTGTAAGCTCCCATATATATATATGAATAATTTTTTCTCCTGTTTGCTTTTGTTAGTTTAAATCGCAAGCCCCTAGTTCTGAACCGAAGAGGGTAGAGAAAAAGATTTTCCTCCCTGACACACCGTTGATCTCTGTGTTCAACTACACTGGCTTTATTTTAGTCTCATGATTCTCCCTTTTATAGATTTCTGCCTGTACTTTTTCCTCCTCCAGGAATGCTTTTCCCTTACCTTGGCACCTATTTAATTATCCTCATCTTTCAGAACTCAGTTCAAATTGCACCTCTGCACCTCCCTAAGGATGTTCTTTGAGTTTCCAATTTTAAGTTCTCAGGGCCCCCTGTAATTGTCCTTTGCAGCACTTGTTACAGTCACAATGAAAATTTGTAGGCTTATTTAATTAAAGACTTCTCTAGCAAGGTAAGCTTCTTGGTGGTAGAGATGCTGTCTGTTATTGCTCACATCATATTCTAAGTTCCTGGCATAAAGTGGGCTCTCCAGAAAAACAAATTACTGAATGAATGAATGCATGAAACTCCACATATGACAGACTAGAATCTACAAGATACCCCTTTCAAACAAAGACACGTGGAGCCCTTACATCACAGTTCTTGAAAGCCATTCAGATAATTGGGGCAAAGCAATCTCAAAATAGCCAAAGCTACGGCGGGAAAAGTTGTTACTCTATAGGGAGAAATGTCCTGGTCATGGATTAGATGACAGTTTATCTGAGAAAGGCTGACCCAGAAAACCATCCTGTAACATGCAACATGCATGAGGGGACCAGATCAAATATAAAAACAGCTTTATCACTGGAATTGAAAACACTTTAGTGAGGACTCAGTCTCTCTTCCTGCAACCTTTACCCATATGGAGGCTTTTACCCTTTTTATTGAACTACAGAATCCTAGAATGGTAGTGCTAAGACATGATCTGGTCCACGGCTCTCATTTTAAGATGAGAAAATTAAGTCCAAAGAGGCTTAGCAACTTCTCCCATATTACCCAGGCGGACGTTTGCAGAACTGCCACAGCGATGCTTGGGTTTGACACCTCCTAGGTTTTAGACAACTTGAGTGCTGAAGACCCTATAAGATTTATGTTTTTGTGGGTCACACAAATGGGAGGGAGGAGAGCTGGATTTATTTTCCATTTCTTTGGTCCACTGTCAAAATGAGCAAACGTTTGGGTTGGAGGAATTCTAGCCAAACACTCAAAGTCTAGGGGGAGGATACCTGGAGTGGAGAATGGACTATGGCAGCATGGAGGGCAGGAGCTTGGATGGATTCTCAGGTTTGGTCTTAGTTTGCCCACCTGATAGCTTGGGCTCTCTCCTGGACAACACACTTCTCTCAATATTTGTCAAATGGGTTAAAAATACTTGGGCTTCAGGCTATTGTGAGACCCAAATATAATAATGCACTTAAGACGTTTATCCCAACGTCAGGCATCTGGTGATCAATAAATGGAGGTATTGTTCATTGCCATCCTAATTCAAACTCATAAACACTTATGGGAGGTTTGCTTTAAAGGCAAGCAGTTGGGGGAGTAGAGTAATTACTTGGGAGGGGAAAATTCAGCCCTCCTTCTAAATCACACACTCTCTTTAGATATGTTAATATATTTAATCAGGTTGCAGTCAAGCCCTGCTGGGTAGCTGAGCCTCTTTCAGTGACTTTGCATATCTACTCCCTGATCCATTAGTCACAGGGTTTACAGTTCACCATCTGGAGCAATCCTACTTCTCTCATTCCCAAATTTTCAAGTAGCTTATCCGTGTAACACCCATCACTGACAAACAGTACTCATGGTTAGGAGAAGATTGAAGGGGTCCTCTTTTAAGTCTCTGTGACTATGGTACGAAAATTATTTTGAGTTGGAATGGAAATATTTTGAGTTCCTGAAATCCCTTATCTGCCTAAATGCAGAGCCTCCCCAAAGAACTCAATTGTCATAAATCCCCTCCCTAGGAGCCACTCTAATCTTCCCAGAGAAGTCAGCACCATCCCCAAACAGACATTGTTACAAAACTATCCTGCCTCCCATCCTCTCCCTTAAGGGCCTATTTATTTTTCCCATACCATGGCCTACTCCCCCCCCCCCCTTTCATCTTAGAATGGTATGTAATCCCCAAATTCTAATCGCTCCTTTGAATCACACTGCTTTGTGAACTCCCATACACACGTGATTAAAATAATCATTTCTCTTGCTAATCTCTCCTGTCCGTTTAATTCACAGGTCCCAAGCTTTAAATTTAAGAGGGCAGAGATAAAGTTTTTCTCCCTCAACAAGATCCTGGTACCACCACGCTGTTCATAAACTGAAAACAAAAACAAACAACAAAATGCATAAAATAAGCAAAAGAAAGTATACTTACTCTATTTTGGTGTTGTGTTTTTTTTTTCCCCTATGAAACATTAGATTCCTTCAAAAGCATTTTCTTTGGTGCCCCTGCTTTACTAGTGCCTGAACACATCTGCCTATTGGGTAATCCAGCCCTGGGCACCGTTAGTCTTAATTTTATAGACTAGGAAGGAAAGGCTAGGAGTTCAGGGCACATTATTGGTAAGGAGTGGAGTGAGGATGGTCACAGCTTGTTGAAGAACGCAAAGCTTCTACTACACGTCATTAGTGAACCCTTTGGACTGTTTCCAGTTCTTTTCTGTGAACAAGGGCACCAAGACAAACATCTTTGGGCATGAAGTTTTGGGCACATGCATCTCTGAATATTTCTGTAAAATAGGTATTTAGCAATGCAATGTTGAATCAAAAGCCTATGAACACTTTCAACATCTGTGTTTTAAAATTAACTGGTAATATTTTCTCATTTCTTAGGAATCAGAAAGTCTAGCACTTGAAGTTTCTTTTACTTGGGGTTGTGCTTCTACTTTCCAGAAATGAAACTTTGTTCAGGGAAAATGATACAAAACTTGGAAAAAAGGCAGAGATGTGATGTTTTAATATCATCTGAGCATGTCTCCTAATAGGCCAACCTAGGGCTCAGCTGATTTGCTGAGGAATATAACTTCATTTGATGGACAACTGACTATTATTGTCATTTTAACAATTTCACAGTTTCGCAGGTCCTGCCCCTTCACAAGGACTCCCTAAAACAGAGCAGGGCCTAGATCAAGAACCTCACAGAAAACTTAAGTTTGAGATACTTCGTGTCTCCCTTGGCCCTCTGATTGCTTCAGCCAACTGATATGGGAAACAAAGGCAGAAGAGAATTATTAAAATTCTTTACTACCTACAGCCCAGTCCTTGACAAATCCTTGAAACAGGCAGAGTGACCCTCCTCTAAGGACTCAACTACCTCGATATTAATACTTTGCTAAGGGTTAAAGATAATCCTAGCCCGGACACCCCCACCTCCATCCCAGATTCTGTAAGTCTACTTTAACATATAAAAATTCCTTTAGAAATTTCCTTTATCTCTAAACCCTCCAAGACATGTGTTGACAATCACCTCCCCAAGCATATGGCTCACCGATATACATCTAAAGGGTCTAATGACTAAGGTTTTATTAGACAGTAATAAATGACCTTTTCCCAACAACAGCTAGCCCCCTCAAGGTCCTGGAAACCTGGCTTCCAAAATTCCTTAGAGACTTACGCTATCCCCAACCCCCTCCCAACTGGAAAGTAAGTAATGTGTAACTCCTCATGACCCCAGTGCAGCTCTTTCTGCCCATGGGTCCTGTTCCAGTGCTTTAATAAAACCACTTTTTTGCACCAAAGTCATCTCAAGAATTCTTTCTTGGCATTTGGCTTTGAACCCTAACATCTTTCCTACATCACAACCAGTGAATTTTTGCCAAGATAAGGCAAATTTGGCTCATTTTCAGAGCTCTTTTTTTGTCAAAGTATGGTGGTCATACCTATCTGTTTGTTGTGGATAAAATGTCTTTGTCTTTCAAAAATTAGAAACAGAAAAGATGGTTCTCTAAGTCTTGTCTGTCTGCCTATTGGGAACTGCTAGGACGTGATGCTGTCTTTCAGGGGACATTTGAAAGGCCTAGTCTGGACACCAGAAGCACTGACCAGAGAGAAGCCCTGGTAGATGAGGTTGGAAGTTAAATGCTCATCTTCCAGCTTAAAGGCTGGAAGCCTGGGTAAGGCTCTGTGGAACCACTGTTGTGCTGGGAAGTCTGTGAAAGTTTCCAAAGGAGAAGTCCAGACCTGGGCTTGCAGACTTCTGTCAACATTTCTTTGTTTAAGGAATTTCATGGGATGGAACCATGAACGATCCCCAGAGTGGGTGGGGAGAAAGTAGTGGCCCACACTTTCTGCCTGTCCAGTTCTGCATTCTCAGAGGTGTTTACCTACAGAGGTTTGTTTTTGTATTTTGTTTACTGGAGGCACATGTGTTATTGTCTGTATTTGTGTCTGACCCATGGCTAAAGTCAGGGCACTGGGGCCTGAGGTTCTTGTTTGTGCATCTGTATGTGAGGGAAACCTTCGCCCTTCCCCATGCAGGAAAAGCAACTGGCCACGTATCATGCTCTGTCCCTATATCTGTGATTGGCTTTGTTGAGGAAAACTTGGTTAACAGATCACAGGAACCTGTCACTTGTACTTGTTATGGGGATCTCAGGAGAAAGAAAGAAATGCAAATAGGCATCGAGCTAATAATTAGCAGTCTATTCTAAAAATGAATCTGGGATATATTTTTTTTAAGATTTTATTTTTAAGGGGCACCTGGGTGGCTCAGTCGTTAAGCATCTGCCTTTGGCTCAGGGCGTGATCCTGGAGTTCTGGGATCGAGCCCCACATCGGGCTCTTCCACTGGGAGCCTGCTTCTTCCTCTCCCACTCCCCCTGCTTGTGTTCCCTCTCTCTCCGGCTGTCTCTCTCTCTGTCAAATGAATAAATAAAATCTTAAAAAAAAAAAAGATTTTGTTTTTAAGTAACCTCTACACCCAATGTGGGGCTCGAACTCACAACCCCGAGATCAAGAACCACAGGCTCTACTGACAGAGCCAGCCAGGTGCCCTGAAGCCAGGATTTAAAAAAAAATAAAATAAAAAATCAGGTATGTTAAGTCATGCAGACATGGAAACAATCAGCATGAGAAGTTTCTACTTATAGCTCTCTAGAAACAGGAGGCTAGGCATGCCACACAGGGCCACTTGGGGAAGCACCAGGACTGATCAGGAGACAGAAGCAGGGAATACCGCCCAAAGCATTTATTGTGGTTTTCATAGGAAGGAATGGGTGAGGCAGGGTAGATGTATTGAGTAAACTTAGCATTGGGTGGTTTGAGTAATTTTGGTGGGCTTTGGGCTATAGTCAGTCCCCAGTTATCTGGTACCCAGCCCTGAGGTGGTTTAGGGCAGGGGAAATACTGGTGTGGTGTGTGAGAGTTGGATAAAAAGATGGTCAGGTGTAGGCTCTAAACTGGTTGGTTTGTAAAACAAAGGCACTCTTACAGAGGAATGTTCGCTCTCTAGGAATTGGCTAGCCCTGGGAGGGGCAGTCTGTCCAGGATCAAGGCCTCAAATGCCAAACCATTTTGAATATGAAAACAGAAAATAAGAAAATACAGTCAATACGCAGTCATAAAAAAGTACTAAGATGAACTGCTACGAAGTATTTTTAATATTTGATAAATGAATGCAGAATTATATCTGGATCCACATTCACCAATACTCTCAGCGGAGGTGACTCCTTGAACAGGTAAGACTGATTTGATATGGGTGTCTGGGTGGATCATTCAGTTAAGCATCTGCCTTCAGGTCATGATCCCAGGGTCCTGGTGCTGAGATTGAGCCCAGCACCACATCCAGCTCCCTGCTTAGTAGGGAGCCTGCTTCTCCCTCTCCTGCTTGTGCTCTGTCAAATAAATAAATAAAATATTTAAAAAAAAAAAAGACTGAACCTCCCATGTGTTTTTATTTAATATCTTTGTTTAGGGGTTTCATCTACACCAAACGTGGGGCTTAAACTCACAACCCGAGATTAAGAGGCTCATGCTCTACCTACTGAACCAGTCAGGTGCCCCACTAAGACTTTAAGATTAATATTACAGAGTATTAATATTAATTAAAGAGAAATCTTTGGCTGCCTGAAATATTTTTAAGAAACTTGAAATTCACAGAGAAGCAGAGAGAAAGGAACTGGATCGTCAAGCATAGCGTCGTCTTCTTTTATTTTTCTTTTCAAAGCACCAGTGAAGAGGAGATCTCAGGGTTGCGAGATTGAGTCCCAGGTTGGCTCTGCACTTTGTGCAGTCTGCTTGTCTCTTGTCTCCCCTACTTGCATTCTCTCTCTCTCTCAAATAAATAAGAAAAAAAAAAAGACTTATTTATTTATTTGAGAGAGAGAGCAAGCACGGGGCGGGGGGGAGAGGCAGAGGGAGAGGCAGAGAGAGAATCTCAAGCAGACTCCCCACTGAGGGTGCAGCCTCACATGGGGCTGGATCCCACGACCCTGAGATCACTACCCAAGCTGAAATCAAGAGTCTGATGCCCAAATGACCGAGCCACCCAGGCGCCCCAATTTTTGGTGCTTTTGAACCAACATCAAAAGTTCCTCACTTCTGGGGGCTCCTAGGTGGCTCAGTCTGCCTTCGGCTCAGGTCATGATCCCAGGGTCCTGGGATCGAGTCCCATGTCAGGCTACCTGCTCAGCTGGGAGCCTGCTTCTCTCTCTCTCTGCAGCTCCCCCTGCTTGTGTTCTCTCTCTCTCTGTCAAATAAATAAATAAATAAATAAATAAATAAATAAATAAATAAATAAAATCTTTAAAAAATAAGTTTCTCACTTTTGAAAGAGCTATATTACGTGATGATGGTGATGATGATACTTTCTGCTCTGTTTATTTTAAAATACTGCGTTGTTACTCTTAGTAGCCAGCTAGCCAAGCTCCAACTGCCTTGTTCTCAAGTACCTATGCTTCCATCTGAAATTAGGGCTCAGTCTCCTCTGATATTTCTTCCCCTAAAATTCAAAAGAAAGGCAGTAATGTTTTTTTGGGGCACATGAATCTTATTTGGCACTTTTTAGATGTTGTTTGGTAGCTAGCAAAAGTCTACTTTCCTGCTTTATAAAAGAAAAGATGCTAAAATAATTAGGTATTTTGGTAATCTCCAGGTTTTTACCACTCAGCTGATAGTGAGAGCTGTTGTGTTTATCAAGCTCACCATATGGGAAGAACTGTCAATAAAAAAAGAGAAGATCAACTCTCTTGAGTCAATTACGAACAGGTAATGTGTTACTTCAGCGATTGTTGACCTTCCAGGATAGGAAGAAGCAGACAGTATTCAGGTACACAGACAGATACAATAATTCAACAAACTAATCTTAAAAAAATTTTCCTGTGTTTAAAATACTCTTGCTAACCAGTAGCAATTGTAACACACACTTTACGGGATGGATTAGAAGGACCTTGAGATTTGTCAGTGTCCTCAAAGACCAGATACATTATTAACTCAGAATTACTACGAAGTGGTTATATACTATACCCAGTGGAGAAGTCTACTGTACTTCATTCTGAGATTGTCGGTTGGTCACTGTAATAAACTAACCAGTCATTCAGTTTTGTCATTAGCAACTGGTTTCTGCTATCCCTTCACTTTGTCTAAAAACCCTTGCTATGAGCCATAGGTTAGAAATTGAGTCTTTTGAAAGAAACATTAAAAGGATAAGTAAAGGATCCTACCAGGTACTCTTAACAAGTGACACTACAAGGAGCAGACTTACGGGTACAGACTCCCCAGTATGACTTCTGGGAATCTGAAGTATTGTCCACACATGAACAGGATGTATATACACAGATGCTGTGGTAGGGGCACCTGGCCGGCTCAGCTGGCGAAACATGCAACCCTTAATCTTGGAGTTGTGAATTCGAGCCCCACGTTGGGTGTGGAGATTACTTAAAAATCAAATCTTAAAAAAAAGGATGCTGTGGTGGGCTATACAAAGTTCACCCAGTTTCCGTTATCCCTTGTCCCTTCTTAAGATATATATCTAGGAAGCTGAATTTATCTGTTGAATGAAAAGTCTTCCTAACTCTGGCTCCTGTGGCATGGCTGCAGGCCTCTCCTGCAGAGTGTGGACTTCCTGGCACTCACTTCTGGCCCTCTCCTAATCCAAGCGGGATATGCCTTCAGGAGTGGTCGCCCCTGACAGCAACAGCAGCCTCAGCTTGTCTGGGTCTACTGTCAGTCAGGGTTTAGAGGCTGCCAGGAGATGGAACCACCCCATTTATTTTAACAGACAGTTTGCTGTGAATTATTGCTAACCAGTGGTAACAAGGTAGTTGACAGGGCAAAAAGAGAATACTAATTTACTGTGGATGTAGCAGCTGCCAGACACACCCTCATACCTCAGGCTGAGGGAGCAAAGGAAAGAGTTTGAAACTGCTAAGACTTAGAACTTGGACAAGGGGTTCTGGGGAGCTGGAACTTAGCCTCTGAGGAGGGGCTGCTGCCTGAACATGCCTGATGTCTCGGGGGGTGGGGGGCGTAGTGAAGGTGATTCTGTTGCTCCCTGGAAGGAGCTGCTGCTGCCAGGTGCAGACGCATGGCTGGTGTGACACCGTCAGGATCAGGTAGCAAACAGGAAGAAACCAACCCTGTGTCCATACTCCAGCCTTGCAGCTCCCACAGTAGAGCCAGTCAGGGAGCAGCCAGCAAAGGAGAAAAGTGTAGGTAGTCCCAGCCAGCAGCTGAGAGCTCGTAGCTTAATAATGGGCACATCCAGCTTTCTTTTTAATTTTCTAGTAAATGAACTAGAGGTATCATTTCTTTACATTTCTCCTATTTGCAGTTATTTTCCCCTTCGAGGGTTTGGCTTTTGGTTTTAATAATATTCGATTATCTTCTCCATGCAAGGCAACCTTCCTCTCCATATTATAGAAGCTGGGCCTTTTCGTTTGCAGGTACTGTGATATATCATAGCCTTCCTATTTAGGTCCTAAGGTCTTTAAGAGGAAGTGATATGTACCATCCCCCACAGTGCTGGTACAGGGCTAGGACCACAGAAGGGCCGAAAACTTACAGAGTGACTGGCTGATGGATGAATAATGGGGTTTTACTTAAAAGGATTCCTTTCCAGTCATCATCTTTGCTCTCCTGCTCACAGAGAAATGGGCCTCCCCTCCACATTCCACAGGCAGCCAGTCAAGAACCATCATCTACTTCATACCTAGGCTGGGATGGGGGGGGGTGGCAGCGGGGGAATCATTTGCTCAAATGACTAGGTAAAAGCACATCTGCTGTCATTAAGCTCGGAAACAAGAGGGTTGCAAAGGGAAAGGAATTCTAGCCAGCTCACTGGGGCAGGCTTGTGATAATGGCTATATTGCCTAAATATCAAGAAAATTACCCAGAGGGGAATTTCATGACGTGGGACTCCTTGTGGTCAATCCACAGCTATGTGGCTGATTTCATCCTTACGGAACACAGTATCCACTTCTTGACTGCACTGCAACAGCAGGGTACACCACTTCCTGGGAGAATTCTATGGTGATGAGACAGGGGGACAGGAAACATCGCTTAAAATCACTTTGAACACAACAAGATCAGGCTTCCTTAAAAACTTCTCACTGGAAACAACCCAAGTGTCCATCACTGATGAATGGATAGACAAAATGTAGTATAGCCATATTATGGAAATTTGTTCAGCAACAAAAATAAATAAAATACTGATTCCTGCTTTACAACATGGATGAACCTTGAAAACATTATGCTATGAGAAAGAAATCATTCACCAAAGATCACATATTATGTGATTCCATTTACATAAAATGTCCAGAATAGGCAAATCTATTGAGACAGAAGTTATATTAGTGGTTGCCAGGGGCGGGGGGAAGGGGGGAATGAGGCATGACTTTTAACAGACACAGGATTTTTTGGAGGGTTATGAGAATGTTCTGGAATTTGATAGTGGTGATGGTTGCACAACCTTGTACTGAATTGTACACTCTAAATGGTGAATTTTATGGTACATAAATTATATCTCAGTTTTTTGAAAGGAAAAAAATGATTCTGTAAAAAAAATCAAAGCCATTCACTATTGCCATGAGTTTCCTAGATGACTAAATGAATAAATGGTATGATGGCTTTCAACATTCAGCACTTCATACAACGTGGCAATGGCAACAGATTTAAGAAGCTGACAGCAAATATGGGTTTTGTAGGGCTCCTCCCATAGAAGTTTGCAGGCAGCATTTATTTCACCCTAAAATTGGAAGGTCTGCCCAGATGATTTCACCCTTAAATTGGAAGGTCTATTTCAGTCCCACTCCCAGGTATGCACTCTGTCCCCTAGCCGATTGTGGTATTTCTTCCAGTAGAGATGATCGTCTATTTAGACTGTGTGTTACTGAAAGACAGATCATGTTTTCTCCATCTCTCTTGTATGTTCCATATGTAGAAATGTAGACAAACTTCTTCCCCTAATTATATAGGAGGACAAAAATGCAGCTGCACAAAATCCTACACTGAGTTTGATCCATTTATTTTCATTTAAAAAAAATTTTTTATTATGTTATGGTATTCACCACATTTTAACTTTTAAAGATTTAATTAATTAGTTAATTAATTAATCTAGAGGGTACGTGAGTGGGGGAAAGGGTAGAGGGGAAGAATCCCAAGCGGATGCCATGCTCAGTATAGAGCCTGATGCGGGGCTTGAGCCCACGAACTGGAGATCATGACCTGAGCCAAAATTAAGAGTCTGCCACTCAACTGACTGAGCCACCCAGGCTTCCCTGATCCACTTATTTATTTTTTTTTAAAGATTTATTTATTTATTTTAGAGAGATAGAGAGCATGCACGCTTGCGACAGGGAGGAGGGGCAGAGGGAGAGCATCTCAAGCATACTCCCTGCTGAGTGTGGAGCCAGATGCAGGGCTCCATCTCACGACTCATGAGATCATGACCTGAGCAGAAACCAAGAGTTCAGCCGCTTAAACGACTGAGCCACCCAAGCGCCCATCCACTTATTTTTAAATAGATGGAAGTGAATGCTGGCTCTATCTCCTTTCAAAAGAGCAGGGCACGAGAATTCATATCAAACCTAGTTGAGGAAATGCACAGTCCGGTAATCAGGAAATTTTTGCTTTTATATTCTTTGATTGGGTGAAGTACAGAGCACTTGAACTTTCTTCTCCTTGTCTTTCTACTTTTTGCTGCCTTTGAATTCAATTCAGACTTTCAGAAGCTTCAGTTAGAAAGGAGCCAAGGAGATGGAGAGTCATATGCGCCAAGCAGGGGTCATGTGCCCATCACCGGGACTATGGACCTTGGGCATCCCACCAGAATTAGAATAATTTGGTAGGGCTCCAAACAGTTCTCTATGCTCTGTCCCCTTTTGCTTTGATGATTAGTTATCTAATGCTGTGTAACAAATCATCCCTAAACTTACTGCCTTACAACAGCACATATTTATTATCTCTAGCTTAGCTGAGTGGTTGGGCTCTGCGTCTCTTGTAAGGCGGCAGAATCAGGATGTCTTTCAGGGTTGCAAGCATCTAAGGGCATGACCTGGGTGGAGGATTGACTTCCAGGTTGGCTCCCTCACATAGGTGGCAAGTTCATGCTAGCTGTTAGCAGAAAGCCTCTATTCATCACCACAGGGACTTCTCCGTAGGGCCCCTTGAGCATCTTCACAACGTGACCTCTGGCTTCTGCTAGGGTAAGTGATCTAAGACAAGCACAGGGAAGAGACCGCAGTGTCTTTTATGACCTACCCTCAGAAGTCACATTCCATCATTTCCACGATATCCTATTGATCAGACAGCTCAGCTCATGATACGGGAGGGGACTATACAAGGATGTGAATATCAGGAGGCAGAATCATTGTGTAGCCATCTTGGAGGCTGGTTGTCACATAAGCCATAAGATAAAGGGCAGTTTCAATTGAATTAAGTGGGAATTCCTCTCTGTGTCCCCCAACACAAACCCCAAATCCTGACTGGGACACCTCCAAAGAGGCATACTGCACCTCTCTGCAGAGGATCCAGGGTGATGAGGAGGGGTTAGACAGAGGGAGGAAAAGCTACTGAAGACAGTCTAAGAAGGATTCAGTCTCACCCATCAGAAAGAAAAAAAAGAAAGGACTCGATTAGACTCTATAAATCAGAAAGGAGCTGGAAGAAAGCCCATTTTTCCAAATGACGGGAGAATGGAGGGGGCTCTCTTTTTAAAGCCAGAAAGTTGTAGGAACAGTCAAACCTTCCCTCCAATGAATCTCACTACCCTGTGGTCATCCAGATTGAGAAAGTAGATGCCACCTTCTGAGAGGAGGTCAAAAAGTTCAGCATGTTTCCTCCAAACTGCTCCTCGGTAGTCTCCCCAGGTTTGAAACCCTGCCCTGGAGGTGCCATACACACGGTATCACAAGTGGCCATGAGACTTGGTCTTACTTACGCTGAGGTCCCACGTGGCCTTGTTAGCATAGAGCAACCAAAGGTAGCTGGGCAGGGCCACTCTGCAGCTGTTTTCTTTCTCTGTTGTTTTAGTTGATAGGTTTGGTCCTGAGGTTGTGTGGGTGGGGTTGTCTCACTAGACCAAACCAACTCGACAGATCTGGCTCAGATTTGAGGTGGGGGCTGGATCTCCCTCTTCTACATAGTTGTGGCTCTGAGAGACCAGAGTGTTACAGTGAGGCATGTGTGTGTGCTTGTGCGTGTGTGTTGGGTCTCTGAAGCTCCAGTTGTTGTTTCCAGTCTGGATATTATAGAGAAATTATTGCCAACTGAATTATACTTTGGTTGAGTATCCGTGTTCATATTTAGTATAAATAAAGTTGATTCAAATGACTTGTGTCATGAGTAGGAATGCAAAGTTTGGGAAGAAAATAAGGGGAAAATGGAAAAACCGCTTCCTTCCCAAAGTTCTTGACTTTTCTGTCCCTATGATTCCAAGTTATGGTTTCTGATTCATGTCCACCTGTGCCTTCTTTGTTCCCAGGACCAGGACTGAGGCGCTTGTGCTACCGGCAGCCACTTGGTGCCTCTCCAGGCACAGAAGGATGAATCTCTTTATGCTATGCTTTGAGGTGACTGTGTCTGGTTCTGAATCGGGGAACTTAAGAGTTGTGGGCTGGTCGTAAGAAAGTTCCGGGCTTAACCCTGCTTCTGTCCTTAGCCACCCTTGTAAACCTGAACAGGTCTCTCAGCTTCTCCGAGCATCAGTTTCATCATTTAGCTCAGAGGTGGTAAGACCTGTCCTGCTCATCTCACAGGCTTGTGGGGATGACTGACTGGGATAATGAAGGTGAAAGTGGGGTAGGTGTGTATACTATTATTCTTTCTATCAGATATAAGTGAATAAGTACATGTTACGCCACCAAGCCACCACAGTACAGTTGGCTGCTGCTTGTCACTGAGCCTTGCTCATCTGACCAGAATGGGTGCTTGTTGGTATCTCCCACCTGCCACAATAATGGCTCCAAATCACAGGCAGTCTGGGAGGGCTAGGGCCAGGTTTCGCGGGGTTTAAACAGATACAGTTTGGGGATACCCTCCTTAAGGAAAAGAAAGTGAACATACGGCTTGAGCTCACCAAGGTCTTGGAAGGGGCCCATGCAAGTAGGGGACCCTGAAACTTCTTTAGCTTCAACTGATTCTGCCCTCTGGCTTTCTGGTCTTGACGCAAGTCTGAGATCTGAGCATTGCCTTTTCTGGACTGGGAACTTCAGGAGCCTTCCCAGATGCTGAAGCTAAATTCTCCTGTGACACACTGTGAGCAGCCCCTGCCTGGCTGTTCCCTGATTCACTCAAGGATGGTCTTCCTCTGCTCATGATCTCTACCCCAGAGATCCTTGCCAGGCCTCAGTCCCTAATTTCATAGGTGGAGAAAATGTGGCCAAGACATGGGCAGTGACTTATCTGAGGGCATACAGCCTTCTAACAGCAGAGCTTAGAGAGGAAAATGGAGCCCCTAAGTCCCATTTAGACCCTCTTTCCACTATGCCCCCTTGAATACTAGCCTTCTTGAAGCTACTTTTGACTATCACCTAATTGTCCATCAGGAATCTGCTGTTAGTGGACCAGTTTGGTAATCATTTATGCTTCCAACTGGTAACAGCCTGTGTTCGCTCACCACTGGCAGACAGGTTGGCCTTTAACTTGTCCAGCGTGGACTCTTGCAGCCTTGTCCTAGCTCTCCCCAGGGGTCTGGCAGGACTGACAAAAGGTCAGCCCAAAATAGTTCCTTCACCCAACACTTGCCCATAGGGTTTGCACCTGACGCACCACATATGTGTCCTCAGGCCCTGGCACCTGTCCGTGGTATTGGTTCTGACCTATAGTTCCTGTACGTGCTCTCCACCTTTTCCTTAGAAACTGACATTTCAGGTTGATCTTGCCTTTGATTTCGACCTTTGGTTGCCCCTGGCTCACCTATCTCCAGCAAGCAAGAGCCCCAAGTACACCAGCACCTGCCCCTGTGCCCCAGTCAGAGCACTGATTCAGCCAAAACACTACGCTGAGGGGTCCGCTGAGGTGTGGGGAGAGTATGGACCTGTGTGCAAGGAGTCTACTGTTCCCTCGGCAGGCTCAGCTCTGACCCAGTCTATCCCAATGACCCTAAACTGTAGGAAAGTCAGAGGCTTCAAGCCACATTTGTCCCTCTGGGCCTAGGGTGACACTCAGACACTAACAAACAGCTTCATTGGTTAGAATACTGAAGTACCTCCCTATCAGTGGGGAAACTGCTATAGCTCTATGTCCTCTGAGGACTCCCTTCCAGATCCCTTGGCCCCTCTGCCACACTCCCCAGGACCTTCTCAGGATCCACAAAATGGCCCTTGGTCTAGTAGGAGGTCTCTAGGACTGTGCCCTAATTCTAAGGCCCATGTCTGTTCTGATGTGTGTGCCTGGCCATAGTGATAATTCAATATCCTGAATATCATGCCTACCTAACCCTGAGCCACTCTTCTGCTACTAAATTGGTCCCCTGCAGCCTGGTTTCTGACATGACATTCCAGCTATAGCTTCACTCCTTTCCTTGGCAGTGTGTGCCTGCTGACACCTAACCACACGGACAAGAATCTAGACTGTCTTCCCAGGTAGGACTTTTGCAGCCCAGCCTGGTCCTGCCTGGGGTCCTACCAGCAGAAAGATTGTTCTAGAGCTGACTGCCGAGTGATCGCAGGTCTCTGGAACCATGCTGAAGACCCCCACCTGGGCTTGGCTACATCTCTGACACTCTGGGTTCTACAGCGCCAACATCCCTCAGGTGGTTCTGGTTCAGATCCCAAGCCTTCCCAGCCTTCCCTGTTTCACTGCAGTTAACTGGACTGTGCCTGACAGTGTGTCCAGATAGGGCAGGGAGGGACAAGGAGGGGCAAAGCATGTCCTCCACCACCTTTAAATGCTCCCACCCCCACATGTACACAAAGGCAGCCAACCAGCCCCCTCCCTGTACTTTCCATTTTCACTGAGGTGCACACTGAGTCTGTACTCTCTAGTCTGTGTATGTCCCTTCCCTCCTGATGCCCACTCCCCAGGGGCCTGGATCCCAGCCAGCAGCCAGGCAAAAGAGCATCCGACAGACTGTGGCTGAGGGTGGCTGAGTGTGTTGCTCCTGAAGTCTACCTACTCCCTTCCTACCTCATTCCTTTGGGTTGAAAATGAGGCCTAAAGAGAGAAACAAAGACTTGGAGCACGAATGGTGTATTTAAGGGACTGGTGTGGAAGATAATTTGGGAGGCAGTTTTTACTTCTGAGGTCTGTAAATGACATCATGCAGAGAAGAGAACCGTCTGTTCCTGCAGGTATAGAAACAGGCCTGAGACCAGAGATTAAAACAAAACAAAACAAAACAAAATGAGAGAGAGAGAGAGAGAGAGAGAGAGAGAGAGAGGGAGAGAACTTTTTTTTTTTTTAGTACATAACCTGAGCAAGGCATTTATCTAAGCACTTTGCAACCATTTTCTCATTTTTTTTTCTCCAAGAGACAGATTGCCACAGAGTTTCAGATGTGTAAGGCTTTCAAGGCAGAGCTATCTGGGCCAGCATTCTTGTCGCCCTTCCCCCTTGGTGATAGTGTTCTGATTTCATTTGGGATGGCAATGTACCCAGAGGAAAGTCTATGTTTCCCAGGCTTCTTTGCACTGTGACTAAACCTGGCCAACAAGATTTAAGTGGAAGTGTTTGTGAGTTAGTCTCCTTCATAGGAGTGGCATTCTTTTATCCCTCCCCCTTCTCTTGTTGCTGCTTGGAACTCACAGGTATTACTGGCTGGAGTTCCAGCAGCCATAGGGGACCTAGAATAGAAGCCATGCATGGCAGAAGAGAGAGACAGGAGGAGCCTAGATCCCCATGGAGCCTTCACAGCAGCTGAGAACATTTATGCAAAACAATACAAACTTCTGTGTTTAAGCAATTACAGTTTCTATTTCTTGAAGATGAACAAAATTCTTAACTGATACAGGATCTTGGAAATCAGTGACTCAACAGATGGTGTCAGACACTTGCAAAAGAATGAACTGGACCTTCTACAAAAGTTAACTCAAAATGAGTCAAACGTAAACACAAGAACTAAAACTATAAAAGTCTTAGAAGAAAACACCAATGAAAACTCCATGACATTGAACTTGGCAGTGACTACTGGGGCTATGACACTACAGGTACAGGCAACAAAAGAAAAAGTAAACAAACGACTTCACCAAAATTAAAAACTTTTGTGGATCAAAGGGAACTATCAACAGAGGAAAAAGGCAACCTGCAGAATGGGAAAAAATATTTGCAAATCACCTATCTGCTAAGAATAAACATCAAGAATATATAGAACTCCTAAAACTCAATAGCAAACACCAAGGAACTCAATTAAAAAATGGGCAAAGGATCTGAACAGGCCTTTCTCCAATGAAGATACACAAATGACCAATAAGCACACAGAGGGATGCTCAATGTCGTTAATGACAGGGGAAATACAAATCATAATCACAGTAAGATACCACTTCACACCCATTAGGATTGCTGCTTTCAGAAAAACAGAAAACAAGGGTTGGTATGGATATGGATAACATGGAACTTTTGTGTGTTACTGGTGGGAATGTAGCAATGGAGTAGCCACTAAGGGAAAAAATATGGGGCCAGGAAAAATGGATATCCACATGCAAAAGAATCAGTAACAAAACAAAAATTAAATGTACCATTTGATTCCATAATTCCACTTCTGGCTATATATACAAAAAGAACTGAAAGTAGGACTGGCAGAGGTATTTGTACAAGCCATGTTTACACCAGCATTATTCACAATAGCCAAAAGGTAGAAACAACCCAAATTCCATCAATGGATGAACAGATAAACAAAATTTGGCATATCCATGCAATGGAATATTGTTTAGTCTTACAAAACAATGACATTTGAACACATGCAACAACATGGATAAACCTTGAAGATATCACGTGAAGCGAAAAAAGCCGGACATAAAAGGACAAATGTTGTATGAGTCCACTTGTATGCAGTATCTAGAGTAGTCAAATTTGTTGAGACAGAGGAGGGTGGTGGTTACCAGGGAGTCGGGGGAAGGGCGTAATGGGGTGGTATTATTTAAATGGCTATGGAGTTTCAGATGAGGAGGATGGAAAGGAGATCGATAGTGGTGATGGTTGTACAGAATGTAAAAGTACTTAAGGCCACTGAATTGTACACTTAAAAATGGTTATAATGGTAAATTTTATATTGTGCATATTTTGCCACAATAAAAAATATTAAGTTTAAATAAATCAATAAATCTGGAGTCCAAACCCCTTATTGACAGATGAATCGAGAACTTGTTTAGTCTGAATCACATAGCTCCTGGAGCAGCGAAAACAATCAAACCTGAGTACCCTCTACCTGCTCCTAAGCCCTGCCCCAAGGCCCTTTGGTGGAAAAGGTTTCATCACCTGCCCTACCTCTGCATCCTAGAAACCCTTTTAATCCGTTGATTACTCATCTGGGGTTTCCACCTTGGAAACTGTTCTCCCTTATGCAGGGGTGGGAATAAAAAGGGAGTGGGGGCTAGGGGCTGAGATCCAGCCTGAGGCCCTCTCTATAGGGAGGTAAAGTTCAGGATACCTGCTCGAAGGAGGTGCGCGAAGTAGCTGCCCTTTTTTTCGAGGGGATGAGGAATTTTGTAGGAACTCTGGTGGTGAACGGTCTTCTTGTTCTCCTCTAGAGCTAGTTCTGAAGTCAGAGGTTCTCCACCCCACTTTCCTGCCCCCAATATCCTTCTCCCCTCACACACTACATCTGATTCCAGCTGCTGGGGCCCCTTGGGTATTTGGCCTCTCTAGCTAGATTAGAAATTCTCTGAAAGCAAGGATCACATCTTCTTTGCAAATACTACCCCTCTCTCGCCCCATCCCCAACCTTCCCCTCTGCATCTGCCAAGCATGTCACTTGGGGCCACGACTCAGTAGTCCCCAGGGAACTTTGGCTGCTTCATGCTTCCAGGCTTACATATATTGTCAGAAGGTGCACCTTGGAAACGTGCCTGCTTGTTCTCAGGTAACTTCGGAGGTCCAGGAAGACCAAATCTGGGACAGTTGGGGAGAACTTGGGAGGAGCTTAGGAGTGGGCAACATGTCAGTGCAGGGTCCAAGCCGTGGGTAATGAGCGCCTGCCACAGACCCCAGGAGATGGGCCTGAAAGCCTGGTGAGATGGTCTTGAAAGCTGTCCTCTTTCTTAGGGAAAGAGCCAAATGTTGGGGATAGGTTAGGACTGACTGTGAGGAGGCCTATGGCCAACTTCAGGCCAGGACTGCCTCCACTGGTCTGGTCACATGTGAGGTGGATTTCCTCCAACTTTGTCCTGACCTTCCCCATGTCTCCAAGGCTGGAGGATGATGGCAGGAGGAGGAGAACGAGGGTTTATGGAGCGCTGGCCAAGCCCCATCAACCACTGCTTTGATCAGAGCCAGGCAACCATTCTTTTCCTCCACTTCCTGCCCTGGGACTGAGCCAGAATCAGTTTCCATCTTTAAACAGAGACCTGTTTGGAGACTTGTAAAAAGTACCCGGCTCCCATCTTTCTTTCCTGTACCCTTCTAAGGCCTTATCAAGAAAAACTGTGAAATGGGCAAAGATTGTTGGGCGTCTTTTCAACAGAATGTCAGGCACTGTCTAGACTGTTGCCTGGACTACAGGACCCTTCTGGAGTTGTCCGATTCTACAGGGATCTGTGCCTTTTATTGTTGATGATGCCGCATCTCCGTAGCCAAAGAAGCTAACTTACACGTGGCTGACGCGGACACGTGGATTCCTGTTCGAGGAGCGCAAAGCAAGCTGCCGGTCCTGCATCTCCGTAGTGATAGAAGCTAACTTACACGTGGCTGACGCGGACACATGGATTCCTGTTCTAGGAGCGCAAAGCAAGCTGCCGGTCCTGCATCTCCGTAGCGATAGAAGCTAACTTACACGTGGCTGACGCGGACACATGGATTCCTGTTCTAGGAGCGCAAAGCAAGCTGCCGGTCCTGCATCTCTCAGCAAATCCCCCCTGCATCCGTGATGGCCTATATAAGCATCTGCGTTTTGGATTCTCCCGTGAACTGGCTGGAACATCTTCCTGGTTCCCTCATTAACTAATGAGTTAAACGAAGTTGAAGGCATGTGTTCATTTCACATTTGCATAAGAGTCATGATTTTACTTTAAAAAAATTACCCTTTAACAATTTCAAGTATCTGTCTTGTGCTTAAGCTGAAGGAATAGAGAGAAGGAAGAAAAAGAGGAGGGCAAGGAAGTAGGCAGGGTGGATGGAAGGGGGAGTGGGAAAGGAGAAAAAGGAAAGAAAGGACAAGCCAAGAGGAGCAGGATGGAGGGCAGGAGAAGGAGGGGAGGGAAAAGCAACGTAACAAAGAGGAAGTGAAAGAAATGAATCTTCCTGCCCTGCAAACACACAAACACTCTCCATCTGCTAGAAGGAAAAGTCTTTATTTTGAGTCAGCTGTGACAGGCCCTCTCAGTCTCTCAGTCCGAGAGGGAAATTATTTTCTGCCTGTTGTTTCCCAGGTCACCAGTTATATTAAGCCAAGGTCCCTTGGTGGCTGCTGTCTATAATTTTTCCACTCTCTACCCTTTTGAGTCAGATCGCAAAATAAGGACATTTTGAAACTTGGACTCTTGGCAATCAGAGTGTGGAGATGTGGTCCAGAATACTCTCAGGTCTCATGGAGCTAGGCAGGGTCCTTATTGAGGGTCCTGCTTAGATCAGCAACAGGAAGGCAAGCAGAGCCGCAGATTGCTCCCATGGGTGTTCAGACTCTAGCCTGGCCCACTGAGGAGACCACACAGTTCCCAGGCCTTCCCCAGCTGCTCCCACAGTGCCTTGTCAGGGGTGAGAAGTAGACGTTTTGCCCTGAAATGCCTGGGCTGGCCTGGCATGGATCAGAGTCAATTGTCATCATTCTAACAAGCCCCTTCATAATATGTCCTTCATCTATCTTTCCAAACTTATGTCCTGCCACACCTACCACACGTCCTGCATGCCAGCCAGGCCAGCCTCCTTGCCACTCCCTGAACAAGTCAAATATTTTCATGCCTCTGTGACTTTGCTCTTGCTGTTCTCTCTGCTTAGAATGCCTTTTTCCTTTCTCCTCTACCTAGTGATGTCATACTCATGCTTTCCTCTTATTTCCAGGCAGAGTGAATTATTTCTTCCCTTGAGTCTTCATGTGTCTTTATATACATCTGTACTTAGACACAACACTCATCACTCTGGTTTGTAATTATTTGCCTGTCTGCCAGTCTGTTCTTTAAGGGCAAGAACCCAGGCTTATTCATGGGCTGCCCTGGTACTTGGCTCAGTACCAGGCTAGCACATTCATTCAGTCATTTCACAAATTTATTGAGTACTGACTATGTGCCAGGCTGTTTTCTAGGTTCTGGATAGTGAACATAACTGATAAAATTCTCAGTTCTCACGGAACTTACATTCTCGCTGGGGAGGCAGACAACATACAAGTGAACAAGTAATGTCAAGTAGTAATAGGCGCTAGAAGAAAATTAAGGGGGCTAAGGGCACAGAGAATGATGGAAGGTGGTGTTTTAGTTGAGGTGGTCAGGGAAAGGCCCTCTTGATAAGGTGGCATTTAAATAAACACCTGAAAGAAGTGAGGGAGTGGGTTACGTGGGTATCTGGGAAATAGGATTCCAGACAGAGGGAAAAGCAAGTGCGAAAGTCCTCAGATGGGAGTGTGTCTGTGTGTTCAAGGACACCAGCAAGAGCTACACCAGAGCAGTGAGTGATGGGAAGAGCTATAGGAGAGCGGCTCCAAGAAATAAGAAGCAGGGGGCCAGAGAACTTAGAGCCTTCAGGCCAACACAGAAACTTCAGCTTTTACTCCAGGTGAGCTGGGGAGCCACTGCAGTCTTGCCCCAACCTACATACATACAGGGCACACTCTTCTGCTTGAATCTGCTCTCCAGCTACACTAAGTCCACTCAAGTCCTCTTCTTTGAGGAGTGGAGAGACAATTTAACTTATATTTTAGAGCAATCATGATCTTACATGACCTCCTGGCTACTCTTTGGAGAACAGACTGTCCAGTACTGGTGCTCAAGAAAAATTGTTGGTGATGTGGGGCCAGATGCAAGTGGCCTTGGAGGACAATGGGAGCATGTCCTTGATTGGACAGGAAATGCAAGCCAGCATCTGCTCCCTTCAATCTATCTTCTTCTCCTACTTCTTCCTTAGAGAAGTATCCCCACTGATGAGGATCTTCTGCTCCTGGGCATTGAAGGAACCTGGAGAAACCAGGCAAAACTCATGGGAAATAAGCAGAGACCCTGGCCTGCTGAACTGAGAGATAGGAATCTTGGGTTTAATGATTCACCCAAAAAGTCAAGGCTCACTTCTTCGAGGAGGGAGTCCCCGTCCAGGGATTAATAAAAGGCAAAGCATGGCAAGAGAAACTTAGCCTTTCACAACTCCAGCATGCCAGGAGTAAGACTCTTGGATCGAAGTCACCTTCAGGACACCCTGGCAAATGAGTACTCATAAAAGCTTGTCTGAGAGAGGGAATGCGACTTTACCACCTACTCCATCCAGGCCCTTTCCCAAGTACATGTGGAATATCCTCACTGCTAAAACATCGAATAGAAATTAAAGAAGTCCCCTCTCTACCCCTCCATGCTCTCTCTCCAAAGAGTGGAATCTCTAATGTTGGAATTTCAGGTAACAGGGAAGGCCCTAGGGAGGGGATTTCCGGGAGCGCCTCTATTCTTACCACAAAAAAGGCCTCTATTCCCACCTCCCTTCTCCCAGGGAGGAACGCGGAGACCTCGGATAGAGAGGAGCCCAACCTGGCCTCGGTGTTCAAGGGGCCTGCGGGGCCGGAGGCCCGGATCGCGGCGCGCAGGACCGGGGGCGCCGCGTGCAGTGGCGGCCGGTGCTCGGCAGAGGGCGCAGAGGACCTGCTTGGTCTGTCGCGAGTCCCGGCTCCCGGGCTCTGGCACACCCTCCTCCCACCCCACTGCCTCCGCTCGCCACCGCGGAATCACTGGCCCAGCCTCCGCGAGTGTGTGGGCGCCATCAGGAAGCGCCTTCCTAGGCAACCCTGCCCGCGTCGTCTGCCCCCTTCCCCAGAGGGGATGCGCCACACCCTCCACAGGCCAACCCTCTCCTCCCATTGTTCTTTCCTTTCCAGGTGTGGCCTGTGGGGATGGGTGGTGGTCCGGAGAACGGGGGTCTGACCCTGAGGGTTAGCGATTTTGTAGGAAGAAGCTGCAGGTGAGAGGTCAGAACTGATTTCACCCCAGGCGCTGGCCCTTGGCCCGCTGGCTCTTGGATGAGGGCTTAGAGCCCAAGGCCCCAGGAAAGGAGGGAAGGCACCTGCAAAGTTCACTTCTGCAGGGCTTGGCAGGTGGTAGGGGACATCCTTATCGAATGAATGAATGAATGAATGAATGAATGAATGAATGAAGTGGAATGGAATGAAATGAAAGAAATGGAAAGTGGTCTGAGACCTGGGTCTGGCCAGCCCTATGCTGGCACAATACTTCCCAGTAGGGTTTGCCACACTCACCTCCTTGTCTGTTTCTTCTCCAAGACCATTCTTCCCACCTCACAGCTTTCCTTTCACTTTCTGTCAACTGCTCAAAACCTTTCACTAGCTGCTTGACCCATATCCCTCCCCCCAGCATTCAAAGCTCTGTACAGCCTTGCCCGGACCTACCTACAAACGTGGCACACCCTTCTGCTTGAATCTGCTCTCCAGCTACACTAAATCTACCCAAATCTTATGACTATAACTTGAACTGGCCTTCCTCTGGGGAGCTGCCCACCTCCTTTTTCGTTATCAGCAACACCTGCTCCCTTGGCTCCGAAGAGTTCTCTTCCTTCAAGGTCCAGCTTCAGATACCATTCTCTTCCTTCAGGAAGCATTCCGTGACTTTTTCAGTCCAGAGTAAGTTTTCTCAGCTCTGACCTCCTATAGCATATGCTCCTTGACACTTTTTTGGTACCAGTTACCTATGGGTGCTTTGTCATGTAGTACTCACCTACTTATCTTTTCTTTCCCACTACACTGTAAACATTTGGAAGGCAGAGTCCAAGTCTTGTTTATCTTGCTCTCTCCTCCATCAGTTTATCACATTTATTGAGCATCTACTATATACCATGTGTAGAGTCTAGCATATATCGTCCCCAAAGAGTCTAGGACACAGTCCCCCATGATGATGTTGGGGAGAAAAAAGACACTTGGGGCTTGAGGGAAAGTAGAGGGTGTGGCTGAGAAATGAAGCACTCACTAGCACTTACTAGGAAAGTCCCAAATGACTTTCTTTGGGAGCACTCAGCATCCTGGATTAGAAAGCAGTCTCATTCTCTAAGGCAGTGTGTGCCCATTTATGGAGCCACTAACTCACCCATTCCCTCATTCATTCATTCATTCATTTGATAAATATTTGTTGAGTCCTTAGTTTATCCTTGTGACTCATCAGATTGGTCATACTTCAACCCCTAAAGAGTGTGAGTGAGTGAGTGTGTGTGTGTGTTTGGTAAGGTTACTAGGAGCCTGGGAAGCTTTTGATGTGAGTTGCTTCTTTGTCAGTTCCTGTTCAGAAGCATAAGTCCCCACTGGAAATGGTCTTGGGAAATCCCAGGTTTTCATGGAGGGAAGGAAGGCCATCAACCCTCTCTGCAGGTAAGTGCTCAGACTTTGCCTTATAGTTCACTTTGGAACCGCTTACTCTGCCAGAGAATGCTCACTTCAAAGTCCTTTCCTTCTGTGATCATTCAAGGTTTTCCAAACAGCCCTCTGAGGTTCGGTCCATTTGCCAGATGAAAAAGCTGAGGCCAGGAAATTTAAGGTTTTCCCAAAGTCACTGGGCTGTGGCAAGGCTGGGACTATAGCAGGTCATTCACATCCTGGTCTATTCAGCTTCATTGTAGGGGCTTTGTCTTAGAGACACCTTTGGGACCCTATACGCTGGACTTTACACCTGGTTCGTGCAGATGCGTGACGTGCTCCATCTGTAAGTACACCCAGGACTTTTGAGGAGCCAAGCAAAGGACAGCAATCTCTGGCTCTCAGTAATGAAAGAGCAGGTCTCTGGAACAGGACATTTTAGATTTTGGATCAAAGTGGTGGCCCCCATCATATCTGGCCACTAGCAGCTCTCCATTTCTCACTCAGAAATTCAATGGTAACTAGTTACTGAATCCTAACTCCAAATGATTTCCAAACTCTAACCTTAATGCCTCAATTCTAACAACTCTTTTAAATCATTCATTCCCTAATTCTAACCAGTATACATCACTCCACCCCTAAGGGCAACTCAGCCCCTCCAAGATCCTGGTGGCCTGATGCTATCTTTAATATCCTTCATGTAGTCTGCAGTGTGGCTAAGCCTGCTGCCCTAATATCTGAAGAAGGAGGTGCAAAATGACGGTGTAAGCCCCTGAGGAGGGTGGTGCTGGTAACACCATGAGTTTGTCTTCATTATGAAAGTGGCCCCTTTTCCTCCCCAGGGACCCAGGTCTTCATGTTTTCCCCATGCCCTTCAGGAAGAGGAGAAAAGAAATAGAATGTTAACCCTTTCAGAAAGGCCTTTAGAGAGGCCTGCAACAGGCTAGGTTTACCGGAAGAGACAAGGATTAATGGGATTCCAGCCATTCAGGCACTCATTCATCCAACAAGCATTATACTAACAATTGAATGTGCCGGAGCAACCCTGGCAAGCTGTGATTCAGAGATAGTTCCTGCCCTCAAGCAGATTGCTATCTAGAGGCAACTGACTTTTTTGAGCACTGGCCCGAATTAGTTACCTGTTTCACACACTTTTCCATGTCGTATTTTGTTTAATTGCTACAACCCTATGGAAAAGATGAAGGGACTGAGGCTCATTGGTAGTAAAGGGCCAAGCCCGAGGCTTAAATGCTAAATCCTTTTTCCTGCGTTGCCTCTGGGTGGGGCAGGGGAGGGAAGTTTTCCAGTAACTCTGACATCTGTTCCTGAGTCAAGTCGCCTCCAGCACCACCTAGTCCCGAACAGCAAGTGTGGAGTCAGGGGATTGGGCCAGATTCTCTCCAAGGCCCCGCCCACCTCTCTGCTACGCCGAGCCTACCAGATCGCAGGCTCTGGGGGCGGGGCCAGAGGCTGTTAGAATGGTAGCCTGCCGTCGGCGGTGGGTCGGAGGCCAGGCTTCAGTTCTCTGTTGGTTGCGGTCTCTTCCTTGGCGTCTGGCTCTACCCGTTTCCCTGTTGACCACCAGGATTCCAAGCCACTGGAGAATCATGGCCTACTCTCGCTGCCCATTAAAGTCACGGTCAGACTAGCTTTGTCCCCAAAGCACAAAGCCCTGCCTTACAGGAAACACCTCTGTTTCCACTTTATGATCACCATAAAATAAGGCTATTTAGTTAATCGGTATTTCAGGCAACTACTCCGCCTGACCTTGTGGAGAATGACCCCTGCCCTTAAAGTGTTTACAATGTGGTTACAAAAAAATATGAACTAATAAATAGAGTATTATAATAATAGATCATATTTGTAGAACACTAACTGCGTGCCAGGTGCTGTAGCTTTTAATAAAGATTAGCTCATTTAATGCACAGCAACATCACACATCACAGCAACTTTTCCCCTGCAGCATATAACAGAGGCGGGAAGAGCTGGGGGAATGGCATCAGAAGAACTTACAATTTAAATGTAAGTTTAAATGCTTGGAAGTTACCTAAACAGTCTGAGCCTCAGTTTTCATATCTGAGAACTGGTAGTGTTTTCTACCCTTATGGTAAAGAGCTATTTGTGAGGGCTAAGTAGAATAATGCTTATGAAGCACATGGCATGGTGTCTGGGACAGAGTAAGTTCTTATGGGTGTATTTGTTCATTTTACTGAGTGCCAGGCACAGTCTAGGCACTGGCGATACAACAGTGAGCAAAACACAAAGCCCACTTACATGCTATGGCTTATTGATTCTTGGCTTCTTCTTTTCTGCCTGCATGTCCCCATACAGTTTCATGTTGATTAGCTCATTTTAAGTAGATATATTTATTTACTTCATCTTTGCATCATCTTGGTCAAGTAGGGATAAAAGAGGATTACCTCCATGTAATGGATGGAGAAACAGAGGCCAAGAGAGATTAGATGATTTACACAATACATCTGTAACGAAAGCTTAACCACAGATTGGTCTCCTGTTTCCAAGCCTGGTCTCCTTCAGGAATTCTCTCTTTTAACATATATTCCAGGCAGCCCTACATCTTTGTGGGGCGGGCGGGTACTGTGAGGCTTCCAGAGAAAGTTCCTGCCAAGAGCTCACTGCTGGAGGTTCTGGCCCCTCCCTCCCTAAGGCTCTGTCTATACCGGTGAAGTAGAGTGCTGAGCATTAGGGCACAGCCCTCCAGAAGAACCGGCAGATTGGTCCATTGTGATGGGGAAGAAAAGATGGAGGAGGAGGTAAGTGGTGATGGAGCACCCGCTACCCCTAGCCCACCAAGCCCTCAGTTCTTTGCTGCTGAGACTCCTCCCATCCCTTCTTCCAAACTCACTGGGTTGATGCAGCAGGATTCCTGTATAGAGTAGAAAGCGCTCGATTGGGTGTACAGGGTCAGTAGGTAAGAAAACTTGTGTTTAGTAAAGCTGACTTTCAAATTTATTAATATGTAGCAAAATTTATCCTGAGCAAAAGCCAAAGGAATGGGCAAAGATGACATACAAGCTTTTTCATTCATGGAAGAACTACTTAGGATTGCGAAACATTGGCCATAAGTTCAACAACAGGGGGCTCACTGAGTGAAACTGTGGCTCTCTCTACGCTGGAATGTTAGGTAGCCATTAACAATTTTACTGCAAAGTAATATTTCCTGACCTGGGGAAATAGCTATGATATATTGATAAAAGGTAAAAAGCAAGCCAGAATGTCAGGGGAAGCCTCCAGGAAGAGGAAGCCAGGTCCAGCTCTCTTCGTACCAAAGAAAACCTGGCCTGATTTGTTTGTTTGTAGAGCCATGTCTCAACCATGTATAAGAGGTCCATCTTCTACAGAGGGTTTCAGAAACTGGTTTCAGATTCTCCTTCCTGACCCCTACCTTTTTATTTTGTAACTATAATCCTTGATGTTTCCTAAAGTCCAGTAGGAGAAAGATCTCATGAAAATCATGTTATTTCCTCTCAGGCTCAGCCAGGGCCTTTGCACAAGCTGATCCAGCTGAAGGAGCCAATCGTCAAGCACATATTCTGCCCCCCACCCCAACACACACACACACACACACACACACACACACACACACACACTCCCCCCAGCTCTTAGCTCAGTTGTCACTTCATCTGGGCCACCTTCCTTACCTTAACTTCCCTGACAAGTCAGTTTCCTCTCTGATACATCCTCACAGCACCATGTACTTCCTTCTCCTTTGTTTACATTTATTTCTGTAATTATCTGCTGAGTGTCTTTTTCCATCTATGCTGTCACCCTCCATGACAACAAGGATGCGGATACTCTCCACCCTCTTTCCCACTCAGCATGATTCTTCCCACAGAGACTCTCAAAAGATGTTGGATGCATAGACAGATGAACCACGAAGAGATGGAGGGACAGATGAGGCTGTAGGATCTAACCCGCAGGAAGGAAGGGAAGTGATTACAACAGACACTTCCAGGGTGGTATAGGCTAGTTCTGGGCTTAGAGGAGTAGGTGGCAGCCAGCAGTGCAATCTCAGGGTCACCAGAAAGGCCCTCCCTGACCTGCATTCTAGTGTTTGATATCCCTTTTACAAAAGGAGACAAAGCCTTTTGTTTCCTACAGTGTACAGAGCTCAGGCATGAATCCCACATTCTTGGAGGGGAGAGAGGTGCTCAGTGGCTTACTTATACTCATGCTAAGGAGTAAATGACTAACAGAGTCTTTCCTAAGAGCAAATTATGATGGGAGGTGATGTGTGGAGGAGGAGGGGAGAGGAAATTAGGGAGCTAGACTAGGACCAAAAATGGGGGAAGGACAAAGAAAAAGGAGTCTTAAGGCCTGACGCCAACCTTGACCCACAGTGTCATTTTGCCTTTGCTGCACGCAGCCTGGTCCTACTGGGTATTAACTGCCTTTTTGGTAAATCGGGTTCTGCAAATATTTGACGTCTGGAAAACTTTCAACAAAGATGGCGTTCGGAAGCCTGGCTCGGAGGCCCCAGGATGACAACCTAATTACGTTCCTTTTAATAGCTCCTTCCCAAGTGCTCAGTCAGGGACATCTGCTCTGCCACGGTTGCACCTTCAGGGAGGAATATTTTTAACACCGTGATGCCACAAAAGGAAACTTCTGAAGGCTGGATGAAAATGGCCTCTGTATTCACAATGCCTCAGGGCCCAGGTAGGTAGGGCCTAATGCTCTCCCCCTACTCCCCCCCCCCCCCAAAACAGGGCCAGGCTCCTTTTCACAAGTAGAGGAGGTGTTGGTTTACTAGGAAGTGGTTGTTGTTATGTGTGTGTGTTTTAAATATTCCTTTTTCAGTTTTCACAGAGGTCCATTTGATGTGCCAGGCCACCTCACACAGCTTCCATATAAGTGGGGTGTCAAAAATAACCACCAAGAACACAGCAAATCCTCTGATGCCAGCCCTCCCTGCATGGTGCTGGGCACTGTCACTGCTTCTACCGGTTAACTCCACACCCCAGCTGAGGACCCTCCAACACAGATGCTGGTTATGTCAGGAAGGAAAGGGGGAGAAAAATAAGAAAGAGTAGGACTTCTGTGGTTTGTTTACTTGCTAGGAAGGCCAAAGGCTGACAAGCTGAAGATGATATGTCTTGGGGGTCTCTGGGATCAATGAGAAAAGTACAAGGACCAAAAAGATGATCTACTCTGAAGTCTCTCCTTCTTTTCTAAGGACAAATTACCTGAGGCCCAGAAAGGTAAACAGACTTGCTCAAGGAGTTAGCTTTGATGATTAGGTTGGCTCTCCTGTTTTTAGCTGAGAGTTTATTCTGGTGAGAGCTGCTTTATTAGTTCATCCAATCACATTGGTAGACTCTTGAAATGTGACCTCTTTACCTAGGAAGCCAGTTCTCTTTGACAGAGGGCCACGGTAGATCAAGGAGGAGCAAGGGGTTGTCCTTCGGCCAGCCAGATCACCTGATCTGCCCTGGGCCGGACACTCATATGCCCATCAGGAAGGAGCTGCTGGGCAGCTGAGAGGTGTGCTGTGCTGCGTTTGCACTAATATTTTCATCCCACAAATTGTTTAATGGTGACGGTTTTTCATTAGAGGTTCAAGCGCATCATAAAGGTGTTTATGGAGCCTTTGTGTTTATACTTAACTTCAAGTCCCTTCCATGCTTCTGGGGAAGACAGAAGAAGAAGCATTTTCAGATAAGCAGCAAGGAGGGGCAAGTGCAGCTAATGGTAAAAGGTGCTGCTCTACTCCCTTAGCCAGAGATCTTCAACTCCCAGCCGAGCCCCGGGACATCTGGCTCAGGGCAGTTCTTTCACTGCACACTGAAGTTTCGTTGCCTCTTCCCTTCAGTTCTCACTTGACCATCATGGACTTCTCTGGTTCCCTCACCTTTCAACTTTAGCCAGTGTTGCTAACTAGCTTCCCATTCTTTGGGTCTTCCTTCATTCAAGTTCTGGAGAGGGAATCTGATGGGACTCAACTTGTCTTTGGCTCCAGATTCTCTCCCTTTGGGATGCCATTGTCTAGATGCACTGGTCTTGGGTCAGGTGGAGTTTCGGGGCCAATCCTTGTGCACTTGGCATAAGGATGAGACCGGCTGCTTGCCTGAGGGAGCTCTGGGGCCTGGTGAGCAGCCCACTGCCTGCCCTGAGCTGTAATCACCATGCTGGAGATGCAGTGTTGGAAAGACTGAGGGACCTCTATGGTATGGCAAAGGCAAGACAAGACCTTGGTGATGGGGCCCAGCAGTGGCTCTCAAAACTGGAGAAACAATTAAGTGCTCAACAGTCACCATGATGGAAGTGCATGGGGAGGGCTGGGGAAGAACAGGTGTATGGTACACAGTAAGGTTGGTGTGTATGGTTAACGTGCCTTATTCACAACCTTGATCAAGGCCTTGACACAAATAATTAAATACTACTGCTGCTGCTGCTGCTACTACTAACTAATTCCATGCCAGACACTATTCTAAGTGCCTTCCATCCATTAACCCATCTATCTAATCCTTATGCCCTCTGATTAAGTACAATTCCTATTTTACCTATGAAAAACTAAGACTCAGAGAGATTATGTGAAGCCGAGGTTATACAGCTAATAAGTAGAAGAGCTGAGATTCCAACCCGGGAATCATGTTCTTAGTGACTTTGCTAGGCAGCCTCTGTGATAGAAGTAGGTGGCCACTTCCTCTATGCTGTTTGAGGGTTACCATACCCCCAAAATGTCTCCCTTAGTTCTATCATGCTTGCCATCTCCCTTCAGTTTCAGAAATTCCTGCTTTCAGTCACTAATGTAGTGGAAAATATGGCAATTTTGGGAGAGCCCTTTGCCCTCTCCCATTAGACCTTGGGTCCCAAGCAGATGCACAGCATGGTGGTTTCACTCTTAGGAGTTAGGGAGTTATCAAAGCCTGGTGGTTAAAGGAAGTGGCAAAAGTGGGGAAGAGATCAGGGTTAACCCTCCATTTAGGCAGAGAAAGAAGCCCATACATGATGTATTGTCCTTTGAGAAGCCTCAGGGAAGAAACCTTCCACCCCAATACCTATCATTCTACCATTACAGGCCTAGAGCAGTGCTGACCCACACAACTTGCTATGATGATGAAAATGTCCTATATTTGTGCTGTCCAATTCAGTAGTCCCTAGCCACATGTGGCTATTGAGCATTTAAAATTTGGCTAGTATAACTGAAGAACTAAATTTTTAATTTTAAGTAATTTAGATCTGAGTGTAAATGCCACATGTGGCTAGTGGCTATCATAATGGACAGGGTAGTTCTTGAGGCCTCCTTGAGAATACAGATATCCTGCTGGGAGGCTCAGCCCTTAAGCATTTCTCTGCCAAAACCTTAGTTCAGGGAGTACAAGCTAGGGATAAGGGTGCCAGGCAGATGCATTTCATTTGGCCAGCATGAGGCTTTGGAATCTTTAATTCAAATGTCTTCAGCCAGACAGGCATCTCCAGCCTCCAACCCCCCTAGTTTTACTCCAGGGCCCAAGTCACATGCCACTTCTGAAGGAGTTTAGTTGCCACCCCAGTTTTGGTAAAACTCTTCAGTGATTCTCAATTTGATTTCATTTGCTCCTTACAGCAGCCCCGGGATAGAGGTAGAGTTGAGAGTATGCCCATTTTATGGGTAAGAAAATGAAAGTTCCCAGAAGCCCCTATTTTTCAAAGCCAGCTCCACCTTTCCTGTCTTATTTGAATAGACACTGGAAGCCCAGGCTTACATCTGGGGTTGACGTGGCCCTTGCTGAGGAACCTTGCCCCACCCTGCCCGCAAGCACTCGCGTCCTCAGAATGCTTCTTCCCCAGCACTCCATTCTTGTTTTTATTCAAACATCATCTTGATTCATTTTTAATGCAACCCAGCTGCTGTCCTAAGCCTTACTTAATATGCCGCTTCCCTTTGCCCGTGTGCCTGCCCGCCTGCCTGGACTTCCAGCCTTCTGTAGCTCTTTCAGAGTCGAGCATACTTGGGATCTATCAGCAGATTCATCTGGGTGAACTGGGAGGGAAAGAATTCAACCCTCTAACTACCACCAGCCCAAGCCTGCACCCCAGGCCTTCTCTCTACATGGAACCTGATCCTTGCCCCATCCCAGTTTTCCGTAGGCATCACACTGCTTATCTATGGGATTCTGGAATTTAACACCTGCTTGACCCATGCCCTGTTTCTGAATGACCGCCTCTGTTCCTCTCAGCCACCTATCAGGGCCCCCACTCAAGTTTCCTGCCTCCCTGGGCAACCCACACTGACCTCTATCTGCCCCTCCTGCTTTCCCATCACTTACTTTCCCTTTCTGGTGACTTTATGTTTATACTACTGTATGACAGTGGCTGAGGAAAGTGACCTGCCTGCAATCAGAAGGTGCAGGTTGCATGGCCTTGGGCAAGTATTTTGACCTCTTGGGATCTCAATTTCTAAAACTAGGATTTTTCAGGGGTTGGACCAGATTAAAATAGATTTTTTTGAACTGTTTTTCCAAGGAGGATTCCTCAGAGACTGCTTTGCTAGATGGGAGCAGGGGAGGGAAGGGAGTCAAGTGTATAGGAACTTCAGGATTTTTTCTATCCTCTTCAACCAGAGAATCCACTTTGATATGATTAATGAACCAGGGTTCTAAAATGTTGCATAGAAAGAGAGAGAGAGAGAGAGAGAGAAATTGAAAACTCCAGATTATCCATAATTAGATGATCCCCAAAGCCTCTTACCACTCTAACAAGGTACAGGCAAAGTCTTTTCTCCCCAGTGAGTTATAGGACCCTTGGGGGCAGTTTGTGTGTAGACCACACAACAGGAGTCCAATCAATGCCTGTGGAATGAAGGAAGGAACAATGGACACTCTCTCGTTCTCTTCTGTGCTGTTCCATGTGTATCTCAACAGCCAGACTGAAAGGCCTTACTCTTATACTTCTTGAGCATTCACCAGAGAGCTCCTAGCACAGAGCCTGCAGTCTGGCCTCAAACCCTTTTCCTAACTGAAAGATCGGGACAGGGGCGGGGGGAGGACCAAAACCCTGGGTGTGACCAAAACCACCTCCTTTACTGCCTCCATGGTCTCTTACAGGGGACTTCAGTCCCTCTGAGCCTCAAGTTTCTCAGCAAGGTAATCCTGCTTATTATTTGCTTATTATTTTGAAGTCAGACCTTACAGATGTAAGATAGACCCCTCCCTCTTGCCCTGAGGTGTTGTGCTCTGTCCAGTGTGGGAGGATGGAGGGATATATTAATTGCTTCTTCAGAGTCCACTTGCCCAAGGTAGAAACCACAACTGAAAGGTTCAGAGTTGAGCTGTGAGAAGCAAAAGCTTGCTAATAAAACCCACACAGTAAGGGGAGTCTTACAAAAACTACCACAGAGTGACAGAGGCCAGAAGAGCTGTTTTGAGAGGGAGGGGAAAAGAAAGAGGTGGTTCTCAGATGGAAGCCATGGACCCTCTGGGCTGTGACCAGCCCTCAGCACATACAACAAAGCCACAGGACCTTCCTGGCCTCAGGTCTTCCCTCTCCCCGAACCTGTGTCTACAGATTGAGACGGGTGGAGTCTAGGCACATAGCATGTCCTGGGGCAAAAAATAATGAAATCAACAAAGTTTGGCTTCAATATTACTCCTCTGCTTTCTGTGCTGTCTCCCATTTTCCCATCTTCAGATGCCCAGAGCCTCTGGGACAAGAAAGAAGGAGAGCCCAGGGACAAGAAAGAAAGAGTGTGTTGGAGTAGGACTCTCCCCTGGAGATGTTAGGGAGCGAATGTGAGACCTCTCTCAGAGGGGGCTGCATCTCCAGGGAATATTGGAGAGAGCAATTTCCAAGCCGGAGGCCACATATGACCCATAGATGTTTGTGGGTTTGGTCAACATCATGATAACCTCAAAAGTTTTGTTTAACACACACACACACACACACACACACAC